>NC_138862.1:17741228-18063138 GCF_965194805.1 Balaenoptera borealis | reverse complement strand
AGTTTTTGTATATATTGGATACAAATCTTTTATCAGATATGTGTTTTGCAAATATTTTCTCCCAGTCTGTGACTTGTCTTTCCACTCTCTTAAAAAAATCTGCTTATCTTTTAATTCCTCATCCTGTGCCTACCAAATTAAGTTAGCTCTTCATTTTAGCAATTAGGTTGACTGTCCTGGCTCTGAACAAATGACACTGATTAGTATTATAATATTATGTCCTCAAGCCCACACTTCTCTACACTTTGACCATTCTTTTTTTTTTAGCATTAAAAGATGCTTTACTAAAAAATGACTACTCTGTTTTTTCAATTGTTTAGGCAAAAAATCTATGAGTCACCCTTGGCTCCTCTTCTCTCATACTTCCCATCGAATCCATCAATATGCTCTGTTGGCTCCATCTTCAAAACTTTTCCAGAATTCAACCAATTCTCAGTTATCATCCTGATCTAAGCCATTATCAGCTATATCCTGAATTATTGAAAAAGTCTCTTAACTGACCTCCCTGCTTCCTCTCCTGTCCCAGTAGAGTGCATTCTATTCTGACCAGAGCAATAAAGTACCTCAAAGATAAGGGGCTTCCTTTAACACTCCACTGAGAATTCCATGCCCCTTCTCCTTTATTTCCTTGACTGTTTGTTACCCATAACACTCACTATCATATAATCTACTATATATTTTCTTTACATATTTTGTTTATTTTCTGTTGCTTCCAACAGGAACCTCATCTCCATTACAGCAGGGACTTTGTCTGCTTCTCCATTATTGTAAACACAGTGTCTATAACTTTGCCTATCACAGAGTAGGTGTTCAGTAATATATAGATGGGTAAATGTATTGTTTATAAATTAGTTTTATAGCTATTTGGACACATGTATTTTCTTTTCTTTTGGATCCTGAACAGTGGTTCTGTGTCTAAATGTTCCTTGTAATCTCAAACTCCCAAAACTGTATCTTGTTCATAACTTGGTGTTCAATAAATACTTGTCAAATGAATAGAATGAATGTGCCTATAAAACACCATTCTAGAAAATGAATCAGTTATATGTATACATATATACCCATATCCCCTTCTTCTTGAGCTTCCGTCCCACCCTCCCTATTCCACCCCTCTAGGTCATCACAGAGCATTGAGTTGATCTCTCTGTTCTATGCAGCAGCTTCCCAATAGCCATCCATTTTATACTTGGTACTTTATATATGTTAATGCTACTCTCTTACTTCGTCCCAGCTTGCCCTTTCCCCCAGGGCCTCACGTCTGTTCTCTGTGTCTGCATCTTTATTCCTGCCCTGCCACTAGGTTCATCAGTACCGTTTTTTTAGATTCCATATATATGCATTAGAATATGGTATTTGTTTTTCTCTTTCTGACTTATGTCACTCTGTATGACAGACTCTAGGTCCATCCACCTCACTACAAATAATTTCATTCCTTTTTATGGCTGAGTAATATTCCATTGTATATATGTGCCACATCTTCTTTATCCATTCATCTGTCGATGGACATTTAGGTTGCTTCCATGTCCTGGCTATTGTAAATAGTGCTGCAATGAACATTGTGGTACATGACTCTTCTTGAATTATGGTTTTCTCAGGGTATATACTCAGTAGTGGGATTGCTCGATCATATAGTAGTTCTATTTTTAGTTTTTTAAGGAACCTCCCTACTGTTCTCCATAGTGGCTGTATGAATTTACATTCCCACCAACAGTGCAAGAGGGTTCCCTTTTCTCCACACACTCTCCAGCATTTACTGTTTCTAGATATTTTGATAATGGCTATTCTGACTGGTATGAGGTGATCCTCATTGTGATTTTGATTTGCATTTCTCTAATTATTAGTGATGTTGAGCATCTTTTCATGTGTTTGTTAGCCATTTGTATGTCTTCTTTGGAGAAATGTCTATTTAGGTCTTCCACCCATTTTTGGACTGGGTTGTTTGTTTTTTTAAATATTGAGCTGTGTGAGCTGCCTGTATATTTTGGAGATTAATCCTTTGTCGGTTGCTTCATTTGCAAATATTTTCTCCCATTCTGAGGGTTGTCTTTTTGTCTTATTTATGGTTTCCTTTGCTGTGCAAAAACTTTTAAGTTTCATTAGGTCCCATTTGTTTATTCTTGTTTTTATTTTCATTTCTCTTGGAGGTAGGTCAAAAAGGATCTTGCTGTGATTTATGTCATAGAGTGTTCTGCCTTCCTCCAAGAGTTTTATAGTGTCTGGCCTTACATTAAGGTCTTTAATCCATTTTGAGTTGATTTTTGTGTGCACTGTTAAGGAGTGTTCTAATTTCATTCTTTTACATGTAGCTGTCCAGTTTTCCCAGCACCACTTATTGAAGTGGCTGTCTTTTCTTCATTGTATATTCTTGCCTCCTTTATCAAAAATAAGGTGACCATATGTGTGTGGGTTATCTCTGGGCTTTCTGTCCTGTTCCATTGATCTATACTTCTATTTTTGTCCCAGTACCATATTGTCTTGATTACTGTAGCTTTGTAGTATAGTCTGAAGTCAGGGACCCTGATTCATCCAGCTCCGTTTTTCTTTCTCAAGATTGCTTTGGCTATTCGTGGTTTCTTTGTGTTTCCATACAAATTGTAAAATTTCTTGTTCTAGTTCTGTGAAAAATGCCATTGGTAATTTGATAGGGATTGCTTTGAATCTGTAGATTGCTTTGGGTAGTATAGTAATTTTCATAATGTTGATTCTTCCAAACCAAGAACATGGTATATCTCTTCATCTGTTTGTATCATCTTTGATTTCTTTCATCAGTGTCTTATAGTCTTGTGCATACAGGTTTTTTGTCCCCTTAGGTAGGTTTATTCCTAGGTATTTTATTCTTTTTGTTGCAATGGTAAATGGGACTGTTTCCTTAATTTCTCTTTCTGATTTTTCATTGTTAGTTTATAGGAATGCAAGAGATTTCTGTGCATTCATTTGTATCCTGATACTTTATCAAATGCATTGATTAGCTCTAGTAGTTTTCTGGTGGTATCTTTAGGATTTTCTATGTATAGTATCATGCCATCTGCAAAAAGTGACAGTTTTACTTCTTCTTTTCTGGTTTGGATTCCTTTAATTTCTTTTTCTTCTCTGACTGCAGTGACTAAAGCTTCCAAAACTGTGCTGCATAATAGTGGTAAGAGTGGGCAATCCTGTCTTGTTCCTGTTATTAGAGGAAATGTTTCCAACTTTTCACCACTGAGAATTATGTTGGCTGTTGGTTTGTCATATATGGCCTCTATTATGTTGAGGTACGTTCCCTCTATGCCCACTTTCTGGAAAGTTTTTATCATAAATATGTGTGAAATTTTGTCAGAAGCCTTTTCGGAATATATTGAGATTATCATATGGTTTTTATCCTTCAATTTGTTAATATGGTGTATCACATTGATTTGCATATATCGAAGAATCCTTGCATTCCTGGGATAAACCCCACTTGATCATGGCGTATGAACCTTTTAATGTGCTCTTTGATTCTGTTTGCTAGTATTTTGTTGAGAATTTTTGCATCTATGTTTATCAGTGATATTGGCCTGTAGTTTTCGTTTTTAGTGACATCTTTGTCTGGTTTTGGTATCAAGGTGATGGTGACCTCGTAGAATGAGTTTGGGAGGGTTCCTCCCTCTGCTATATTTTGGAAGAGTTTGAAAAGGATAGGTGTTAGCTCTTCTCAAAATGTTTGATAGAATTCATCTGTGAAGCCATCTGGTCCTGGGCTTTTGTTTGTTGGAAGATTTTTAATCACTTTTTCAATTTCATTACTTGTGATTGGTCTGTTCATATTTTCTGTTTTTCCTGGTTCAGTCTTGGAAGGTTGTATTTTTCTAAGAATTTGTCCAGTTCTTCCAGGTTGTCCATTTTATTGGCTTATAGTTGCTTGTAGTAATCTCTCATGATCCTTTGTATTTCTGTGGTGTCAGTTGTTACTTCTTTTTTATTTCTAATTCTGTTGATCTGAGTCTTCTCCCTTTTTTTCTTGACGAGTCTGGCTAATGGTCTATCAACTTTGTTTATCTTCTCAAAGAACCAGCTTTTAGTTTTATTGATCTTTGTTATTTTTTCTTTCATTTCTTTTTCATTTATTTTTGATCTGATCTTTATGATTTCTTTCCTTCTGTTAACTTTGTGGAGGTTTTTCTTTCATCTTTCTCTAATTGCTTTAAGTGTATGGTTAGGTTGTTTATTTGAGATGTTTCTTGTTTCTTGAGGTAGGATTGTATTGCTATAAACTTCCCTCTTAGAACTGTTTTTGCTGCATCCCATAGGTTTTGGGTCATCATGTTTTCATTGTCATTTGTTTCTAGGTATTTTTTGATTTCCTCTTTGATGTCTTCAGTGATCTCTTGAGCGTTTATTAGCATATTGTTTAGCCTTCATGAATTTGTATTTTTTTACAGTTTTTTTCCTGTAATTTATATCTAGTTTCATAGTGTTGTGGTCAGAAAAGATGCTTGATATGATTTCAATTTTCTTAAATTTACCAAGGCTTGATTTGTGACCCAAGACATGATTTATCCTGGAGAATGTTCCATGTTAACTTGAGAAGAAAGTGTATTCTTTTGTTTTTTGATGGAATGTCCTATAGATATCAATTAAGTCCATCTGGTCTAATATGTCATTTAAAGCTTGTGTTTCCTTATTTTTTTTCTGTTTGGATGATCCCTCCATTGGTGTAAGTGGGGTGTTAAAGTCCCCTACTATTATTGTGTTACTGTCATTTCCCTTTTTATGGCTGTTAGCATTGATCTTATGTATTGAGGTGCTCCCATGTTGGGTGCATATATATTTATAAATGTTATATCTTCTTCTTGGATTGATCCCTTGATCATTATGTAGTGTGCTTCTTTGTCTCTTGTAGTAGTCTTTAAAGTCTATTTTATCTGATATGAGTATTGCTACTCCAGCTTTCTTTGATTTCCATTTGCATGGAATATATTTTTCCATCCTCTCACTTTCAGTCTGTATGTGTCCATAGGTACTGAAGTGGGTCACTTGTAGACAGTTTCTATATGGGTATTGTTTTTGTATCCATTTAGCTGGTCTGTGTCTTCTGCACATTAGCAAAAGACAGCTTTTAATCCATTTACATTTAAGGTAATTATTGATATGTTTGTTCCTATTACCATTTTCTTAATTGTTTTGAGTTTGTTTTTGTAGAACTTTTCCTTCTCTTGTGTTTCCTGCCTAGAGAAGTTCCTTTAGCATTTGTTGTGAATCTGGTTTGGTGGTGCTGAATTCTCTTAACTTTTGCCTGTCTATAAAGCTTTTGATTTCTCCAAAAAATCTGATGGAGATCCTTGCTGGGTAGAGTAATCTTGGTTGTAGGATTTTTCCCTTTCATCACTTTAAATATATCCTGACACTCCCTTCTGGCCTGCAGAGCTTCTGCTGAAAGATCAGCTGTTAACCTTATGGGGATTCCCTTTATATTATTTGCTGCTTTTCCCTTGCTGCTTTTAATATTTTTTCTTTGTGTTTAATTTTTGCTAGTTTGATTAATATGTGTGTCCATTTGTTTCTCTTTGGGTGTATCCTCTATGGGACTCTCTGTGCTTACTGGACTTGATTGACTCTTTCCTTTCCTGTGTTCAGGATGTTTCAACTATAATCTCTTCAAATATTTTCTCAGACCCTTTCTATGGTTCTTCTTCTTCTGGGACACCTATAATTTCAATGTTGGTGTGCTTAATGTTGTCCCAGAGGTATCTAAGACTGTCCTCCATCTTTTCATTCTTTTTTCTTTATTCTGCTCTGCAGCAGTTATTTCCACCATTCTATCTTCCAGCTCACTTATCTGTTCTTCTGCCTCAATTATTCTGCTGTTGATTCCTTCTAGAGTATTTTTAATGTAAGTTATTGTCTTGTTCATTATTGTTTGTTTGTTCTTTACTTCTTCTAGGTCCTTGTTAAATGTTTCTTGTATTTTCTATATTCTATTTCCAGGATTTTGGATCATCATTACTCTGAATTCTTTTTCAGGTAGTTTGCCTATTTCCTTTTCATTGATTTGGTCTTCAGGGTTTTTACCTTGCTCCTTTGCCTGCAAGATTTTTCTGTGTCTTGTCATTTTGTCTAATTTACAGTATTTGAGGTCTCCTTTCCCTAAGCTGCGGGGTCATAATTCCTTTTGTTTCTGTTCTCTGTCCCCAGAGGTGAGGTTTTTCCAATGTTGTGCGTAAGCTTCCTTGTAGGAGGGACTGGTACCTGCATTCTGGTGAGTGGAGCTGAGTCTTTTCCCTCTGATGGGCAAGGCCATGTCAGTTGGTGTGTTTTGTGGTGTCTGTGAGCTTACTGTAACTTTAGGTAGTCTGTGTGCTGATGGGTGAGTTTGTGTTCCTGTCTTGGTTGTTGTTTGGTGTGAAAAGTCCAGTGGACTGCAGGTGCTGCAGGCAGTTGGGTGGAGCTGGGTCTTGGGTTGAGATAGAGCCCTCTGTGAGACCTCTCGGTGATTAATCTTCCCTGGGGCTGGGAATTCTGTAGTGGTCCAACATCCTGGACTCAGTGCTTCCACACCAGAGCCTCAGGACTGACTTCCGGTCGAGGAACCAAGACCCTGCAAGTCACTCATCCTGGCAATAAAGGAAATTAAAAAAAAAAAAAAAAAGACTAACAAAACCTTAGACAAATGGTAAAAAGTAAAATCAAACAAACAAAAACAGAAACAAGGAAACATGCACACACACAAAAGAAACAGAAACAGAACCAAATAAAACAAAAAGCAAGAGAACAGCCAGACAAACAAAAGAACCTAAGAATGAGATCAAATAATTAAAAAGAAAACTGACAAAAAATGCAAAACCAGAAAACAAAACCAAAGCAGAGTGCCAACTGGAGTGAATTAAAGAAACAAAACAAACTGACAAAAATGATATAAAAAAAAAGAAAAAGAGAGAGGGGAAAGAAGACAGAACAACAGAAAAGCAATATAGGAATAGAAATATATATATATATATATATATATATATATATATATATATATATATATATGAAAGAAAAAATAAAGACAAACAAAACCCCAGAGAAATGGTAAAAACAAAATCAAACAAACAAAAACAGAAACAAGGAAACACATGCACACTCAAAAGAAACAAAAACAGAACCAAATAAAACAAAAAGCAAGAGAACAACCAGACAAACAGAAGAACCCAAAAATGAAATTAAACAATTAGAATCAGAACTAAGAAAAACACAAAATTTAAAAACAAAACCAAAGCAGTGTGTCAACTGAAGAATAAAGCAAGGAAAGAGGACAAACTAATAAAAATGATTAAAATAACATAAAATAAAAAGGGGAAAAAATGGAACAACAGAAAAGCAAGGTAGAAATGGAAATATAAAAATATATATATTAAACAAAAATAATAAGAAAAAAAATATGGGAAAAGAACACAGAACAACAGAAAAGCAAAGTAAAAATAGAAATATATATAAAAAATAAAACAAAAACATTATAAAACACAAAGATCCCAAAGACTAAATAAAAAAAAATACTAACACAACAAAAACAAACAAAAACCAAAAAGAAGGCAGAACCAACAACAGAATGAATCAAAACATATTAAAATTAATATTAATAATTATTTTTCCCTGGGGTCTCAGCTGTAAGTGTCCTTGCACATGCCATGAGCCACAGCCCACCTCCACCTCCCCAAGAGGCTCTCCTCTGCCTCTGGGCTGGTCTCTGGACCTGCTGAGGGCCCTGTGGGGACCACTCAGACTCTGATCTGGCCCAATTCCTGTGTGTGCTTGCCCCCAAATTCCACAGCTGGCAGGGCTAGACATTTTCATTTGTGGGGACACTCATTGTCTACTCAGATATTCCATAGATGCAGGGTCTACCTAGCTGATTGCAGGGATCTAATTAGTCATCCCATCCCTTGGGTTCAGCTTTGGTTTTATCCCCACCTCTGTGTGTGGTCTACCCACAGGAGGCTGGTCCTGAGGCAGCCTTGGAGCTCTTGGGTCTGCCCCTCTGAGGACCAGGCACAGAGGTGGTATGACTGTTAGGGTTGCAGGAGCCCCTGTGGTGCCAAATGCACAGGGAGGCCAGTGGCCATGGGCACAAGAGATATGGCCCTAGTGAGGGACTTTTCTGGTGCCCAGTGCAAGGCACGTGAGGGCCAGCCCTTGCTGGGCTTTTTCTGGCTCCTGGCTGCTGGAGCACAAGGTCCAGCCCAAAGGGGGCTTTTTTATTGTTCATCAGCAGGTGTCAGTGTGTGGGGAGAGAGAGGCTACAATTGTGGCTTCTCCACCTACCTGTGACTCAGCAGTAGTGCCTGCTTCCACGGCAGTCTGGTCTTCCTCCATAGGTATTCCCTGCTGTGGATTTCCTCTCTCCCATTCCCTCAGTACATCTCCCCACAGCCAACAGCAGTTCTCGCTCTGGGTCTGTTCTCCAATCCCTGTGCTCCAGCTCCCAGCCACCTTGCACACCTGTGAACACACGTCCCAGTCCTGGGAACGTAGGGTCGCAGTACGGATGGTGTGTGTATTTCTCACCCTGCCCCATCTGCCACAGATTGGCTGCTTCACCCTCTTCCGACAGCCTCAAATGTTTCCCTTCTGTCCCAATTGATTTCCCCGTCAGAGAGGGGTTTTCCCCGAATTCTGGAATCTCTCCTCTGCCTCAGCTCCCCAGCCCCAGGGTGCAGGTCCCATCCCACTTCCTCTCATCCTTCTCCCTTCTTTCTTTTGTCCTACCCAGTTATGCAGGGATCTTTATAGTCCTTTCCAGTGTCCAAGGTCTTATGCTAGTGTTCACCTGGTGTTCTGTGAGAATTGTTGCATCTATAGATGTATTCCTGATGCATCCACAGAGAAAGATTAACTCCACGTTCTCCTACTCCTCCTCCATCTTAACTCCCCCTCTATACTTTTGCTTATAGCTGCAACTTACAACAGGTGGTCCTCTTAAAGTTCAACTGTGGTAGCACAGTTAAACCCTAAACACATTATGTATATATAGAACATCAGAATATAACAGTAGGACCAACCACCATTATATGTGATACCCTTGTATTAAATAAGAGTTTACTCTAAGATAAGGGAAGTGATATGTTATAAATTCCCATGATATAAGTGGTAAAATTGCTTCAAATTCTTGCCAAATTTTCTAGAATCTCAACAAATTTGGGTGGCCAGCATTTCATAGTATAACCAAGTACTGATATATGGAACATGTAAACAGATGTGTAGGTTGAGACAGTGATCAAAATGTCAACAATCTTCTTGGCATCTCAACCTCCTCTCATGTTATTTTCACAATATGGGAATCCTTTCCATTATCTCTCATTCTTTTTATGTGTATGGATCTTGTGGAAGAGTCAAAGAACAGTTGTTACTTTAAAATAGTGATTACATGGCTATTGCTTCTCTTTAGAGGTGCTTTTCTCTGTGTATCTGCTACATGGTCATTGGATTTTACCTCTGCATTTACATTTCTCTTACTCTGGCAAGGATTTTAGTTACATAAAGAAAGAACATATTTTAGTCATTAAGAATATAGACACAGGGCTGAACAGCTTGGGTGTGAATCCCAAAAATCTCCTAAACATATTAAGAACTTATTAAGTGTGTAATCTTGGGGAGTTATTTGACTACTCTCTACCTTAGGTTTACAACCCTCCTAGGGTATTAAAGAAGATTCATGAGCTGATTTTTGTAAAGTCCTTAGGTACTGATGCCATAATATGTGTTATATGAGGATTTGTGATTATTATTCTATTGTAAGAAGTGTAGAACGGAGCAGGTGGGAGAAGCATACTGAGAGGATGGGGAGAGTGGCTATGAAGGTTGTCTTTTGCCCATCTCCAAGAAGACCTCACTATCATAGACCAAGATGAATGACATTTGGGAGTAGAACATACACTACTTTGGTGTCCTGAAGTTTATGGACTTCATACTCAGAAGTTGCTTTCAAAAGTGTCTTGCATTACTATGTACATATGTTCAGGGTGACAAAAAGGGAAAAAAATTTTTTTAAATGAGACTTGTGGTAAAAATGGTAAAAGAGAATACATTTGTTGTTGTGAAAAAACACAAAAGGGACTAATATAAATATAATCCACATTGTTGGTTGTTAAAATCCCCTTGTCTTCAGAGAATGAAAGAAAAAATAAATAAATAAACAACTCATAGAGCAGCTGTAATGTTGAAAGCTTTGTGAGAAAAGGTGTCAGTGTTTTTCAATAGCTTATATCTTTCTGAAACTCTGTGTATTATTTATGTAAAAGATAAAGCATAAACTGGAGTTAGGTAGATTCAAATTGCAGTAGGAATTTCTGCCAAGCTAAGCAGCAAGAAAATTCCATAACCCTTCAATGTTCTGGCTTCATTCCATTTGAATATATTGAAAAATAAGAGATAGCCTTCGCTCATAGAAGACAGCCTCTTGGACATAAGTTGCCTTGATTGTTTAGAATAGCAGTAGCTTTAGGGAGCTTAAATGTTCCTTTTGAATTTTCATTTAAATTATTTAAACTATCAAGTTTTACATTTATTAATTTTTTACTATTATTATTATAATGTTGGCCAACTAATTATGTTTCTTTCCCTTTTGGATACTACAAGTCACCATCCTATTAACATGTTTTAATTAATCCCCTAGTGGCTTCTCTTTACCCTGGATTTCCTCCATTCTACCAGCCCCAAAGAGCCTGAAATAAAGACTTGAATGCAGGTAGTTTTTTTTGGCCTGTGACTGGGGAAAGTGAAAGGAAAGGAGGAGGGAAAGCCAAGCCAGGAGACATTCTTGAATTGAATTGATACCACCGTGTGCAAAGAGCTTGGATCCTGCCAGATATTTCTGAGGTGCTCTTTAGAATATGCCTCAGAATTGTCCACTCAAGGAACTGCCTTCTCATTTGTACCATGGAGTAAGGAACATTAACCCATGGGCATCTGATACTATTTATCAAAGGTTGCCCTGCAGGACATTAGCTCTCCCATAAGCCTACACTGCACAAAGACCAAAGGTGAATGGCGTGTAATGCAGGAAGCTGAAGTGCTGCCAGATTACATTTGTGCAAAACTGGTGTCTGCAGCAAAGACTGGAGAAAAAGATGACCCATATGGATATGGGTAGAGCACAAGAGATGTCTAGCACATCTGCTCAACAGAAAGAAAGCAGGAAATGTATCATAATGCGCAAGTCGTTTCATTTCGGTTTTATGCTGATCAAACTTGCTTACAAAACATGATGAGTGAAACCCCAGCTATGTTGTGTAGACCATTTTCATACTTGAGAGGTTCATCTACAAGAGGAGGGAAGATTCACATTTATTGACTATTCCATCATAAGATGAGAGCTTAATAAATATGTTGCTTTACAATTTTTTAAAGTCTTCACAAAAATTTCTCTGGGGTAGTTATCGTTTATCCCTTTCTTAAAAAGAAACCTGAGATTCAGTGAATTCAAATAACTTTTCAAAGTCCCTTAGTCACTTTGCTCATAAGTCACAGAATACACCCCCCCTTTTTTGAGTGTTGTAATACCAAAATCATCTCCTACACAGCACTGTTTGAGATGGAGAAGGTTATGTTACAATACCTCCCACAGAAAAAAAATACCACAGATTATAATAAAAGTATTGTAATGTTCATGAGCAGTTCTTTGAATTTATTTCCTTTTGCCTTGGGCAATAGTTTCTTAAGAGCTTCAGCTCTACCAATCTGTTCCTATCTATGGAGAAATGTCCGAATCTCTTAGATTTAAATATTATGGTTTTACTTCAGTTCTTTTAAATATCCAGTCTCTTCATATCTTTTATTTATGAAATATCATTAGCTATAAGAAAAGCAAACTTTTTCAAATACTCGCCACATAGAATATAATTTAAAAATCTAAATTTCAGGGGAAAGCCTTTTTTACAATTCTATTAGAGCCTCAAAATAAAATATGATTATATTTAATTACTTTTCAGCCAAATGTTTTCTTCTTTATACAACTTTTTATAAAAGATGTATTCTCTATTTTTCCAGGTGACTATTTTATTTAAACCTTAAATTAAGAATAATATACATTTTATAGTCATTGTAAAAATAATCAATCACTTTGCTTTTGTTAAAAACAAAGGGCAATTCTGTTTTAAAATTACTTAATTACCTTAAGCTCCCAAGTTTTTATAAGCTCACCAATTTTCAGCTGTTTAGGTCACCTAAGAAATATCAGAAACTGATATTTTAGTTTTTTGCTAAAAAAGAAAAACAGAACAAAAAACTGGAAACATTTCTGAGCCCCAAAATGTAACAGTACATATTTGTTATATAACAGTCCATAAGAGTACATATTTGACAACCCAGCTCATAAAAAATTATTTTAATAATTTAGCCTCCTCGTGTCTTTTATAATGAGGATTTCAGGTTGTCACACTCCCAACTAATTTTAATTATATTACTTGGTTCTCTATTATGACAAAAGATACTGAATTCATCAAAGCATGGCAGTGACTTGGACAGCAAAATCATTAAGGTGTAATTTAATTGAAATAAGATATCACTGAGAATGCTATTTCCTGTTCCACTAAAATATTTTTTATAGCTCACTGTTATCCTTTTCTAAGAAATCAGAGTCTGAGGCATAAATTTACATGCTACTATTTTATTAGAGACTGCAACCCAAGGGAATCGGAAGTGAGAGGAAAGGAAAGAAAGGCACTGAAGTAGGGAGAACAAACAAGAGTGTGCTACCAGCTGGTCACTGCTTGGATTAGGGATGGTTTCTTGATCTATCTGCCAAGAAACCATATGAAGTTTTGTCTCTCAGGACAGTTGTGGTGGGATGGAGGATGTTATGGAGTGAACATATTCTCCTAAAATTTATAAAGTAAAACTATATTCCCCAATGTGATATCATCAGAGGTGGGACTTTGGGAGGTAATTAGGATTAGAAGAGATCACCAGGGTGAAGTCTCCATTATGGGATTAGTGCCTTTATAGGAGTCATAGGAGAGTTTGCTTCCCCATTTATGAGCTCTGTCATGTGAGGACACAGGAGAAGTCAGCAGTCTGTAACCAAGAAGAGGGCTCTCACCAGAACCCAACCATGTTGGCACCCTGATCTTAGACTGCCAGCCTCCAGAATTTTGAGAAATAAATTTTTGTTGATTATCAGTCACCCAGTTTATGGTATTCCTATTATGGCAGCCTAAATGGGCAAAAAGAGGAAATAAAAATATAGCCTGTGGGTTCCCACATTTGGTTGGTCAGAGTCCCCTTCTGGGCATTACTTCCCCAGCACTTCAGGCAGAAGGGGGAAGGGAAGATTTGAAGTGCCCACAGGGTAAGAGGCCTAAGAGTCAAGTCATTAGTCCATCCCTGTGGCAAGAGCTGGAAAAGCACCTCAGATTTGGTCTCCACTGTAGAGGCTTAGAGGAAACAAGTGGGTAAAAGTCAGAGGAGGCTGAGTGGGTCTAGGTGTACAATGAGGTCACTGATATGGTCAGTAAAGAACTATATGGCATATCACTGTCTTTGCTGAAGTAAATCAAACCCATTTGGTTAGTTTTTGTAAAAATAACCCCTTCATAAAAGTCAGTCTAATAATTATGTCTAAATTTAAAAGGCCCTGAATCTTTGATCTTAAGAAAAATAACTTTGTCCCACAAAAATAAATAATTCTCTCTCTCTCCCACAAAAGAAATAACTTCACCAAAAAGTCAACACACTGCAGTACCTGTTAGTTGTATGTATATTTGTAGAGCAATCTTTTGGAAAAATAGGAAATGACTTGAAGACAGTTTAGAGGCATCTATACAGATGATTAATGATCTAGAAAAGATAGGAAAAATAAAAATAAAGTCTTTTTATAACTAAATATAGCTACCTAAAATTTAAAAAGTCAGGTATCTCAAATAACATTATTTAAAAGGCAAACACAAAAATATCTTTGCAACAGGTATGTGGTATGAAGTTTATTATTTGTAACGCATAAAGAACTCCTTCAATCAAATTGGAAAAATGACTTCATTAAAGAAAAAGTAGATGAAGTCTCTTAAAGATATCTAATAATAACAACTAACCTTTATTGATCATTTAGTAAGTTCCCTTTCATGTTCTAACTATTTTATGTGTAGCAAAGATTTTGATCATCTCAATAACCCCACAAGGTAGATTTAATTTTTTCTCCCTGTATTATAAGAAAAACAACAACAACAACAAAATAAACCTCAGATGCAAAGAGACTAATTTGCTAAAAGTCAGAGAACCAGTTACAGGTAGAGCAGGGATTTGGTCTATGACATCTGGCTCCCCAGTCAAGGTCTGTAATGAATATGCTATACTGTGTCTCTGTAATTTACCTTTGGGCAGTTTACAAAGAAGATGAACTAGGGTTAATGATCAACAACAACAACAAAAGTTTAGCCTTTATGAATGCAAATTTAAACAAGACAATGCTAATTTATATTTATCAAATTGACAATTTTTTTCATTAATACACTAAACATAGTAATATGTAATGGCTAGTAAAATCCATTAAATTGTTCATGTTCTATCACCTAATTGCTCTACTTTTTTTTTTAATTTTTTTTATTTTTTTTAAAGATTTTTTACTGATTGATTGATTGCTATATTGGGTCTTCGTTTCTGTGCTAGGACTTTCTCTAGTTGCGGCAAGCGGGGGCCACTCTTCATCGCGGTGCGTGGGCCTCTTACTATCGTGGCCTCTCTTGTTGCGGAGCACAGGCTCCAGACGCGCAGGCTCAGTAGTTGTGGCTCACGGGCCCAGTTGCTCCGTGGCATGTGGGATCTTCCCAGACCAGAGTGCGAACCCGTGTCCCCTGCATTAGCAGGCAGATTCTCAACCACTGCGCCACCAGGGAAGCCCCCGAATTGCTCTACTTTTAAGAAAAAAGAATGAGAAAATTGTCAGAAAGGGACAGAGATTTATATACCAAGATGATTTTCACAACATTATAGAAATAATCTGTAAACAACCTAAATGTCCAAAAATAGAAAGATGATTAAATAAGCTTCAATATAGCAAATTATGCCATCTTTACAAGTTATGCTTTTGACTTCTGCACAGCAAAGGAAACTATAAACAAAACAAAAAGACAACCCTCCAAATGGGAGAAAATATTTGCAAACAATGAGACTGACAAGGGATTATTCTCCAAAATATATGAACAACTCATGCAGCTCTATGTCAAAAAAAACAAACAACCCAATCACAAAATAGGCAGAAGATCTAAACAGACATTTTCCCAAAGAAGACATGATGTTCAAAAAGCACATGAAGCATCACTAATTATCAGAGAAATGCAAATCAAAACTACAGTGAGGTATCGCCTCACACTGGTCAGAATGGCCATCATCAAAAAATCTACAAACAATAAAGCTGGAGAGGGTGTGGAGAAAAAGGAACCTTCCTACACTGTTGGTGGGAATGTAAATTTGTACAACCGCTATGGAGAACAGTATGGAGGTTCCTTAAAAAACTAAAAATAGAGCTACCACATGATCCAACAACCCCACTCCTGGACATATATCCGGAGAAAACCATAATCCGAAAGAATACATGTGCCCCAGTGTTCATTGCAGCACTATTTACAACAGCCAAGATATGGAATCAACCTAAATGTCCATTGACAGAGGAATGGATAAAGAAGATGTTGTACATATATACAATGGAAAATTACTCAACCATAAAAAGAATGAAATTATGCCTTTTGCAGCAACATGGATGGACCTGCAGATTATCATACTAAGTGAGGTCAGTCAGACAGAGAAAGACAAATATCATATGATATCACTCATATGTGGAATCTAATTTTTTAAAAAAAGAAAAGAAACAAATGAACTTATTTACAAAACAGAAATGGACTTATAGGTATCGAAAACAAACTTCTGGTTACCAAAGGGGAAATGTGGAGGGGGGAGGGGTAAATCAGAAGAGCATACACACACTACTATATATAAGATAACCAACAAGCACCTACTGTATAGCACAGGGAACTCTACTCAATATTCTGTGATAACCTATATGAGAAAAGAGTCTAAAAAAGAATGAATATATGTACATGTATAACTCAATCACTTTGCTATACATCTGAAACTGACACAACATTGTAAATCAACTATACACCAATAAAAAACAATAAAAAAATAAGTTAAGCTTTTGAAGAAAAACTTATGCAAACTTAAGAAACCTAAGAAAATATTCATTTTAAGTGAAATAAAGTTTTATTTATAATATCACCCAAACTTAATTAAAAATGCATATGTATTACTTGGATATTAACAATCTTTAGGGGATTCTCTTTTACAGACTTTATTTTGTATTTTTGTATTATTCTTACTTTAAAATGACAGACATTATTGAACTATTTAAAATACATGTTGTTGAACTAACCTTTAGAAAGCCTAATATCTTTAAAACAACAATACAAAGAAAGTATTCAAAATAATAAAACAAATATCTAGAGAAGCAGAATCCAAAGGGTGATGTTACTACAATGATGTCTAATATCAAATTACTTTCTCTTTGTTAACTCTTAAGAAATGGACTGTTTCAAAAATAACTCACCAAAATGTGTATGTGTATGTAAACATTGTTCACTTCAGAGTGGCTACAGAGAAAGATTATACAAATTTCCATCTCTACTGCATTTTTGTTTTAAGACAAATTTTTTACGAAGTTTATTTTTTACAATGTAATCTCTTCAATGATGACAAATTACTATGAAGTCAGGTATATTCTCTAAGTATCAGAGTATCTGGCATGAGGCTAGACACCATGCAATAGTAATTATAATTGTAATCGTAATCCTACTTGTAGTCATAATTGCGGTATTAGTAGTAGTAATGGAAATAGTAATAGTAGCTATAGTAATATCAGTAATAGTACTATAAGTGGTAATGTTGACATAACAGTTCTATGCTTTGACACTATATCATGAATAAAAATGTCTCCTGAAGTTTTCAAACATTCTGATTAAAAATGTTTAATACCAAGAAAAGACCTCAATACCCAGGATCTCAGAAAACCATTTTACTCCAAAATGGTGGAATACTGGGAATAATTGTGAAGGAAAGGGCTGGTACTTCAGCCTATCATTCTCATCTGTCACCCCCTTACCCTATCCACTCTGATAATTCTGACATTGGCTCCATTCTCTTTTGTCCTTTGACTTTTCCCTGTATTTTCGTCTTACTTCAGAGCATACATATCTAGGTTCAAATCCTACTGCTGGTAATTATGATCTGTATGGCATTGGCCGATTTGCTGACCATTCTGAGCTATGGTTTCTCCTCTGCAAAAGGAGCACATCATGCTGACCACACATTATGAGGGTTGTATGGGATTAAATATAGGAAGTGAGATATATATATATATATCTCACACGTACAGACACACACATCACATCATAATTCATTTCTCCTACTCTTTCCCTGCAATTCTCCCATAAAGTCATTACTTTCAAAATAAAATCCTTGCTCTTAACTCTAGGCTTATCTCTCTCCACTTCTTCCTCCCTGATTCCCTTAATTCCACCTACAGAGAATTCCCTGCTCTTCCTCTGAACTCATCAGACCTTCTCATCACTCTCTACCTAGGAAAGTAGTTCTCCTTCTGTTTTCTTCTTGAATTACTTCTAAATGTCATTTAAGGCTCAGCTCAAGGATTAATGCATTTCTTCCTCTATAAAACAATAACCTTTCTGCCCAGCCCTGGACACTTCTGTTTCTTACCTACCAATATTCTCATATGCTCTCTGTTATACACTGCACATCTCACTGGTCATTGCAAATATTAGTTCACATTGTCTGACTGACTCTTTAGAATGTGTCTGTCTTCTTGTTGGTGTCTCTGATGCAACAGAGTACCTGGCATACAAAAGGCATTCAATAAATACTGTAGGCATTCAATAAATACTGTAGGCATTTGATAAGTACTTGCTGACTGAATGAACAAATAAATCTAGCTTAAGTTCAGTATGGAGGTTAATTGAATTTGAAAAGGGGACCACCAATAAAAGGAAGATTAAAGAATGTTACTTTGAAAATCACACTTTTGTGTTTGTATTATTAAGATTAGATGCTCCTGTTAGTTCCATTACTATGTCATCTGTCGATTTGGCATGAAAATATTTTTGCTGTTGTATGTTGTCCTTGAAAAGTTTACACTGGATTATCAGTTGTGAAATAATTCCATGCATGAGAAAATATTGTCTATATTCCAGGCTCATTATTTATGTTTTCCTTGCAAAAGCACAGCTGATCCAAAATTAGGTTTGTTAAACACAATTGTCACATATCTGAATAACGGTAAACGGAGAAAGAGAAGTGCTCGTTTCCTTAGGTAGTTTTCTGGGTTTATAATTGTTGATGCTTGTCAGAATCACAAGCGAAAACTTCACAACTTATTGTTAGGAATGAAAGGAAAACCGCGTATATTTTAACAAAATGTTTACCTAAGTTAGTTCAGTAAACACGTAAACAGTAAGCAAGTGTTAATAGCCTTACCCTTGATTCCATGCTTCTGATTGATCTTCTTTTGAACTATTTCTTTTTATGTCTTCCTCCTGATTCATTGCCCAGTTCAGGGGCTGCCTTTCCTCACCTGAACTATTATAGAAACCTTTTGACTCATCTCCATGTTCTCAATATCTTCTATTCTTTCCAATCCTCATCCACTTCTCCCCAAATATATATCCGTTTCCCACAGAATAATTGTTCTGGACTCAGCAGCTAATTATGTTACATCCTACTCCTATCAGATCATAAAGCCTATGATAATTTTTGTCTTGCTCATTCTATTCAATAAAGTCCAGGTTCAACACAGTGGACTATCCCTTTCAGAATCCAAGCCCAACCTTGGATTGCATCTCTGCCCACTCTTCTCACATGTCTTTCACTCAGTCTCTGAATCATTCATAGTTACAAAATACTTTGTTCTGTTTTCAAATATTGTTCTCTTTTTCTTGCAGCCATGATTACATTCTTGTTCTAAAATCTAATTCAAATGCTACTTTGTCTATAAAATATTTCATTTTTCCACAAATCAAAATTAATTATTCTTCATGTATGTTTCCATTGTTTGAATTTCTGTTACCAATTATCTTTAAATTGTTTGCATATCTTTCCCCAAACTGGAATCGTGAATTCCTGGAAAATAGAGTTTATATAGCTCTCATTTATTTTATCTAAGTTTTATAAAATTTAATAGATGTGGGTGTTATGTGTGTGTGTATTTATCAGTAAATAAACTGGACAGAATGTTCTTCACAAATGCTCAGAACAGTATGTCTGCATCCAATCCTTATGAAGTAACAAAAGTCTTCAAATTCAGGGTGGGAGCTAATCTATTTTCAGTGCGCTAGGACCTATTTTCTCCACATTCACAAGCAGCCTGTGAACGGTGGTGCTAGGGATCATGTAAGGAAGGCCAGGCTTATTCATCATGAACCAGATGCTGTTATAACACCCAATATACAGATGAGGAAACTGAGGCTTGTAGGGATGAGTTTTGCCAAGAATTTTGCTAAAGAGCTTGTGATCAGTGATTGGAAGGAGCTGGAGGAAGATTTCTCTAAGAGTAAGCTAAAGAAAATGGGGGAGCCAATTACAAAGCCCAGGTGAAGTAACCCCAGTTGTGCCCTGGCCCCTTGCCAAAGTCATCTGCCTGCTCCCTGGAAGAGGGGACTGCAGCCTCAGCTCCCAGCCCACTAGCCCACCAGCAAGAGGAGATGCAATGAGAGTCAACAGCCTTCTCCTTGTCCACAACCCAACTCCCCGTCCCTACTTCCCTCCTGTGCCCTATTATGTCCTATCCAACAAAGCTCATGGGACATCTTTCTTTTATGTTTTCTTCTCCCCCCCCCTTTTTAAAATTCTAAACAACAACTACAACAGACTCTGCAGACACTTCTTCCTGATAAAAAATCTTTCTTCCTGATAAAAATCACCTGTCTCCTGAAGCTTTTCTCTCAAGTTCTTCTACTGGTCTTTGTAAAACAATTTAATAAAATAAAGAAAGGAATGCATTCTGGATACTGATTTGTAGTGATATATCTGGTAGTATCTTCAACTCTTCAACAGAGAAGGTCTTAGAAAAACCAAACACTTAACCCTAAAAAAGACAAAAAACAGAAAAGAAAGAAAGAAAGAAAGAAAGAAAGAAAGAAAGAAAGAAAGAAAGAAAGAAAGAAAGAAAAAAGAAAGAAAGAAAGAAAAGAAAAGGAAAGAAAGGGAAAGAAAGAAAGAGAAAGAAAAGAAAAAAGAAAAGAAAATGTGGTTATATATTTTTTCAGGCATGATTTTTGGTGTATGGAGGAAGTTATTTAGGCCAATGAGACTCAAATCACTTCTACTTTTTATTTAATATTCTCTCTTCCTATCTTGTAGCTTAGTGGTTCTTTAAGAAATGGTTGCTGAAGACATAAATACATTTGTTCACAGAGATACGTTGAACTTTCAACAAGTTTGAAAGATCTAGAAGCAAGGCCAAAATGCAGCTTACCCTTATCACCATTATTCAGATGTGATTGGTAAATCTCAAAACAAAGATTGGAAAGCTGGGCAAGTCTTCATCCTTGGAAAATTCAAGGTACATTTAGACTTCAGAAAACAATGTTATTTCCAGAATATCTGATCAATATTAAGTGAGCTAATTTGTTTCAATGCACTCAAGAACTGTTTTATATGAGGATAAAAAATTAATTTAAAAAATCCAGTTGATATAATTATATTCTTTTTCAATATGTATGTTGCCAGAACCCCTGCTTCTCCCAGTCAGTATTCATTGGATAATTTGTGATGAAACTGATGGACTTTAGGCATTTGGGAGATCTCTGAAGAAATAAATAAATCCGATGAAAACACAGTTAAAATAGATATATACATATACTATATACATATTATATATAATGCTTAGTAAAATGTTTGGTTCAAAAGAATTGAACTCCATATCGCTGTAGACTCACAAGTGAATTTTGGGCTTTTGGTTACATTTTACTAAAATAACAGTTGATGCTATAATATACTAACCGTGAAAAATATTGGACGAGAGAAAAACAACCAAGTAAACTATTAAGTCTACAGCTGTTGTCAGGGTATCCTACTATTTTTACTTCCAAGACAAGATATGATTTATCTTTAAATATAGTTAAAAATGCATCATCTTATCTATTTGGCTGTTTACATCAATCGTCCAGCTCATTAAAATAACTATCTTATAAATGACTGCACTTCCTTGTCCCTAATCTATTTTAATTTTTGTTGTTGTTATTGTTTAGCTTTAAAACTGAATGTTTACACATGTTCATATATGCATTTAAGAAAGATAAGTTTGCTGTTATGTTGCATATTTTCATTAGCTCTCTTTTATCATATTAACTTGTAAAATTTTATTTAATAATATTTAAACCTTTACCTTGTTTCCTGAGAAAGAATAAAGAGTTGATTGTGTCTGATCTATAATAAAGATAATGATAATAATAAAGGCCTAAGAGAATAGGCTACCTATATTTCAAAAACCCTTAAAGTTATTACATTTATTTTATTTTACAAAACAAAAGAAAGCAATTAAGCAAAACCTGGTTTAAATAAGTTGTTTTACCACCAGTGCTTCTGACTCAACTAAGTTAATTTTTTTTTTAGCATCCCAAGTGACTTTCCAATGTAAACATCTAATTCTTTACAGAGGCTATAACACATGGACAGTAATGGCAGGCTGTAGCTTACAGAGGCTGGTAATTTAATTGGTGGAATTATCAAATGAGTGCTACTGGATTTAGGGCTGTTTTAACCAAAATCACCCATAGGCCAGGCTTTAACTGGCTGCACAAAATTTCCCACTGGATTTACCCTCAAGAGTATAAGTCACTGCTGTTCCTAAAGACCATATCATTCTACTGAAGGAAAGAAATACTATCATTACCTCTAGCTGATTAAGGAATGACGGCTTTCTGTTGCTGGATGTTAACAATAAAATTTAGTTTTTAAAAATTAAAAATAATATTTTGATTTTTATATATACTGATTTTCACAGGGATTAAGAAAATGTCTTTTAGTTTATTAGAGAAATCCCTTCATCAAGATATTTTATGGAGTGGTCTATGTAAGTATTTGGTATAAAGTATAAATTTAAGTTTTCTTAAGATGACTCTACTCTCAAATTATTTTGTTTTCAAAGGTCCCATCTCTTGGGTAATGACTAATTTTCTCCTGGTTATTAGTAATCAAAATTATGTGAAATGGTGGTTCTCCATGACTTTTTCTCCCACTGAATGAAACAACGTATTTCAAAATTGGAACTCTGGGACATTTGTTTCTTCTAAATCAGATTTTTTCCCAGGAAATACAGCAGCTGATTCATGGACTCATTTATTGTCATATTTCTATGTAAGGTTATATAAAGTATTTTTTTGAGAAGAAAATGATATAGTATCAACAAAATATCATTTGTTAATTAGCATGTTCTTTGAATATCTAAATTGATTACAACTTGAAAAATTGTTTTTCAATTGTTTTGGCTGTGTAGACGTTAATCTTTTGGGCATCAATATCAAACATCTGGACATTTGACTCAATTGTTTTTTTCCTTGATCCAGGTTTCATCCAGCTGTTTGCTGCAGTGAAGATGTCATCTGTCAAGCACATCGTCTGCATTCTTATCACCCTCTGCACATCTGTTCTTGACATGACTTTTAGCCAGCTTCTATGCAGACAGTTTCTGGCCCTATTTTGAAAGCTTGAGTTAGTTTCTAGTTAAGAAAAAAATGCAGAAAGAAATTTACTCGACAAGGAAATAATAATGCACTTATAATGCATTGCTTTCTTACTATGCCCCAGGCTTTACATCATGCAAGGTTAGTAATATATTGTGTGCTGTTATCTTGCCTTCATGATCCATTAAATATATTGGAAAAGTCACTTAACTTTTCTGGGTCTTAGTTCCCAAATTTACAAAATGTAATGGTAACACAGTTCATTATATTTTTAATTGTGTTTAAAAAATAACATGAGATTTACCCTCTTAAAGAATTTTTAAGTATACAGTACAGTATTGTACTATAAGTACAACTATAAGCACAGTAAATCTCTAAAATTTTTTCATCTTGCATAAAGGCAAATTTATACACCTTGAAGAGCAGCTCTCTATTTCCCATAGTTCAATTGTAAAGTCTCTTCTACATATGAATTTCATTTCTGACAATTTCACATAAATGTTTTAAACCAACATTATAACCCAATAATATTTACTTAGTATATATGTATATCATGTATATATATGATATCATATATATATATATCTGTATATGGTGCCATTCAAAGCAAATTAAGAAACCTAACCTTTCAGAACTAGAGACTTCTTAAATCTCCAACAGCTGATTTTTATTTGAGTAAACATAGAGAAATGTACAAATACAGGCAGAAATGTACAGTTACATCAACCAGGAGATGATGCCATTTCCAAGCCCATTATGCATACAATGTGTGGAGCTTGGGTGTCTGAATATTTGGCTTGCAAAAATATATTTTTGCTTACAAGGTTGGGGAGGGGAATTATTATCTCACTTCTATTTATACTTTGTGGGTAAAGGAATGAAATTAGAATTTAAAGAATAAAATTACAACAATACATTTTCTATGTAAGTGAGAAGTTGCATTAAAGTGCACTTTTACACTTGTGAATACATCAAGATAATAAACTTATGAAAAGGTGATGAATACCTTCAGATACTTGTTACTGTTTTGTTAATAATTAGAGAAACTCTACACACACACAATTGTAACACAACCAAGCATTTATTTTCTACCTCTATAATCTTCCATAACTTTCCTTTGCTCTCTCAGGATTCTTCAATTTAGCAAGTGATGTCTTTGCAGCAAGCCAGATCAGATAGAAACATAACAGCTGATGTGAGAGGCAGTGTGATATAATGGCTAGAAACACACACCCTACTGCCCAACAGTTAAGATCTGAATTCTGACTGTCTAGTTCCTAACTATGTGACAACCATGAAAGTCATAATCTCCCTGTCCCTGTTTCCTCTAGGATAAAATGTGGATAATGATGATAAAGGGGTTATTACAAAGCTAAATAATTTAATATTTAGTGCTTAGAACAGTGTTAATTCTCAGTAAGTGATCAATAAGTGCCAGCTTTTAAATATGGTATTAGAAATACTCAGTAGAATGGACAAAAATATTGGGAGAGGAAGGAAAAAGAATATTCTGTTATAATTGGTATTGATAAGGATAGAAAAATCTACTGTCAAGGCAATCTTTGGATGATATGAGTTACCCAAAGGTTTTATCAATTTGGGAACTGAGTTACAAAAAAATCTTACATCATTTTCTATTATTAAATACCTATTTAATCCCAAAGCTAAAAGAAGAAACTCACTTTTTATCAAAAGAGCCTAATATAATAAATGCTTGGGTTTTAAGATGTACTGAGGAATAAAAATGTTGGAACTACAAGGAGAATAGGGAGTTGGGGTTGAGATCTACTCTGAAGTTTGAGACTGTATCTTAATACTCTACCACATGAAATAGGGTTGAATGCACACAATTCTGGTTAAATAGGTTCCAATCCTTGGAAAAAAGATGATAAATTAATGAAAACTTCCAATCCACATATTCCAAAGGAGCTAGACAGGTGTTTAGGTCCAAGAAGAGAGAAAACAAGGGAGGTATTCAATCCTATAAGTATAGCTATGGTTGGGTTTGCAAAGGGGAAAACCAAAACAGGGCTTCAGAAGAGAGAACAATATTGTCATCTAGTCCTATATATCGTTTTGAATCAAATGATACTATATTGAGCTCTACTAGTTCAGGGTGGGAGTGCAGATAGGGGATGAGAGTTCTTTAATTTTTCTATCTCAGTACCACATTGTTATATGGCAGGTCCTTTTGGAGGAGATACTTGGAGAAATTGGGGAAGGACAAGAGGATGATAATTCATGTCCATCCAACAGCTAACAAATTGGTGTCATCCTAGACTCTTTCTTGGCCTGAACCACCCTCCTGTTCCCTCTCCCCGTCGCAACCCAAATTCATCTCAACATTTTTTTCCGTAGCATTTTAGTCAACATAGCCTTTCTTAGTTAATGATTCTTCAATTACAAAGAACAGAAATACTCAAGGAAAGAGAGTTTCATTCTGGGGCATTTCATAGCATCTAAGTGGTGAATGTATTGTCAGGGCTCGTGAGAAATGGTACTGAGAATTTAAAAACCATCACAATTCAGGGCAGCTGTATTGGTCAGTTTGGTAAATAACACATTGCCATCAACTGGTGACTTAAACAACAAACATTTATTTCTCACAGTTCTGAAGGCTGGCAAGTCCAAGATCAAGGTGCCATAAGATTCCACGTTTCCTGAGAGCCCTCTTCCTGGTTTGCAGATGACTCCCTTATTTCTGTATTCTCACATGGTGGAGAAAGAGATTATCTTCGTGTGTTTCTTTTTATAAGAGCACTAATCTCATTTATGAGGACTACAACTTTATATCCTAATTACCTCCCAAAGGGCTCACCTTCAGATACCATCACAGTCAGAATTAGGGTTTCAACTTATGAACTTTGGGAGGGCATGAACAGTTAGTCCATAGCAGCAACCTGTTTGTCTTTAACTCTGAGACTGTTTAGTCTCTTGGTGCTGCTTCCCTCTATGACTCAGTAACATTTCATTATGTTCTCCTTGACCCAGATTTTGGGTTCATCTACAGATGACTTAGCATGACTGAACAAAAAGGATCTACTACTCACAAATAATGTACCACAGGCTCTCTGTTCAAAGCTGATTTCCTCAGTTAGATCACATGCTCGCCCCATTAACCATCACAAAGTTTGATCTCATGGTACATGTGACTGAAGGAATGAAGCCCTCAGGGCCGGGGACAACTTTTAGAGGTAAGCATAGTTTGAGTAGGAACCCCAAAAGAAATCCATCATATATCATCTCTTCTATCTACTGACCATCACTGAGATACTCAATAGGCCAGATCTTGACTGTTAGGTTCCCACAGTAACATGTTTTTGTTACTGCTTTGGTCACAGCATTAATCACATGTATTATGCTTTCATCTTTTTATCAGATTGTTACGCCAAGCAATTTGTGAACATCTCAAGAGCAAGGATTGATTCCAATTTACTCTTATATTACTGGCACATCTCATAGTATTTTTCACATAGCAGATCCTCAAAATGTGATGTTGACCTAATTTTCCATGGTGAGTCATTGAATCAATTATAACACTTAGTAAGCTGTTTAGATGGAGAAAACTTCCATGTGATTTAAGGGCTCAATTATACCTAGATAGGGAAGCAGCAGATTATAGAATCACATTTGATGTAGCTTAGACGAGACATGAATTCTCACTTTATCATCAGTTACTCTGTTGGGAAGGCAAGAAATGGCCAGGATTGGGATTTTTCTAAGATGATAATAAGCAAGTTTTTACAAGATGCTGTGCAGAATTCTGAGAAATGTTACCATCTTTATTCTCTTCTACAAGATGTGCAATTCCTCTATTAAAGACACTGGGTTAATGGACAATCCTTTAATTTGTTTATACCAGCAATTTCCAAATTTTTTTGAATATAGAATCTTTCCCCACCTCAAACACTACCTCTTGCCCTCCTAAGATGGCAGTTCTAAGCCACTGGTCAAAACCATATTGGCGTATGAGAATCAGAAGAGCACAGTACCAAAGAATTAAGAAGGAGTTAGAAATTCAACAAAGAATCCAGAACCAGGAGTCTATGACCATGAGAGGTGGACAAGAGAATTAAACTAAGGAGCATGGGCAGTCTAAGCTTTTGGTGGGGAGTATTGCAGTTCTGTAAAGGCAGAAACTAACTCCCAGAAACTAACTCCGGTGAAAGTTGGTAGGATCAACTCACCGGCAACTTAAAGGCAAAAAGGACATTTTCTGACACCCAGGACAGCTTATTTATAGTTTTCTGGGACATCAATTGCTTCATATTTAGGACTAGATATACAGATGGACATTTTCTTATTAGAAATGTATTATGTGCAAAGTGCTATACAAGGCATTTGGAGAAATACAAAAGCATTTTCTTACAGGTCATTTCAGTAGATCAAAGACATGCTTTGGGGAATAAAAAACAGACAATCCATCTCAATGTATGGAAAGTGACAAATTAGAAGTAGAATATACAGGAACATTAAGAGTTCAGAGAAGGGAGGAAGGAATCAGTGAGGTCTATGACTGTTTGAGAATGATTTATCAGAGAGGATAGGTTTTATCTAAAATCCAAAGGCTGGATAAAATTTAGGTAATTGGAGAAGTAAGAGGAGGACATTTCAGGGCTGGTGATAAATGTGAAGAAAGTGTGGATGTTAGACTGTGTAAGGAATGTTTATGATCAGGAATACTGAAATAAAAAATGTTCTACAGTGTAATAAAATGTAAGACAAAAAGGGAGGTAAAGGACAGAGTGCTGTGGGTGAAACCCTGATTCTGTCCTATCCTGCAGAAAGAGAGACTATTAAATATTTATGAACAATAGAAATATAATAGGACAAAGAAGGTAGATCCATATGTGGTGGTGTGTATCACAGATTATATAAAAGATATGTCTTAAATGGAGAGCTTTTAAAAATAAACAGCTCCCTGTGCCTTACCCTCCTAGTTTGCCTTAGTCAAAATCTTCAAAGGAAAGGCCAGATAAGAAGAACAAATCAGTAAATAATTAGTTGAGATGCACTTAGTAGAAGAATATCAAAATAGCAAAATCCAACAAAAAGGTGGAGGAAACAAAATTGTGGTCTGATTAACCTTGGAGAATGTTGATGAATGAGTCTCTAAAATAAAACTAATAAACCTTATTCTCAAAAAGCTTGAAAGTGATTTGAATTTCCCAGGTAGATTCAGAAAAGAGCAAGTAAACAGAGACTTAACCTTAAGGAGCACTGACATTTGGAGGTAGGAATTCATATCAAACCGTACACCGCACTGTGGCTGGGACTGTCACCCAGATTCCTCATCATATGATTTCTGAACCCCCAACTCTCATTACTGTTTCCTTTTCCTACAAATTCATATCTTTTCTGTCAGAGTATCACATTCTCTTTTCGACTCCGAAGTGGGTTTCTCCTCATCCATCCCTGAGTTAGTCTTTTTGTTAATTTCATTTTATTTATTATTAGTAGGAAAGGAACTGTATGGACAGTTGTATTCTAAGACCACTCTTATCTCAGCCAAGTTGGATATATTTACACTCAATCTAAAACTGGGGAAGGAGGACTTTTTAATCTCAAGACTAAACAATATGAGTCATTTTTTATTGCTATATTTTCCATTTTTATTTTAAAAGAGGTAATATTATTCTCCTTACACTAATTGGCTACTTTAATACTGTACCTTGAAAAAGAAAGGAAATTGGGATTCCTTTATTTCCAGAACACATATTGAAATGTCCCTCCTGCTGATAGGAGGAGCTATGTAAGGAATATTGAAGCAAGAAATACCTAGTAGTCAGAGGATCTCATCAGACAATAATTAATTGCCTTTTTGTAAGATATAAAAGATCATTGCAGGACCAGAAGCTGAAAGACTTTCAGGGAAATGAGAAACATACTCTGATGAAGCAATATTGCAATTTTACTTCACTAATTGTATTTATGTGTTCTTCTTTTCCACCCCACCTACTGCAGTAAATCATACTGATATCACAATGATGGATACATGTTATTATATTATACATTTGTCCAAACCCATAGACTGTACAACACCAAGAGTGAACCCTAATGTAAATTATGGACTTCTAGTGATTACAACGTGTCAATGTAGGTTCATCAATTGTAACAGATGTACCACTCTGGCGGGGGATGCTGATGAGATGGTACCTGTGTTGGGGATAGAGGTACATAGGAAATCTCTGTACCCTCTGCTCAATTTTGCTGTAAAATCTTAAACTGCTTCAAGTAAATCTTAAACTGCTCTAAAACTTCTCTAAACTGTTAAACTGCTCTAAAAGATAAAAGATAAAAAAATTAAAAGATGGCACCCTACCTATTCTTTAAACATGGACAAGAATCCTGGGCAAAGATACCATATCTAAATATCTATCATATTTAGAATAGTATTTGGCATATAAAATTTGAAAACATTGTGTTTTGGGGAATCTCTGCTCACCCGAAAGAAAAAAAAAAGTGCTGGAAAAAGTGATTTTCAATAGTGGAGACAGTCGCTTTTTGAAAACAAATGACCAATCATTTGTGATATCTGGGCAGGTTGTTTGTTTCTATATCAATCTGTATATGAATACTGAGTGTGGAAGCATTGTTTATAGAGTTGGCAATAAAATATTAAATGTCTTAATGAGTAGTTTCACAACATTTTGATAATATGCCAAAATCTAGTGCTCATTTAGGGTTTGAATTTCATGTAACAAATAAGAATGTGAAGATATATAATGATGTCTACCCCTACCTCCACCATGAAAAAGTAACCTTGCATTTTAGAATGGATAAATATAGTTATGTTTTGTGGTTCAGATATTGTTCTCTGCTGCATGAGCCAGCCTGATAAGAGAGCTGCAGAAAATAAACTTCAGTTGTCAAAGAAAAGGAATCCTGCCTGACTGAAATAAAACTGAGTTCTGAAGATTGTTAGAAAAATCCTGAGTTCTGAAAGTTATTAGAAACATCCTTGTGGGGACTTCCCTGGTGGTCCAGTGGCTAAGACCCTGCAGTCCCAATGCAGGGGGCCCGGGTTCAATCCCTGGTCAGGAAACTAGATCCTACAGGCCACAACTAAGAGTTTGCATGCCGCAACTAAAAAGATCTCCCACGCCGCAACGAAGATCCCGGGTGCTGCAACAAAGATCCCGTGTGCCACAACTAAGACCTGACATAGCCAAATAAATTAAAAAAAAAAAATCCTTGTGGGCTATAGAAATTTATGTAGGTTTCAAATCAGAAGATAGTGTTCTTCACATTCATTAATTCTTTATTTAAAAGAAATAGTATTTATTGCAGTTTAATATTTCTTTTTTTCAATTTAGTGTTGTATAATGTGGCAAATTTATCTGCATAGTCTTTTGATTTTTGCACTTTAGTTTATAAACTTTTATAAACCAGAAGACCTAATTTGTAGTCCCATTTAATCTGTGATACTGTGTGTTTTGCCCTTCAAGGAATGTTTAGGATTGAGATTTCTTCTTTCCTTATTCATTTCTTCTGACCACTTCTGAGGCACCATCATAGAAACAACACCGTGCCAGCACCCCCAAAATGCTTAACTGATGGGAAGACACAAACTTCTCGAAAATTCTTTAATAAAATGTGGGTTTATTTTACTATCAAACAATGAATATAACGTCTGTTCTTTCATATACTTAAAAGGTACTGTATGCTAGTTATTTTATAAAACTCAATGTAATGTTGATTATATTAATTCCATTTTACAGTTGAAGAAATTAAGGCAAAGAGAATTAAATTTCTATGGTTATAAGTTTTAAAACTGGGATTCAAACCATTTGTATTCTTTTAAAAATTATAGTTATTACATATTGAGTGTTTACAAAGGACACATTGAGTATACTATAATTGATTACCGTTAATCTTGAAACCCTCTGGAGGCCCCTGCCTTATCCCATTCTCTTTCCACTTTATTCAGAAAATTTCAGAGGTAAACATAATTCTAAATACTGTGTTTGTCATTTCTTTTGTTTGTCATTTCTTTCCCTTGGTATTTGCTTTGATCACATATCTTAGATTCCTCAAACTACATATTATTTAGGTTTTCAAAGATTTGTACTTTATATAGGTAGTACTTTATATGTATTATTCTGTGGGGTTTTTTTTTTTAGCATTATGATCCTGTGATTCACTGATGTAATTTTGCATATACTTCATTAATTTTTCAGGCTTGAATTATATTCCGTTCCATCCATATGCATCAAGATATTTATCCATTGTATTGTGGATGTATTTGTGGGTTTCTTCCTCAAGATTTTACTTTTACAAACAATGTTATAAAGATTTCATACATGTTTTTTGGTGCACAAGGGTAGAGATTCTCCAGGATATTGGTTTTCATATTTTTGCCTCTAGAAATTGTGTTTGATTCAGCAATAGTATATAAACATATCTTGTAGTGTATATGAGCTTGCATTTATGATTGTGTTTGTAAAACTAAAACAAAAAATCATAAAATGTAACTTTAAAAAAATCTATTCTATATCTTCTACTTCTATTCTCTTTAATTTAAAAACAATGCTCATTTTGACCCAATAGATCTTTGACCATATACCAAATTGCAACCTTCAGTTTCAAGCTCTAAGGTATATTGAGGAGTGAAATTAGTAAGCTTAGGATATTTTAGGCAAGGCCAAGTGGATTTATGCGGTGGTAAAACTATTACCCCAACATATCAGAGTCAACACTAGTAAGTTTTACATCTCACTCATGTAAACTCTGCTGTAGGAAAGTAATAGTGTTCAGGTCCACTTAGGCAAAGACCTAGATTTGCCAAGACCTCTCCCAAGAGAAGAGAGAGATAATGGGTTATGTGTTTTCTATGATTTATGTTTCTTTTGCCCACAATTCACTAGAAAAAACTAGCAGGAAATTTGGTGGTGCCAAAGAATATTTGGTGACTGCCACTATCTTTGCCACAGAGGGTATGTGTTTCCTCAACATTACTTAACAGTACTAAATTGTTTTCCAGATCATTGTACTGATTTACTTTCCCATCAGAAGTTTATAATTATACTGGTTTCACCACATTGTCATACATACTTACTTTGGCAAAATATTTAGTGTCTGGTAAGTGTGAAATCCTAACTCATTGTGATATTAATTTGTATTCACCTCATCACAAGTGAACTTGGTTGTCTTTTCATATGTTTCTGGGCCAATTCCATTTCTTCTTCTGTTAACTATCTATTCACGTCTTTTACTAGCTTTCCTTTCAGTCATTTTAAATATTCCTCTTGTTCTCTTATACACTATATACATTTTATTCTTTATATATTCTTTATGTGCTCTCAATTGTTATGTTCTGCAATAACTCCTTTCCCTTTTAACTTGTCTTTCACTTTTCATGGTAACTGTTGATAAAATGTATGTAGTTGAATTAATTAGTCTTTTATTTTATGGTATGCTTTCTGTGCTTTGTTTAGAAATGCCTCTGTTCTTAGGTCAAAAAGTGACTTTGCTATAATTTCCCTTAAGACTTTCTTTCTTGTCATATATATATATATATATATAAGCCTTTCATAAACTTGGAATTGATTTTAGTGTATGTCATGGGGGAAGGATCAAACGTAAGTATAGATTTAGATATGAATATCTATAGACAGATATACATAGACATTTTTTCCATAGACAGACAGTTGTCCAAACATCATCTGTAGAAAAGTTTACCCATTCCCCTGTGATATAAACTGCCTCCTCTGTCACAAATTAAAATATTCTATACACATGAGTTATTTCTGGAATCTCTACTCTACTTTCCATTTTTCTATACCTGTTCATTTATCTATCTGGTGTATTAAGCTTTCTCAATTCACACTTCTTCAAAAGCCTTTGCTATTCTTGACCCTTTTTCCTTCAATATAAATTTCAAGTTAATTTCTAAGAATAGCCCCTTCTAACTCTTGCACTTTGGCATGCCATTGAGTCCATTGATTGCAATAGTGGATTTTTCTTTCATGGACAGTCTAACTCTCCATTTATTTAGATTTATTTTATCATAGTCTAATTAATTCTTTCATTTCCTCCATAAATGTATTGTACATCTTTTATTTGATTCATTTCTAAGCACTTTGTATTCATGTTATTATTAATGGAACTTTAAAATTCTGGAAATACATTAGTGTTGATGTGTAGGGATGCATTCAACTTTGGTATATTAACTTTGTGTCTACAAAATTTAATAAACTCAATAATTCTAACAATTTATGATAGTTTTATGAATTTTCTACATACAATAATATCTAAGAAGAGTAACAAGTTATCTCTTTATTTTCCAACTAATGTTTTGCATCTTTATCATGGGCCATTAAACCCTGCTTATACCAGGCTAGAAAAACTATGGGCTAAATATATCTGTCTCCATATTGCTCTGATTTTATGAGGAATTTCATATCCTTTTACATACAATCCAAATTACTTTGGGCTTCCAGAAGAAATTTTAAACTGACATCTTATAATCCTCTGAACACCATTTAGCAAACATTTCTAGAAGAATTCCCAGCACTTAATTTCTGACTCTCATATAAGGTTCCTCTTACTAAACATTCTGAAAGTTACTCTAGGTAACTATAGGTAACAAAAGTTATCAGGCACATTTCTTCATCTTTTTGAGGCAATGATAATATGAGTACTATTTTTTTCCCCAATCAAGCCCCTTTTTTCATACTTTTACAGTATATGGTACAGAATACCAAAATATTCTAAGAAAATGGGTAAAATGAAATGCTAAGTAGGTGTACCAGAAGTAAGTGACAGAGCCAGAAAATACAAGTGGTCCAAGCATGATATGCATGGTTGTGCTAAATGACATAAATATTGTCTCATAAAGCATAATAAAGAATGTTGTTGAGTATGTAAAATTGGATTGGCTACCAGAATCTTTGAAGTTTTGCCTGAAGAATTCAAAGTTGATCTTGGGGAAGTTATTTCAGGGGTGGTGGTGTGGAGTGTTTTTGGAAAGAATAAAGTGGGATATTATAAGGCATGTGTCATAGAAAAGAAAACAATTAAGTAAGACTATTGAAAAAGTTTTGTAGTAATGAAGGATGATCTGTTGTAGCCATTGTTTTGTGTCTGGGAAAGAAATATAGACATAAAATGAATATGTATCATTATATTAATTTGTCAGGGCTGCCATAGTGAAGTACTGCAGACTGAGTGGCTTAAACAAAATTTATTTTGTCATAGTTCTGGAGGCTAGAAGTCCAAGATCAAGGTGTCTGCAGGATTGGTTTCTTCTGAGGTCTCTTACCTTGGTTTGTAGATGGCTGTCTTCTCCCTCTGTCTTCACATGGTCTTCCCTCTGTGTGTCTGTGCCCTAATTTCCTCTTACAAGAAGACCAGTCATGTTGCATTAGGGCCCACACATAAGACTTTGTTGTACATCAGTTACCTCTTTAAAGGTTCCATCTCCAAATATAGATACATTCTGAGGTACTGAGAATTAGGACTTCACATATGAATATTGAGAGGACATGATTCAGTCCATAACAATCATGTTATACAGAAAATTATAATGTGTCTGTAGAAGTTTCTAGGATTTAAGCCTTGGAATAATAAAATTAATATGTGAATGATAAAGATACAAGTTTATTATAAAACATTTTAAGAGGGCAGAACAAGCAAAATTTGAATTCGAGAGTTGACACCTGAGCATGAAATAACTACAGCTTACAGAAAATACTCTATATTTCCTAGAACTAGGGTTTCCAAAATGGTTTGATTGCCTGGAATGGTCTGCTTTATGACTATTTTCCCATTATAATTATTAATCATGTCCTCTTTTGGTCTAAAAAATGTCCTTATTTAGAGGATAAATTATGAGATCAACCTAATTGGAAACTTCAATGGATCTTTAACATAAATCTGAGGAAAATAGTCAAGTCTAAGCTCTCCATAAATCTGGAAAATTGCTGACTCTGTAGTCATCCATCCTTATACTATTGGCTAAGGGTATACTGTTATCCAAGTACTCTACTAAGTGCAGGAAGAGAAATGATGCAGGGGAGGACATGAGCCTTCCTCTTTGCTCTCATTGATTATCATTAAACCCTCACTATGATAAGAGGTTGATTGTGATATTATCTTACGAGACTTAGAGAGGTTGAATAACTTGACCTTGGCTACACACTTAGTAAGTAGAAGATGATCTTAAGGGTGTATCTTCAAAAACCATGCATTTAACCTCTATGCTATTCTGGCAACTCTAATTCAAGATGTAACTTTATTCTAGAATGAATCCAGTGAGGACCAGTGGTCTTTCCATTGAACCATATTCCCATCTAGTCTCTTCTGCAGAGCAGTCTTGAACATAATCTCCAGATTTTTTTTTAGTGTTACCTTATAAAGCCCCAGAATCACCTTATTAACAAATACATTATAAGTATTCAATTTGGTAATTAGTGGTTCAACTTTCTAAAAAAAGTAAAGTGATTAGCTAAATTTATTTCTTTTTCTATTCCTCTGGATGATATAAAAACAAATCCTGAGATATAACCTGGCCTCTGCAAAAGTATAATTCAAACGACAGGTGAGTTTTATGCCACAAAAGAAGTAAAACAATGCAATGATTATTAATTGATTTTTGTCACATTATTAGCACTTAAAACTATCTTGCACTATAGGTAACAATTATTAGCCATTTACTACATATAGATAATAAATCTATTGATATTCATAAAATATATCAGACAATATTTATATTTTTATTGGGCAAACACTCTTGTTTATTAAAGTCAAGAAGAAGAAGCTGCTATTCAACCAAGATTATAATTAGAATTTTCATTGTACGACAGCTATGTATTCATACTGTAGAAGATCTGACTGTTGTTTCCAATCCTTCAGTCTTCCCACTATAATTCTCTTTGCCACGTGACCTCACACTTCCTCTCAAGAGTGGTGGCATATATTTCTCTGCCCCATTATGTTGGATTCTGCCCTGTGATTTGCTTTGGTTAATGGAGTATGAGTAAAAATGACCGCAGCTGTTCCAAATCTAGGCTTTAGCAGCATTACACATTTATGCCTCCTCTTTCATTTCTGCCATTGCAATTAGAAGAACATACCCTGGCTGACCCATTGATCCAAGGAGAATTAGAAACACATGGGACAGAGTTCCAATCTGCAGCTTGGTTCCAAGTTTAACCACATCCAGCTGCTTAGTCAGCCAACTTCCAGCTGACCAGCAGGCACAACAGTGTGGGTACATGATTGTTGCAAGTCACTAATTTTTAGGATAGTTTGTTACATGGCATTATTGTGGCAATAGATGGCTTATCTACATGCATTCAGGACTCATATGTCAGATCCTGAGCTAGAAGGTGATAAAATAGTAGACAAGAGAACAGTGATACATGATCTTATAAACTAGAATCTACAGAGTGAGACAAGTAAATGGATAATTGCAATATAAAATGGGAAGTGTTTTGATAAGAGATTGGTGCTGTGGGAACACATGAGACTGGTGCCTCATTGATACTTGGGGATTTGGTGTAAAGTCTCCATAGGAAGTGCTGACTATGTAAACAGTAGAAGTTTGTTTTGCAAAAAGTGTATGGAGAAGTGAAATGTACTCCAAGCAAAATTAACAGGATGAGCCATCAGCGGGCACTGAATACTTGAGAGGCTAAAAAAAAATAAGAGAATGTCAATGGTAAATGTCAAAGAAAAGTGGAGGTGGGAGCTTTTGAAGTATGTGAACTTTAGCCAATGCAGCACCTCTGTTAAGTGCGTTAAGGTGTTTGGACCTGACTCAAAGAGCTATGACAGTGGTTGTAGGAGGGGATTCTGGCTTTCCTTTGCTACATCTTTTATTATTTAGTTGTCTTTGCCATGACAGGGGGAAGATGTCTGTGCCTCAGTGCCTGATAAAGTGCTCTTCCTGGAGCACATACTTAACGCATTCCATGTGTTAAATAGTTTTACAAATTTACATTTTCCAGTTTCAGTTTCTGGGAGGCAAACAGGGATATGAACGAATCAAGTGGTTAGTCATGTTTAATACCAGTTTAGGGCTATGCAGTGGATCAAAGTATTAGATCATCTCGCCTGCTTTTCCCGGAAATCTCAGGATGGAGTAAACCTCGAACCAGTTGTTTCCCAGTGGTTTGTCTAGTCTAATTTTAAAATAATCAGATGAAGGGACTTTTATTCTCTGGGGAAATTATTTCAGGCCTTAATAAATTTTGCTGCTAGGAAATGTTTTTCTGATAGTCTGACCAAAGTTTTCTCGTACAATTTTATCTCACTACTTTTAGCTCTGACTTAAAACCATGAATACTCTTTTTTCCTTTCGGTCACACAATCACTTAATGTTAAGATCATTTTTTTCCTACTTTCCAGACTCTGATTTTTCACACATATTTGAGCTTGAATTTTTTTTTTTTTCTCTAGATTTATTAGCTCATATATACTTAGGTCCATTTCACTCTATTTTTCATCTGGGATTTGAGCACTTATATTCCCCTCTTTATTATCATCTCCCTGGTGGTGTTTGCATCATGCCCCTGATGAGGGTAATTAGTGAGCTGTTTGTTCCCCTTTCATGGTCATGGGTGAAGACATTATGTGAAATAAAGCTCTCCTGCTGACCTTTGTTGGGTCTTCTGGGAGACTTCCTCACAGTTCTGCACTCTGCCATTATCATGAGTTACTTTTCCCCTTTCTTTCCATTTGCAAGATACATTAACAGCAAACCAACTGAAAAATTTTAAACATTTGTTCCTGAAGTATTCAACAAAAGAGAACTAGTTAAGTGGGTTCTCTATTTAGACATCATAAAATCTTTGTGTGTTTTTTGTTTGTTTTTTTTTTGCTTTTTCTGGGAGGGGACACTTGGATATGAAAAGTCTTAGTTCTTAAGGGTTCTTTCCAAACAGACAATAACTGCAGGACAACATGCACACTCAACAGAACCTTTGAGAACAGGTCTTGGCAGTCCTTGCTAATGGTAGAGAATTGTTTGCAGAGACTTGGCTTTCCCCAGTGCATGGGGCGTTGTGTTGTGTTGAGGCAGGAGATTTTTATGGAAGTGTTTTTGCATAGGTCTGGTTACTCTTGATTTAGAAGGGGCATTTACTCTAGGGTGAAGAACACCTTTGCTGTGTCCTAAGGACAGTATTGTTAGCCATTCCTTGGTTCCAAAGAACATTGTCCAAAATTACTTTTCTTGTGTGTTCTTTTTTTTTTTTTATAACTCACAGGTGACGTCAACCTTTTTCCTCCTGATGCTGTAGATTCTTTTTGTTTGTTTGTTTAAATGTATTTACTTATTTTTATTTATGTTTTGGCTGCATTGGGTCTTCGTTGCTGCACACGGGCTTTCTCTAGTTGCAGCGAGTGGGGACTTCCCTTCACTGAGGTGCATGGGCTTCTCATTGCAGTGGCTTCTCTTGTTGTGGAGCACCAGCTCTAGGCACATGGGCTCAGTAGTTGTGGCTCACGGGCTCTAGAGCGCAGGCTCAGTAGTTGTGGTGCACCAGCTTAGTTGTTCTGCGGCAAGTGGGATATTCCCGGACCAGGGCTTGAACCCGTGTCCTCTGCATTGGCAGGAGGATTCTTAACCACTGCACTACCAGGGAAGTCTCTCTTGTGTGTTCTTGTTTGAAAAGGAGTCTTATGGGGAAGGGTGAAGATGGGGTTGGGGGGAGGAAAATGTTCAGAGTATGAGCAAGTATTTATTATAAATATCATTATGTACATATTTAAAATACACCCTCTTATGTTAGAAATGGGGGAAAACATCTAGTTCTGAATGAGAAAATCATATTAAATAAAGTGTTTTCTGTCCAAAAGAACATAAAACCTAGGTGGAGGGCACCCTAAGATCCACATCCTCTTTTAAAGGCTGCAAGCATCATTTTCTCTTGATTTAGTTCCTCCCAATTTTCAGATTAGGAAATGAGGATTTGAGGGTTTGACTGACTTGTCCAAGGGCCCCCTATGAGTAAATGCTGAAGCTGAGTTCAAGATTTTGCTTGGCTATGAAAGCTTTTAAAGGGAAACAGGGAAGTAATCTCAGTTAATGATTAAGATAAGGGGTCAGAGTCATTGCCACCCCCCACTGTGTGCAGGCTGGTGTGTAGGCTTGTCGACTTCTTGTGGGTTTTTTTAGATGCTCTCTTGTTCACACACTTTGTTCATGTGATTACTAAAGGGGAAGCTAGGGAAGAGATCTGGTCATCTGTTAATTACTTATACTTCATTTCTACTTCTTTGATCTATGGAAAGAACCAACAAGTTAGGCCAAGTATTGTGTGATCAAAAGATTTGAAAGGTGTGCTAGAGCCAGAGGTGTGTAGAACATGGGGTTGCCTGGCTTAAGGTTAGTGTCAAGAGAGAAGAGGCCTCCTGCAGAGAACTCTTTCCTGCAAAGAGGTCTTTCCTGCCAAAAGCTGCTTACATATCTACATCCCAATCCCTGGAACTTGTGACAGTTACCTCGTTTGGAAAAGGGGGGTTGGCGGATGTAATTAAGTTAAGGATTTTGATATGAGATTATCCTGCATTATCTGGATGGACCCTAAATTCAATGACAAGAATCCTTATAAGAGACATATAGAGAAGACACACACACAGAGGAGTAGATGTGAAGAAAAGAGTATAACTTGGAATGATGTGGTCATGAGTCCAGGAAAGTCAGCAGCTGGAATTTGAAACAGGCTTCCCTATAGCCCCCCAGAGGGCTTATGTCCCTGTCAACACCTTGATTTTAGACTTATGGCCTCCAGAACTGCTAAAGTTAAATTTCTGTGGTTTTAAGCCACTTAGTTTGGGGTAATTTGCTTCAGCAGCCTCAGGAAACTAATAAAAGGCCTGAAATGGTATGATCTCAACCTCTGATTCTTAAATTCCTTTCCAAGGGCTATATTTAATAAAAAGTGAGGATTTTTACCTGTGTGTTTTAGAAACGTACCCATTTTAGAAGATAGAGACTTAAGTTATATTAAAGAGGGTGGTTGAAAATGGGTGAGGGACCAATGCTGGCGGTGTTCAAGGGAAGTGCTTATGTAGAAAATAGAACAGTTCTGATCTTTAGCAATTCTTCAGGGAGAAAAAGAAAGACTCTTTTGGCTGTAAATAATTAATCTATTTTGTACATTTTACCTCAACAATTCAAGTTTAGATTCAAGGAATTTTATTGCAAATACTCTTATTTTTCCAGGCAAAAATCTCTGTACTTAAAGTGTATATTTGAAAATAAGAAAATTCAGAGGGCTGTTTTAAGTGGCAAGTTTTAAGTTTTACAATACAATGCTGCTACTTTCATACATATGATAGCAACAAAATTATGCATATCATGTTTCCACTTTTGGATAAGTCTTTCTGTGAACTAGACAGTTTTTAGAAAGTTGACTAATTTATCAGTGTCATTTTATTGAAATATTAAAAATGTTTGCCTGATCAACAGTATGTAGGATTGACATGAACTCATTGGCAAGTATTTTATTTGGAGAGAAGATTATTTTTTACATTGAATAAAAACAAATTGAGCAAAAATTGCTTTCTCTGCCAATAAAAATTTCAATTTTAAAGTATTACAATTTTAAGTTCTTAAGTGCTAAGCCAATAGTTTAATTCATTGACTTCTAGCCAAAGTGTTTTTAAAACAGTTTTTGATATGTGATATGAAAAATAAAAAAAGTAAAAACAAAAGCCTGTTAAAAGGTATTTAGATGATTCAAGAGACCAGGGAGTAGAGAATTCTATGTGTAGGTCCCATTCACTAAGTTCTGTTTCTATCTGGAAAAGATGTGAAACCACTAAAACAAAATTTGACATACTGGTTACTTAAGAATAAAATTAATTTTAGTTGCCTATTCTTAAAATATGCTTTTAGAATGTCAAATATTACCTTACTGAAATTTTGTCACATAAGCAACATCTACTGCTTTTGGACTCTACAAGTGATGGATAATAGAACTGTTTCCAGAGAATTATTTTGATTATTTGATTATTTTGATTATTGATTGACAGAAAGATACATGAATCTATTTGTTTACATGCATACAGTTTTTGAACATTTACTGTGTACTAGACACCACTGTAGAGGTTATTAATTACAGTAGTGAAGAAAACAGTTATGATTTTTTCAAGGAGCTTCCACTGTAGTGGATGTGATCACGCAAAAAGAGATAAGCAAATAATCATGAGTCCAATGACAGATAAAGTGCCAGGAAGTGTGTTTGGATGGCCATGAGGCAAGGAAACATAGCAGTGGGTGGGACCGGAAAAGTAGCCGGGCTCCTTGGAGCAGGGCCTTTGGGTCAGGGTTACACAAGTTGAGAACTTATAATAAATGTGTGGAGAGACCAGTGGAAAGACCCTGAAGTCTAAACATAAGCCGCCATGTTTTGCAATTTTATTTTCATTGAATTGTCCCATTATATCTAGTGCCAGCACCACAGCAAAACAATTATCTTGATTCTAAGTATTGATGGGACTAAATGTTAAAAGGGAGGAAATTGAAGAAGACCACATACCACCAATCTTTGACCAGGATTTGTTTCTTACATTTATTGTCTCTGCAGAGTAAATGTTACATAATTTGAAATTATGTAATTCCATTTTTCCATTATGTCTGATGAAAGCTCACCATTTCTCTCTCCTGCCCTGTCATTGGCTCTTTGTGTTTAAATAGCCTCATGCTACAGAAACTGTGTTAACTGGTCAGTCAGAATGAATGCCTTCCAAATCCCCTTCTAAGGGGTACTTTGAAGCTGTGTGTTGACTCTTGGTTTATTAAAGAAGCTTTGGCTATTCCATGTGAATTTGAGATTATATTATGGAAAGTATCTAAACCTCAATTTGTCAGAAAATCAAATTTTTCTAAGGGAAAAAATAACCACAGCAGGCAGAGATGAACCTGATATGGGGAAATGAGGAAGGGATAGAAAACTCATTTTTAATTAAGGTAAGTTTAAAAAGAACTCATAAACAGATTAGGTTTGTGTGTCATCTGTAGATCTAAGAGTCCTTAAAGATCGTTAATTAAAGTCTAGTCATTCAAAATTCTTTCTTTCCTTCTTTTTTCTTTCTTTCCTTCCTTCTTTCCTCCCTCTCTCCCTCCTTCTCTCTCTCTTTCTTTCTTTTTTTCTTAACATGCTCACTCACTGAAGCATTCTATTATTAAGGGTACACTTTATGAATCCTGGTATAAGCCAAATTAAAAACAAAGGTTTCACCGAGATATATTGATAGTTAAAATATAAATAACTATATAGACTAATGTTTGGACAGTTTTATGGTTAAAACATATTTCTAAGACTAGACTTCTATCTAGTTTGGTTCTGCATATCAGTATTTAAAACATAATGTGTGCTTAAATGTTAGTTTACTGTTATGCTTCCCTTTCAGGTTTAACTCCCAGCCTAACTACTGAGTATATGTGCTGAGGGATCCTTTCAATTCAACTTGAATATTTACTGAGCCCCGACTGCATACCAGGCACTATTCTAGGCACTGGGCAGATAGTGTGAATGAATCAGACTGGAACTGCTGCTCTCTAGAGTTTATTTTAACTTCTGGAGGTGTTGGGCTTCTAGGGCTTTCCTGTCTTCATCTTTCTTCCTGCAGTTCTCACTAAAACTCAAGCTACTGTGTACAGCTCACCCTTGTGTTTGTATTCAGGAAGGTGGCATGGGCAGTGAGTCCTGGGTTAGTTTGGGCAGGATAATTACACTTCTAATAATCTTACTTTTAATCTTATATAATTACTCTTTTGTATCTTTTTTAGTTTAGGGGGATTTATTATATTAAGATATACATAGAAGATGTCAAACATATGTACTATAAACATATTTTCAATAGCTCATAATTTGAATTAAAAAACCATTTTAAATAAAAATGCATACATTTGAAATAAAAATATCAATGGCTATGTGAATGAAGTTGAATAAGTGAAACTGAACATGTACATAGTGGAATATTTATGAAAAATTAACTTTAATCTTTTTTTTTTTTTAAACATCTTTATTGAAGTATAATTGCCTTACAATGGTGTGTTAGCTTCTGCTTTATAACAAAGTTAATCAGTTATACATATACAATATGTTCCCATATCTCTTCCCTCTTGCATCTCCCTCCCTCCCACCCTCCCCATCCCACCCCTCTAGGTGGTCACAAAGCACCGAGCTGATCTCCCTGTGCTATGCGGCTGCTTCCCACTAGCTATCTATTTTACATTTGGTAGTATATATATGTCCATGACACTCTCTCACCCTGTCACATCTCACCCCACCCCCTCCCCATATCCTCAAGTCCATTCTCTAGTAGGTCTGTGTCTTTATTCCCGTCTTGCCACTAGGTTCTTCATGGCCTTTTTTTTTTTTTTTTTCCCTTAGATTCCATATATATGTGTTAGCATACTGTATTTGTTTTTCTCTTTCTGACTTACTTCACTCTGTATGACAGACTCTAACTCCATCCACCTCATTACAAATACCTCCATTTCATTTCTTTTTATGGCTGAGTAATATTCCATTGTATATATGTGCCACATCTTCTTTATCCATTCATCTGTCGATGGACATTTAGGTTGCTTCCATGTCCTGGCTATTGTAAATAGAGCTGGAATGAACATTTTGGTACATGACTCTTTTTGAACTATGGTTTTCTCAGGGTATATGCCCAGTAGTGGGATTGCTGGATCGTATGGTAGTTCTATTTGTAGTTTTTTAAGGAACCTCCATACTGTTCTCGATAGTGGCTGTATCAATTTACATTCCCACCAACAGTGCAAGAGAGTTCCCTTTCCTCCACACCCTCTCCAGCATTTATTGTTTCTAGATTTTTTGATGATGGCCATTCTGACCGGTGTGAGATGGTATCTCATTGTAGTTTTGATTTGCATTTCTCTAATGATTAATGATGTTGAGCATTCTTTCATGTGTCTGTAGGCCATCTGTATATCTTCTTTGGAGAAATGTCTATTTAGGTCTTCTGCCCATTTTTGGATTGGGTTGTTCGTTTTTTTGTTATTGAGCTGCATGAGCTGCTTGTAAATCTTGGAGATTAATCCTTTGTCAGCTGCTTTATTTGCAAATATTTTCTCCCATTCTGATGGTTGTCTTTTGGTCTTGTTTATGGTTTCCTTTGCTGTGCAAAAGCTTTTAAGTTTCATTAGGTCCCATTTGTTTATTTGTGTTCTTATTTCCATTTCTCTGGGAGCTGGGTCAAAAAGAATCTTGCTGTGATGTATGTCATAGACTGTTCTGCCTATGTTTTCCTCTAAGAGTTTGATAGTGTCTGCCCTTACACTTAGGTCTTTAATCCATTTTGAGTTTATTTTTGTGCATGGTGTCAGGGAGTGTTCTAATTTCATACTTTTACATGTATCTGTCCAATTTTCCCAGCATCACTTATTGAAGAGGCTGTCTTTTCTCCACTGTATATGCTTGCCTCCTTTATCAAAGATAAGGTGACCATATGTGCGTGGGTTTATCTCTGGGCTTTCTATCCTGTTCCATTGATCTATATTTCTGTTTTTGTGCCAGTACCAAACTGTCTTGATTACTGTAGCTTTGTAATATAGTCTGAAGTCAGGGAGCCTGATTCCCCCAGCTCCATTTTTCGTTCTCAAGATTGCTTTGGCTATTCGGGGTCTTTTGTGTTTCCATACAAATTGTGAAATTTTTTGTTCTAGTTCTGTGAAAAATGCCAGTGGTAGTTTGATAAGGAACTGTAATCTTTTGACAGTTACCTTGATTGTTTTTATCAAGATGACAGGTGTGGTATAGATCTCCCTACTAAGTCTGTCATTGTTTTCTGTTTCAGTTTAGGTGTTGTGTATTAGTCATCTTGGGCCACCATAACAAAATACCATAATCTGGGTGGCTTAAACAACAGAATTTTATTTCTCACCATTCTGGAGGCTGGGAAGTCCAAGATAAAGGTGCCAGCAAGGCACAGTTCATTCTGAGGCCTCTTCTTTTGACCTGTAGGTGGCTTCCATTTCAGTACCAAGCTCACATGACCTCTTCTTTGTGTGCATGCATGGGGAGAAAGAGTGAACAAATTCTCTTAGTGTCTGTCTTTATAAGGACATTACATTACATGAAGTCCAACGTCCAATTCTATTTACTCTCCAAATACCTCATCCCCAAATATTATCACATTGGTGGTAGGGTTTCAAAATATGAATTCTGGGGATGGACACACTTTCAGTTCATAACACACAAGATATTTTCATAACAGCCTATAAATTTGAGAATAATATCCTCAATGAGGAAGTTGGGACTTAAAGAGTTATTTCATTAGAACTCTAGAATAATTCATTATTGATGACACCACCAAAATACAAATGTACTTACAGTTTCTCATTGCAATATTGAGCAGACAAATGCATGTGTCTATATCCCTGAGCCTTTGTCTGGGCAGGCAGAAGATAGGCCTTTCTAGAGAATTTGTTGCCAAAGTTCTATTAATTAATAAGTGCTTAATAGTCCACACACAGCTTTAAAGGGCTCACTAGAATGGGATTCAGAATGTGTTTGCTCTGTCAGGTCACTTAGTACCGTTCCTTTCTTGGGGGAAATATGACACTGAATTGGACTTCTTAGGGAGCCTGCAAAGGAAAGATGCGAAGGTGTTCATAGAATCTGTGGAAACAGAGCTGGTGAGGCAGTGGATGATGTGTGTGATAGGCAACTTCTGAGATGGGCTCTCAGTGGTCCCTGCCTCCTGGTGTTTATGCCCCTTGAGTGTGAACTGGACCCAGAGACTCGTTTACAATGATTAGGATGTAACAAAAGTGGTGAGATGTCACTTTGGAGGTTAGGTTAGGTTAAGGTCCATCAAGCATTCATAACTTAGTTTATCTGATTTCTTCTGAGCTCCCATCGAGGTGAATAGTTCAGAAGGAGGGTAAGCATTCTTCAGCATGTAGGAAAGCTTTACATCTCTACCTCAGTGAACACAGAAATGGCTAGACTTCACCCATTACTGTCTACCTACTGACATGTATTCAATCATGTGCACATGCATGCACACACACACATCCCTTAGTGTGATAAAAGTAGAAAATTCTCAGAATATTCAAGCAATTTTCTGCTCACCAGAATATGTGTCCACCATATTCTAGGGGGAAGTGGGTAGAAGTAGACAACTGCCATCTCCATTATATAAGGGCAGCATCAGATGTGTGATTGTTAAGGCCTCCAATGGAGAAGACTAATAGAAAGTGATCTAAGCAGGAAAATAACAACTTATGGCTATTCTCTTAATAGCACTAGAAGAAAAAGCATGGAAATTGTCCTAAATGTCAGAGAGGGTTATGTTTCAATGTGAAAAGTAGAAGCAGTACCATTTCTACCATGTGACACCTGAAAAGCCGACTCAACTCCCATGATGTTGCATTGGAGAAAAACAATCACACTTTAAAAGAGCTGCTTCTTTTAGCTCTTCTGGGATTCACAGCAGCCTGATTTGAAATTATGTAGGAAAAGCTAAAAAAAAAAGTCAACTTTGGGCCTGTTTATATCTTACCTAAAGTTACTCTGTATTCTACAACTTCCTTATTTTAGTTGTGTAAAATTTATCAGTATGATATCTGATATTTGGAGTTTCTCAATGAACGATTTAAAGAAGAAAATTTCACAAGCGAAACTCTTAATCTGGACTTTCCTTTCTTTCTACTTTCCTTCCTTCTTTTTTTCCTTCCTTCTCTCTTTCTTTTAGTGGAATGGTAATCATACTTTTTATTTCTGGATATTTTTCACATTAAGGCTTTTACATGCAGGGCATAAAATGTCACTAAAAGGCAATTTAATTTACCAAGCAAGCATGAAAGATCATGCTGTTGGCATTATTCAAGATGGAAAGATGTACCATCATTCTCAGGGTGATTACAGTCTAACTGGAGACAAAAAGTAAGAGCACATGTAATAATAAGTACTATAACTGAGTGCCAAAATAGGGCTCATGAGTATTTATAGAAAGTTGGTATTATTCCCAGTAGTGGAAATCAGAAAAGGATTAGTCTTTTACGTGCTGCAATTTGAGATGGGTACTAAATGAAGAACATTTACTATTTCAACAAATATGAAGGAGGGAATACTTTTAGTCAAAGAGAAGAGTGTGAATTGAAACCTATATTATTTGGAAAGTCAATTAATGTTAGATAAGAATCCGTTTGAATGGTAGGTGTCAGGCCAGGAAAGATCAAGTGTGCCACATGCAGTGCTGTAGAATCTATCTGGGAATGAGGTGGATTTCAGGAAGATAACAGTGACAGCAATGTTAAAGATGGATCAAAGGATGGAAGGTCAGAAGTCTGTTAAGAGGTTATTGTGATATACCTTCCAAGAACTGATAAAAAATCTGGACTAAAGCAGTGAAAAGAGAAGTGGAGAGTAAATAGAATAATGGATTTGAAAGACAGTGAGGAACTAGAATAACAATGATTATGTGTCATATCTAAGTCACATCTAAGATGATTTAGGGTACTAGATTGATGGTGATGTTCACAATCAAGATAGACAGAAAATATAAGAGGAAAGGTAGATTCAAGGAGAAAGTCTATTAGAAAAAAATTTGGATATGTTGAGGTACCTGTAGAATTTTCACATAGAATTATTGTAGTGGATTTATTCCTTTATGTCTCTGAAATTATAGAGAGAAATACAGGCTAAAAATATAAATGTGGTTGTCATCGTCATATCACCTGGGTAATAGGTCACTAATGGACAATCATAGAGAGAAGATGGTTGGAAATGTAGCCCTAAATAAGAAGTAGCAGAGATAGGAAAAGAAAAAAATCTGCTATGTGGTACGTTTTTTAATTAATTGGGCTCACGAGCAGAGGGATAGAAAGGCCAGAATCATACAGCATAATGGAATTCAGAAAAAAAAAAAGTTTTAAGAAAGAACAGGAAATCAGTAACATAAAATGCTATAGAGAGGGCAAAAAGAACTATAACTGAGAAAATGTTATTAAACTTGATGGGAGGTGACTTTCAATTCATTACTTTCAGTGGGTGAGATGGTAGTGAGAAATACAGTGAAGGAGAATCAAATTACAAGGGCTTACAAAGAGAGGATTTGGTTAAAGTTGAAGCAGGGAGTACTGGTTTATTTCACCAAGCTTATATGTGAAAGTGAAAAAGATGTAAGGCTTAAGAGAAAGCTAGTTAGAAGAAGGATATGAAAATTTGAGCATGTTAATAGGTAGAGTATAAATCCAGCAGGGAGACTGGAAGAACGTATAACTGATAAAACAACACATTGTTCTAGGCAGGAAAGTGTTAAATAGAAATGCGTAGTTATTTTAACCTCAGCATTTATAAAAGGGAGAGTCTTCCTCTGAGGAAGTTAGAGTGAAGGAAGGAAAGGCATGCAAAATATAAAGACACTCTTAGGAGAGCAAGGAAGTTGAGAGATCATATGCCAGGTGGTCTTGATAATTTCAGTGAATTGTCAGTGAGATCATCTGTTCATCTGTTAAAATTTATGGTTCCAGGGAGGGTTGGGGACTTCAAGAAATTGAAGAGGTTTGGATCTGTTGCTATAGGGAGTGAAATACAGAGTCAAAAGCAGTTTGAATCACTTGCATTTCTAATGAAATCAGTAAGTTGAAAGACTTTATTTTCCCCTTAGCCAGACACTTTTGTGCACACAGGAGTGAAGAAAACAGATAATGAGGATTTCCCAGGGCTAGGATCAGGGAAAAATAAGTGTGGAGCCTGCAGGAAGCATTGCAGATAACATTGCAAGAACCTTCTCAAATTGTTTTAACAAGAAGTTGCAAACTGGGTTGAAAGAAAAGTGAAATCAGAGGGGCATGATGAACTACTGCAGCATGGAGAGATCAAAGGTATGAGGATCACAATACAGATATAAATTAGGTTCTGTGTGCATTAGGGGAGCATGTGGTATTCGGATTAAAGCAGTGGTCAGAATCTGAAAACTGGAAGAGAAACAATTAAAGGGATGACACAACTAGGGTGTGGACATGCCAATAAATGGTTGCCTTGGAGTGGAGATGGAGGTCACTGGAGTTCAATAGTTTTAAGACATGTGAAGCCACAGGATGAGTGATGACAGGGGAAGGGAGAGAATGACGCTGCGAACCAGGTGATGAAGCCAGTGAAAAAATATCATGAGAAGTCACCATGCCAAAAAGAAAAAGAGGAGGTTAGTTATTTAATTATTAGGTTAGCTATTTCATTATGTTCATTTAAGTGGGGGCTGTTTTGTGGGGAACTATTAACCACGTGCAGTGTCAGTTTTGGGCAGAGCCCATGAGTTTTATAGAAACGTAGACATAGTCAATATGTCTTATGGAAACATAAGATCATAAATAGAAGCATAATGACCACCACTCCAATATGGACTGCAGTCTTGTGGTGGTGGCTTGGGACCTCAATTTTAGATGGACGTGATACCTTGAAACATATCCAGTATAGAGCAAACAAAATGCCAGAAAGGACTCAAAACCATTATTGTATCGGAGATGTAATATTCTAGAAAGAAAAGACTGCAAGGGGATATATTTCTTGATTTTAATCTTCATGTAAAAGAGAAATTAAATTTAGTAATTGTGATTCTGGTGGCTGGAACCAGGGTCAACGGATGGAAGACATTGAAAGTCAAATCTTAACTTAATGAAAGGTAAAAAAGTTTGAGGACCCCCAAATGGAAATTGCTTCTTCTTGAAGTAATCAGTCCATGCTATGGAACATATTCACAATGGACTAGACAATTCATGCATATACTGAGGTCCATAGAAGAGCATAATTGGTATGGCCTGGGAGCTTATTAGAATTGCAGACTCTCAGGCCCCACCCCAAACCTGAATTTTCACTATGTACATTTTGACAACATCCTCAGATGACTGCTGTGTACGTTAAAGCATTAGAGGACATTCCTGCACTGAGTAGACAGTTGAGCTATGCAAGCTATAGTCTCTTTCTGTACTAAGACTTTTGTCATATATTCTGATTCTACAATAAAAGTAATTCTCTCCTACCTGGGTTTAAATCTATCTTTTAAAAGTTCAAGTCCCCCAGAATGAAAGTCTGTTGGATTTTGATTCTTCTTATGAAGTTTAACTTCGTAAGCTTATTTTCATATAGCATCACACCAAGTTTCATTTACATAGTAAGAACTTTGAAATGCTACTTTTTGAAAATAAAATTTTGTGTGCGTCATGAAAGCTACAACTGAAATATTGTTTTAACAATGCTTTGAAAACAACAAAAACAATAACATCTGAAAATTCCTCTAGCATTCTGCTTCCTACCTGCACCATAGCCCTTTCTGATTATTCAGTGATGAGTCTTGGGCTATTCTATGAATTTTTTTTTTCCTTTACTAAGGATTCATTTTAACTGGCCAGTGAAATAGTTCTTGTGATGGGTGGTATAGAGGAAGATTTGTTGCCATCGTGCTTTTGTCTTGCTTTTGCTTTAGACTCTTCATTTGTCAGGCAAGTTCACGGTCTCTTATTTTTATTACTTAGCTTTGTCTAAGGTTGTGGAATTCTCCTTTTCAGACAACTCAAGCCTCGATTCACTTTTAAATGCTTGCTAAAAGTAACAGACAGTGAATCATTTATCAACAGAGAAAAGAGATTGATAAACTGTGGCAGTCATTATTTTTATTTTTATTCTTTGTTCAGAAAACACATTCCTTGAGTTATTTTTTTCCTCTCCAAATGGAAAGAATTTTTAATTAGCATAAATATGACACAGATCCCATGGAAATGAATAGAGCTTTGAGCTTACAAGTCTCTCTCATGCCCTGATATTGTTTTGTGTATGTACAATGATTGGGCTTTATAAAAATCTCTCCTGTCAGCAATGGTACATCACAATTTACAATGTCTCCATTCCAAAGGGAGTTTTATCACTACTTAGAAAAGCAGCTGCTTTACAGCAAGTGGTGACAAGCAAGAAATCATGATTTTTACAGTGGAAAAAATGGCAAAGTTTATTATAAAGTGGGTCCCTTTTTAAATAGGGGAAAAATTTGCTATTTGCGATGAATAATATACTCGGCAACCTAACTGAAGCCTTGCTGCCTCAAACTGTCTTTCGTCTACTGGCAACTGCATTATGGACGCCAACAAATTTTAAAAATTCTCAAAGTGTGGTTCTCCTAGATTTGCAAATGCTTTTTAAAAAATAAATTTATTTACTTACTTTTGGCTGTGTTGGGTCTCCATTGCTGCACGCAGGCTTTCTCTAGTTGTGGCGAGCGGGGGCTACTCTTCTTCCTTGTGGTGCGCGGACTTCTCACTGCAGTGGCTTCTCTTGTTTCAGAGCACGGGCTCTAGGCACGCGGGCTCAGTAGTTGTGGCTCGCGGGCTCTAGAGTGCAGACTCAGTAGTTGTGGTGCAGGGGTTTAATTGCTCTGCGGCATATGGCATCTTCCCAGACCAAGGCTTGGACCTGTGTCCCCTGCATTGGCAGGCAGATTCTTAACCACTGCGCCACCAGGGAAGTCCCTGCAAATACTTTTATATGTGAAGCTCAAATATAACAGTGATGCAAAACAGTTTACTTTGTTTGCCTGTGTTTAATAGCCTCAAACCCTGCTAACTGCTTTTTAAATTTACCACTTACCCCCTTGTTTGTCTTTTCATTACTGTTCCCACTACACATCTCTACATTTTATATGTTCTTTTATCAAATAAGCCCAATCTTCTCTTTGAAACTATGAAAAAATATCAATATAAATCTGTCAGTAGCATGGAAAGATTTTTTTTAAGTTTTGACAAAAAACATTAATTTTAAAAACTTGCTTCCTCCACTAGCACTCATGTGGGTTCTTGGAAATTTAAGCCATTTTCTAGTTTGTTTATAAATTATATTTTCTCTGGAGTGAAACATCTTTTTGTGATTTTTTTTCTTTTCTTATGCAAATTTTTGAATGTGCAGCAGGGTCCTCTCCTTTCACTAATTCACTTTTCCAGACTTTTTCACTTTCTTCTCTGTCCCTTGGGTCCCTTGAACTCCAGTTTCTTGGGGCTGCTGACTTTCCATCCACCTGATGGCTGACTTCATCTAGGGACACTTCTTCACAGAATCCTTCTTCATGAGCGTCCTTTCCCTTAAATGTACTTTCCCACAGCATATTCATCCTTCCAGAACTATGTTCAACATGTGTTATCTCTATTGCAATGGTATTTCAGCTAGAGATTCTCTTCTGCTCTCAGGGTTTATGATACTCTTGCTTTCACTAGTAAGCCTTCAAAATGTGAAAATGTGGATGATTCTGTCCAACCTCCCACTGCTGTGTATCTGTTCATTTATTTGTTAATCCCTGGCTTTATTATGAATTGATTATCATATCCAGTATTGTATAAGTGCTGAGAACTTTGTGGAAGTCACTGCCTAGAAGGGAAGAAAGACTTTTGCACGATCAATCCCTTTAAAGCACACGAATGTTATGGTAGGAGGCATATGCAGAATCCTGCCTAGTGGCTCTGGTAGATGAAACAAACTACATAGAAATGTATTTATTTTCCATTGATGAGACACGCCCCATTATTATTTGAAGGCTAATGAAACCATGCAAAGCAAAAACGTGTGAATTTGGCCTATTAGTCTTTTTCTCTATTAATAGCACTTTTTTCCCTTTGCTAGGGAGAGAAATGATTGGACATAAATCACATCACAATGCGCCAGGCAAAAAAGTAAACTAAGATAAAGGGAAGATATGTTTTGTGCCAGTTGCAGCTTATCAATAACCAGTGTGGTGGCTGGACAGGTCCTGTGGTTCTTATTATGATGGCAGGACCCCTTTCAGCGATAACCATCCGGAAACTTTGAAAAGATACAGTGTTATTACTCACAGGACCAGGAAATTACACATCACACCTGGGATCACAAAGGGAGGTCCCGGGTAGAGAAAAAAGAGGTTCTGCTTTTTGAGGGGGTCGAAGGTGGGGGCTTTAGACTTTCTCAAGCTCACTCTTTATTGGTGAATTTAGAACATAAGAACTGGAATAAAATGCGGGAAGAGGAAAAAGCACGTAACCCAAACGGTCAGTTACTGAAATCAACCTAGATCTGTAAAACAAAACCTCAGTGGAGGAGGGTTGGGTGGTGCGTGGGAGTGGAGACAGGCTGGCTCTTTATCTAGTCAAGTGCCTGGAAATATGTTTATTCGAGATAACCATCTTTGAAGTGGATGCCTCAGCAGTCAAAGCTCAAGTCAGGCACTTAAATTATAAAAAGGAAAAAAAAAAAAACAAAACCTGTCAGTGTTTACACTACAAGGTATTATATCCACTTGTACTGTTCTACTTCTATCTAATCTCCTCAGAGTTCTAGAAACACATCCATGTGGTCATGGACAAAGTTAAAAGGGAGATTTTAATTTGATTTGCTGATCAAGGGCTTCCCAAGAGGTAATAGAGGTGCCTCCGTCCAGGACAGAATTGACATGAGCCAACGCATTACACTGATGTGTCCCTCTGTCATGCTAAGACTTATCAGTTAATAGCCTGAAATCGAAGTTAAAACTCTAAAATGCATGTTAGGTTGTTAAAGTCAATCCACCTCTTCAACAGCTGTCATGATATTTTAACACCATAATGTTTTTCAACTACAGGGGGTATAATCTTAAAAATATTACCACTTTTTGAGTTCTGTTATGTATCTCCCACCTTTTGTTCCTCTTTCACGTGAACACCAACTCTTTTGTCTCCATTTGTAGCTAAAAAAATTCTACAGTGATTACATAATGTGCCCAAGACTACATGGCTAGACAGTAACAGACACAAACTGGGAACCCAAGAATGTCTAATTTCCAATCACAAACTTGGCACTTTCCTTTACACCGCACTACCTCTCCTAGGAAAACATATCCCTTTAATGTCATGAGACTTACGAACTAATCTTGCAGGAGCATTGGCTCTCTTTGTGTCTGGTAGCATAGTTCAAGCGCCATTTATAAGCAAAATGTGAGATTAGCATTTATGGAATCTGCATAAGAGTTTGAAAAAGAATTCTTTTGTATTTTTTTCCAAAATTCCTTACTCAGCAAAGTAAATGTTTGCTTGTTTGTTTGTTTTTCCCTAATCAAGCTCCTAAGACTTGTCTGTAAAACAAGGCATTCCTGTTGATGTGTTATCCAGGTCTATATTGTAGAATGTAGCCAGGATCTAGTATGTCCTTTAGATAGAGTATAGCCATGTTCCAAGTTCAAACCAGACTTGTTAAATTTTTCCTGGTTGATATTTGAATTTCTAGTAAGAGAGAGTGGAGCTCATGTTATGATCATACTACTGATTTGTAACAATTTGAGCAGATAATCTTCATATTAGCTTACAATGTATTTTTCCAGCTCATTTTTAAATTTCTAAATGAGGGGTCCTTCTTGGTTGCTTGTCTGCCAGAATGCAAACTTTATACTAAAATAAAATAGAAACTAAGGTGATTGTCATTCTCATCAATGCAAGATGTACAAAGGTACAATGGAAAGTCAGAGAATTATAATAATGAAAGAAGTGAAAATAGACAATATGTTGTCAAGCCAAGCAAAGTAAGAGCTATTGAACCCAGAGTAACCAAAGAAATCTGGAAAGAAAAGGGGTAAGTGAATGAAAGTCACCTTCAGCCCGAGGGGATATCAAGCAGGGAGAGAATCAGACATAAGGCTAAGGTCGACCTGAATCTTCTATTAAGAAAATTAGTTTCATGGTGTTATTAAACATGAAAATAGGTAGGGAGAGGAACTACTACTTACTCCTGGAAGGTCATGGAAATACAGAAACCATGTTCCAACTTCACAGGTTCTCAAATATAGACTTTTGTTTTCAGCTCAGAGAGAATGACCTACATGACCAATATGCCAAAGTTTTATGAGAATATTTGTGTTATGCTCAGAGCATATCACCATGACCAGAATTTTTTCCTGCAGTTAAATGTAAACAGAAAGCTACATTGTAACCAGAGACCTTAGAGCCAAGACAAAGATTTCTGATAGAAATGATTATTTATTATCTTGTTTGTGACTTATGCATGTCAGCTCTCACAGATGAGTTGTGCATGGCTTTCAGATCAGAGTTTTAGTTGGTGCTATATAAAAAACTTTGGTCTAAATCGGATCTAAAGTAATTTGAAAATAAACTTTTTAATATTTTTTTTTTAAATTTAAGTATAAACACATACAATACGTAGGTCAAAAATGCATGAATAGATAGAACAAAGAAATATTTAAGGTCATATTGAATTTTTTAATAAAATGATCTAACCTGAGGAATATGAAGAGTGTTGAGATAAAAAAAAAATAGCTAGGAACTTTTATTCATTACAGTAATTCTCACTATTCATAGACTTTCAAACAATCTGGTTTTGGGGGACTTTTTTTGAGAAATGAATGGCAAGATATTTCAAATGCTATATCAATGAGTTATTAACATTGAAAAGGAGAGATTAAAATCTTGGAATCTGATATTGATGTCTTTGATCCTCTAAAGGAAAATTTATGCCACCAGTAAGATGCTTCTTCATTAGGACTTCAGAATATTTTTTTCCTTTAGAATTTTTCATTTATTATTTTCCTCATCTAGAAACATGACTCTAAAACATCTCTCAGCTTTGCATTTAGTAAATAATTGAAGCAGCTTATCTTCTCTACATGTTTGTCAGTCCAAAATTCAACCTGATTTGTAAACTCTTACCAAAACATTAGAAATATTAAACCTATAGAATAATGTGTTATATGTTTGATATTAAACTGTTTCCTATTTATTAAATTATTTGCCGCATTTTTACTCACGTGATTAAATTACTGGTGTGTTTTACCAGAAAATGACTCAAGATTCAGTCAATGGATTTGGTGTATAATCCCAGTTCACTTTTTAATTTATCTAATGAATGCCGGCTTTGAAATTTTTATGTAAAAAATGAGGAGGTTGCAGTAAATGACTGCTATGGTCCCTTTGAGTTTTAAAGCCTCTGACTCTGAAATCATATGATGATGATAAACAAAAATTCGGGGAATTTGGTTGGGTGTGGTTGGATAATGTTACATTTGGCCTCTCCCACACTGTATCAGAGTGTTTCATTTTCATTAACATCTTAATAGGGAAAACATAATTTATTTGTGAACATAAACATTACTAATAAATGATACTTTTAAAATGCTGGCATAAGCACTGAGAAGTTAGCTAAAGGACTTTGAAATTAGGAGAAGAAACATCTCTCTTGGCTATTCAAGAGAGATAAATAAAATCTTGTGCATCTAAAGAACAAAATTAATAATCCAAACCAGATCATAGAAAAAGTTCTGGAAAATATTATTGGATATAGGAACATAAAATAAAAAGAAAGAATAGGTCACTTATGAATTGTAGTCAAATATTCTAAGACAAAGTTACTGTGATTTTAGGCCAGAGAGACAGCTAGCTAATAAACCTGCCAGATTTTATAACCCATAACCTCTGTGATTCAAAGTCCTCAGAAGGCAAGTTTAAGGTATGTAAACGGATAATAGAAAATTCTGACTTTTTAAGGTCATTAATAGTAAAATTCTCAGATACCCACACACATTTTTCTAACACGATTATAGCAGTTAAACATTCCTGAGAGGTTGAAGAGATACTATGTCCAAGAACATTACATGCATTCACTCATCCAATTTTGCAAAACTTCATATGAAGATTTTGCTATTATTCTTGATGTTTTACAGAGGAAGTAACTGAAGTCATACAGCCAGGAAGTGGTGGAGACAGGATTTGAATCCAGACGGGCTTACTCCAGAGACCTTACTTTTAAGCACTTTGTCTATGATTCCTTGTTTGTTGTGTTTGTATTTCATGATTATCATACGTAAGTGAATAGAACCACAGTTGGTCAGCTTTGAACAAATTTGGCAAAGAAGGGCTTTCTTATAGAGTACCTTTGATGGATTGCTCAGAGATATCACATTTCCATTGACTTTTATATGTAGGATCCAGAACTCACTGAAGGTGAACATTGTTTCTCACGAGTGGGTCAAAGGTTTGTTCTCTGTGCTGATACTTTCCATTTCTGATCATGAGAGAAAATCTAGTTAATTTTTCAGTTATTAACGGTGGGATACAGGATACCATCTCACCCAGTGGCTTAATAGTCCCAGAAGTTCTGGCATCAGTAAATAAGCGGTTCTGTTAGAATCTGTTCATCTTCTTACATATCATTTAGTATTATCTGTAAATATCTTCTCTCATATTCACTTCAAAGCACTTGGCCAGTTCATTCCAAGCTTTCTGGATTCATTTTTCAGCATGAAGTGATTTAAACTCATAACAATAGCTATTGAAATAAATGCTTTTATCCCAACATAGTATTAAATGTATTACTTTTACTTGTTTCAACTTTGATCGTAACTCAAAACTATTATGATCATCACTTATTGTTGCATTACCCAAAAAAGTAAACATCATTCTTCTTTCTCTATATTTAATTCTAGCCATAAATCAATTTAGAATGTTAGGTGTGGAGGTTCCTTAAAAGTATTTTGCTTCAAACTCTCATTTTCAAATGAGAGTGTAAATGAGTGTAAATTATTTGTCCAAGTTATAAGAGTAATTATTTTTATTGCAATTACAATAGCAACACTATGATTATAAGAAAAGTAACATTTGTTTGATTTTTTTCCAACTTACAGAGGATTTTACATGCATTATTTCATTGATCTTGTAGAAAATTCTGCGAATAGGTAGAACAGGTGTGAGTATTATCAAAGTATATCAATGGGAAAAGACAGGCATACAGAAGTTTGGTGATTTTTGTCAAGTTCCTATCAGCTCTAAGTTGGGGAAAGGGATTCAAATTTAAAACTTCTGTTCCTTTTTATCTTATACTAATATTCTGGTTTTCATTTTTTTGAATGATTATAAATAGTCTAGAAGGGATAAAGAACATACAGTGAACAGCCCCACACTCAGTACCCATCTCAAGGAAGAAAACATCATGGAAACAATTATGGGCTCAACATGACCTTCTACAATGTATTTATTCCTTCATCTTTTATTGGATATTTTGCTCTTATATCAAGGCTGCAACAAGCACTATTTTCCTATATTTTGATTTGAGTGTGTGTAGAGAGAGTAGAATTCCAAAGAGTATGCACATTTCCAATTGTGTGTGATGCACCAAGTTGCTTTCTCATCAGGCATGCCTAAGATAGTCTGTTGTTCTTTATTGTCAGCCGCACTTAACAATGTGTGTATGTGTGTTGGGGGGGGAGGGAGGATTTTTAACTTGGCCAATTTTAAAGGGGTATGAAATGATTTCTTCTTATGATGGTTTTTATTTACCTGTCTCTGATTATTGATAAAGTTGAACATGTTTTCAAATAAATACACAGACACATGTGCACCATTTGGATTCCCTCCTTTAGGAATTGTCTGTACAAAACCTTTACCTCTCTTTGTGATAGCTTATTTTTCATCTTATTGATTCACAGGAGTTCTTTACAAATTTTGGGTAAGAACTCTTGCATACTATGTTTTACATATATATTTTTTCCAGGATTTGGCTTTTGTTTTTATTTACATATTGCCTGTTTTTATGAGCGAACATTTTAAACATGTCTAATATTTTTATCTCCGTCTCTCTTGTTTTACCTGTGTATATCTTGTTTAATAAACATTTCCCTTCCCCAAGATAGCAGAGCTATTCTTTTACACATTACTTTAAAAGTCTTAAAATCTTTTTTTTTTATTGTTTGTTGTTGGTATATGAAAATAGAAGTGCACTTTGTTATTTCACTAATAACAATTTTTAAATCTAATAGTTTTTCTTATAAAAATGTTTTAAAGTTTTTATATATACTTTTAGGTTTAACGTGTTTTGAATTAGATTTTTGTGCGTGTATCTTGAAGGTATGTATCCAGCTTAATTTATTGCATGAAACACTGTCCCAGCACCATTTATTGAACAGTATCAACTTTTCTACTGATCTGGCTTCCTCTGTCATATAACTGGTGAGCTTATTCTACTTTATTTTAATCAATGACATAATTGTATTTATTCCCACCTCCATATTTTTTGATTTCTATTTATTTTGCCCTGTTTTAAATCACCTCTTTTCCTGTCTTTGTTTGAAAGTAAAACATGTTTTTTCCTTAATTTTAAGAGGTTACTGACATTTTAACATGCTTTCTTAACAATCTAAAGTAAATCAATATTGTCACCTTCCTTCAGAACAGTGCCTCAGATATATAATGCTCAAAATTTAAACCGTTTTTGTATCTAAATAATTATAAATATTATTACTCAGAAATGGTTTCAGAGTAATTGAAGTCTTGGTGATAAGTTGGTGCTATAGAAGCCAGTACCATCTCCCACCCCCACAAAAAAAACAGCAAAAAAAAAAAAAAAAAAAAAAAAAAATGCCTGCATTCCTGACATCTTTCTGCAAACTATTTGGCTAGATGTAACAATCCTCTTTTTCATCTTTCAGAGTAAAAAGTGGCATTTCAATGTGGAGGAATTTATTATATATATACATTAAAATGAGTATAAGAACCTTCAACAAAAGAAGACTTGTGTAACAGTCTCAGTTTACAGTATCCTTGGAGAATCTTTGGATAAACACCTCGGGTATGGCAGCTAGGCATCCCCATTGTTGTGGTAACCCTAGGGCTGACATCTGGGAGCTATAATACATTTTTACTTTTGTATCATGTCTCATAGCTTTATTTTCCTTCTCTTTCACAAAAATGAATGAACCTAAATCTTGGAGACCGAGAATAATTAGCATTGGTTGTGGCTATCAGAAGAAACTTGGACATTTTGATCTGTCTGTGGGCTACATTCTTCAGAATAAATATTCTCTCAAATAACCAAATTTTAGGTAGAGGGCTCATTAAATATCACATTTTAATTTGTTTCAGTGTAAATCATTGAAGACCTTCAGGACCATACTTGCATATTTAGGGGGTTTATCAATAACCTGTAGAGGACTGAATTATATTAATAATTAAATACAGAAAAGTCTGTTACTTTTCTAGTATAATCATGACAAGTTACCGCAAACATAGCAGGTTAAAACAACAAAAATCAATTGCCTCATAGATTCTATAGTCCAGAACCCTGGGTAGGCTTGACTGGGTCTTCTGCTTAGGGTCTTCCAAGACAAAATCAAGTTGTTGGCAGGGTTGCATTCCTTACTGTAGGCTATGGGAAAGAATCTGCTTCTAAACTCCTTCAGTTTCATGACCAAATTCAGTTCCTTGTGGTTGTAGGACTGAGTTTCCTACTTCTTTACTTGCTGTCAGCTGGGGACCAGCCTTTGCTTCTAGAGGTTGCCATCATTCCTTCTAATGCAATCCAGCTAATGCCCTTAGCAACATGGGTCTAATTCCTTTTAGACTTTGAATCTCTCTGATTTTCCCTTCTATCTTGGTATTACCATAAAAATATATTTTATATACTTGGATCACACTTTAAAGAACTGCTTTATTTTATAAATGGTTTCTGACTCTATGATTCATCTATAATTTGACTTTTTACCTCATAATATTATAGCTATACAATCAATCCATATTAATGCATGTTGCTTAGCTTCATTTATTTTTCACTTCTGTGTGATTTTCCATTATATAAATATATCACAAAATTGTTGTGTATTATTCTCTTGGTAGAAATCTGGATTGCTTATTTTATTTTAGTTATTTATTTTTTTCTATTATAACCACACTGTTAAAAATGTATATATCATCTCTTCAAACTCATATGTAAGAGTTTCTTCAGGGAACAACACAGAAGAGGAATCCCTAAATCAAAAGTCTGAGCTTATACAATTTTGCAAGATGATATCAAATTAATTTCCATAGTAATGGTGACAATTTGCATTCTAATCAGGAGTATATGTGAATTCCCATTGATTCACATTGTTTGCCAATTTGGTATTGCTGGTCTTTTTTATTTTCACAGTTACTTGTGATTATATCCTCTAAATACTGTCTTCAAAATATATTTCCAATCTAACCTGAGCAACTCTTTTCTCTGTCAACTGTCTCAACTAGGCTGTCTGCTAGGCTCAGCATTTCACTCTCAACAAAACCTGTCCAGTCAATTGTTCATTAGCAGAAAGAATAATCAAATAGAACTTGAATATTGGATCATGTTAGTTTCCTTACTAAAATTCTCCCATGCCTTTTCAATACACTTGTTTTAAAAGCTAAGACGTTCTTTCTGTAGTCTAATATGACTGAGCTCCTGCCTTCCTTTCGGAATTATCTCCTCTTTGCAAGGTCCTTCTTTCAGTCCTTGTACTTGCCAAGCTCTCTCATCACAGGGCCTTTGCACAGACTGCCCTCCTTGCCCAGAACACTTCTACCCTTACTTCCCTTTTGCTCATTCTTATTCTTCAGATATAAGCTTACATTTCACCTCTCCTGAAAAGTTTTCTCTGAAAATGTTATTTACATTAGGTTCTACCTCAAAAGAAGTCCTTGCTTTTATTTTTTTTTCTTCAAAATTTAAACAATGTCTGGTTATTTATTATCTGTTCTATTATGATTTTGTTTTCTTTTCTAAATGGTAAGCTCCATGATGGAGTTTTTTCACCAGTTTTACCTCCTTTGCATTCCCAAACCCCAGTACAATGTAGGTTCTCAATCTTCATATATTATTTGAATAAATGTATAAAACATATGTAAGTTTTCATAGTTATATCTTTGTTAAGCAATACATTGGTTTAAATTGTTTACATTTCAATATGCTACATTTAAATATATTTGTCAATATATTTAAGAAGTATTTGTCTTTATATGGAGTAAGTAAAAGAACTTCCAAATAGAATAAATGGGATAGGGATTGCTCTACAACTATTAGAATACACTGAAAGTCAATATTAAGTAAAATTGTCATGGATACATTTACCTTGACTTAATTATTTAAATACTAAAAAGGAAAATAATTATAGAGCAGTTTCCCCAACACGATTTCCATGGTTAGTAAAATAATCAGACTTCAGTATACTTGTAATTAGATAACATCTTCACATTAAAGAGGATTTAAAAAATCACATGCCCTCATTATATGACACTACTTCCAGGACTAGAATTATTTTGGGGGACTTATTCTGTCAGATATTTTACTCAGAGCTCTATGTGCATTGTTTTGTTTAAACCTCCCACTAATCCCATGAGTTAAACACTGTTATTATCCCTGTTTTACATGCGAGTAGGGCAAATCTTAGGAAGTTTAATAACCTGCCTAAAGCCACATGGTTAGAAATGACAGAGCTGGGACTTGAACTTGGAGCTGTCTTACTCTAAAGTGTATGCTTTTAAATGTCCTGCTTGTCAAGGGCCTTCTTTAATTAGCAATTAAACCATGTTATTATTTGAGAGTTACTAGGCACTCAGTGCCTTTGCAACTCTCCAACTACACACTATCTTGATGATAGTAATTCTTACAGTAGGAAATCAGATAGTAAGAGGACTAAAAGATGGAGGTATATTGAATGTGTAGGATATAGATTAGAAGGAAGAAGGGGACAAAGAAAAGCAACCAAATTAGATCTGAAAACTCAGAAAGCTCTGTTAACTGTAGTTATTTTGGAAAGGAGCAAATTGTCCTGACTAATACCTCTGATGTCATAACTATAGGCTTAAAAAAGTAATAATTGATGTCCATTGTAGTATCCCAAACCATGAAGAACAATATGCAATGTGCAATGTATTTTAAAAAGATTCCAAGGCTACCCTTTAAAATTGAATGTGTCTTTGAGTTGAAAGGATAAACTTGACTACTTGGAAATTAACTATAACTGAAGTAATTTGAAGGGACTAATGAAAAAAAGTAATAGGAGGCTGTGACAAGTAGTAGAGAAATACTGTTTATTTTCACAACATTGCTCTCTGTGCAAGAGGGTAAGCTAGACATGTATTAGATTCTCATTTAAGTACCTACACTGTCAAATATACAAACAAACAAAAAGCAAACAATTCCTGTAAGCAAACAATTCTAGTTCACTAATTCCATGTTCACTTAATGCCATGTTCCTATCATCACTCAATTTGAATCTTCTCTTTTGCAGCCTGAACTCATAATTCACTCCTGACAGAGTCACAGGTTTATAATTGCTGTAGCCTGTACTTCTCTCTTACTGGTTGCCCATCTTCTTGTAATAATGTTTATCTGGGCCATATTGGCTTTGAGAGTGCTGGATTCACATGGAGTTCCTCTTTGCTTTTGATAGTCTATTTTCCTGCAAACTTCTCCTTGTTCTTTGATTTTCCTAGTTGTGACAAAGTATTTTTCTTCCAGTTTGTGGCCAGTAGAGCAGACTTATGCCAATAATGGAACATTTTATCAACCTGCCAGGCTAGACATAATGTCCATCTTGGATACAGCCCAAGCCAAGATGCAAACCATGGGCATGTGTTCTACCAATTGAGCCAGCCAGAAGTCTCCCTCCAACAAGCCAGAGGCAGGGCTAATTTTATACCAACCTGCAGATGCTTTTAGGAAAGCGGAGCCAAATTTGAACTGAGTTTCTACAGTCCTTCAAAATATGTATTGGAATGGTTTAGAAGAGTTGAAAAACATCTAGCAAAATGGTACCAACCTCTCCACTCCACATTTCTACATCTGTTCTCTCTATTCTCCACCCCCAGAATAGAGACACTTTCCTTATGTCTCTATTTCCCCAGGCCAGATTACCAGGTTTGGAGAGAGAATACATCCAGATTGGTTTGCTTATTTAAGTTTGTTTCAGAGTTCATAGGGACTAATGTATGTGTACATCAACTGGAAAAAGAAATCACAATTAAAGTTTACTTTTTTTTTTTTAAGTTTAAAAAGGATACTAGTATTCAGTTATAAGAATTCACTGAAAAGTCATTATTGGGATATTCTATCTATTTTGAAGTCTAAAAAACAAAAGAAAAAAGAAAGTAAAGGAAGGAAGGAAGGGAGAAAGAAAGGGAGGAAGAGAAATGGAGTTATCAGTATTGTTTTGATTCTTCACTAAACAATTGTTTATCCAGTTGTCAAAGACTATAGCCATTTTCTGATAAAATATTATGCATGTGGAATTAACCACATGCCCTCTCTATACCAAGTCAAATAAAGTAAAAAAAAAAAAAAGTTCAGAGACTTTAAGAAGGGAGGTATATCAATCAGAGACTCATGTAGTAGAAGAATTATCTCATTTTGAGTCAGATATACCTGAATTTGCTTACTAATTATATGATCATGGGCAAATTAGTTAACCTTTCTGATTTACATTTCCTTATCTGAAAATGGGCATTAAAAAGAACCAGTTTATGAAGGTTCTTGAAAAAATAAAATATGTAGCATATATATGTCCATAGGCATACTATGAATGCTCAACAAATGTCTGTTCTCTTCCTTTTTCTTTTCTCTCTCCATTGTATGTGCACATGTGTGTTTTTGGGGGGTATGAATGACCTGTGTTTATTTCTTTCACCTTCCAGCTGAGCTTTCATCCCTTTCCTGATTTTCTTTTCCACTTAAAAGTAAACCAAGGACTCCTACTTGGTTATATTTTATATCATATATTTAAACTTTTCTTTCACATTTTTGCTATCTAATTTTTATGGATATTCAATACTAATTGTTACAATGTTTCCCAAATCCAGGACAAATATGTTTGATAGTCCCAAGGTGCCTACAGATTTTTAGGTGAGTGGACTAATTGTTTTATGATTGAAGGTTTGCAGTACTTTGTTTTTAACTTAACTCTTAGATTGTTAATAATTGAGCTAAGTGATGAGAAAAGATCAACTTTACACAACTTAATGCTGCTACAAGTTCCAAAATCACATTTCAACAGTTTATAAAGAATTGTTATCATATCATAAATGTACATATTCCTAAGAAATGTGTCATATTGGAAGTAGAATTTTTATAAAAATTCATCAAAACATATTTACCCTGTGACATAGCCCCTTTAGCATGCTCAGAGAAAGTGGAGTGAATGTTCACTTTATTTCAAAAAGATATTATCCATAATATCAGACCACATGTAAAAAAATTACCTAAAACATAACAATAATTTAATTATGTGGCTCAGTTTTTGTTTTGGAATTGTTATGAGTAATGATGTAATTCTGAGTGAAGAAATTTAAGGGGCTATATGTGGGTAATTCTAGCAGGAAAAAGCCCAGTTGTATACAAATCAGAATGAACAGGCTGAAAATAATGTTAAGAAATGCATTGTAGTTTGCTGTTTCCCTGCTAATATAACTAATGGAAATATACTTTAAAGGACCATGTCTGGCTAAAACTACTTGTTCCTCATGATTACTTTTATATTTTTGCTACCTCTCATAAAATAAAGGGATTTATTCCTACCAGTTTAATATTGCTCAACTTAACTTTTAATACCTTTGGAAATTTGTGTTTCATCACATTTGTAAGGTGATGGAAGAGTCTCAGTTTTCATTTTTATTTTATTTTCCATTTCTTTGTAATTAAGGGTAATATCACGTGACATAACTCACATCTCCCTGGAGGACTTTTCAAATCCTGACACCTCTCTGATCTGTCTGAATCAATCTTTACAAGAATACCAATCTTGCAGAATTCTGCAAGAGACAGTGAATCCAGAAGTCAGCTTCATAAAGTACTACAATGTCCTAAAAGTACAAGTTAAGCCAATTTTGAAACAAAACTGTCAGTGCTACTATTCTTTTTTTTTTTTTTTTTAAACATCTTTATTGAAGGATAATTGCTTTACAATGGTGTGTTAGTTTCTGCTTTATAACAAAGTGAATCAGTTATACATATACATATGTTCCCATATCTCTTCCCTCTTGCATCTCCCTCCCTCCCACCCTCCCTATCCCACCCCTCTAGGTGGTCACAAAGCACCGAGCTGATCTCCCTGTGCTATGCGGCTGCTTCCCACTAGCTATCTATTTTACATTTGGGAGTGTATATATGTCCATGACACTCTCTCACCCTGTCACATCTCACCCCTCCCCCTCCCCATATCCTCAAGTCCATTCTCTAGTAGGTCTGTGTGTCTTTATTCCCGTCTTGCCACTAGGTTCTTCATGACCTTTTTTTTTTTTTTCCTTAGATTCCATATATATGTGTTAGCATACTGTATTTGTTTTTCCTATTCTTATTTTATTTGTTTGGGCTGGGCTCAGACACTATATATAAGGTGTTATATATGCCTCAAGTTATGTTACAGTAAAAACTATTTTAGGAATTTCCTTGTCTGCCACTAAGATGCTGCAATGCATTATTGGAAAACATGTATTCTTGCTATCATAGCTACTAACAATGGTAAACTTTAAAAGAAATACTTTAACTTTCTTGCAAACTCTAATTATACGAGAAATTGCTTTTTATGCATGTCTGAAATATGAATTTTTCACTTCTATAGCAAAATTATAAATTGAATGATATTTATGAAGAATTGGGGCTAAAAGACTATGTATGGGGACAGATGTTAACTAGTTCTATTGTCGTGATTATTTTGCAATATATACAAATATTGAATCATTATGTCATACACCTGAAACTAATATAATGTTGTATGTCAACTATACCTCAATTAAAAAAAAAAAGAATTGAGACTATAGTGGTATCGGTATCTAGATTTTTGCAGTGGGTGACTGCTGTCCTATATAGCATTTCAATATTTTATCAACATATATAGATACAGAGATAATCCCCAAAAATCTGTTGTAAAGAAAACTAAAATATTCAGTGAACCTTTATATATTACTTTCAAAATAAAAACAAAACAAAAAAATAACACACCTCTGCTTTAAAAGGTGTACAGATATATTTAGATTTTTGAGTTTTACTTAGGTTACCCCTAGGTGACTAAATAGCAGTGGACAATAGTATAGGTAATTATAATTTATTTAGTATACATCTCTTATGTATTCATTTATTCATTTGAATCAAAGCAGAAAACCCAGGTTATCCTTATAACTTACGAACTGAAAACTAGAGTTGTGAAATATGATCCCTGTTTATGTGTTTTTTAAAAAAAATTGTTTCTTTTCTCCTTCCTTCCATCTTTCCTGCCTGTCTTCCTTCCTTCCTCCCTCGGTCCCTCCCTTCCTTCATCCTTCATTTCTTCTTTCTTTCTCTTCTACCTTCCTATTTCCCCTCCTCTGCCTTTCTCTTCCATTCATTCATTCAGTCTTTTAAAATTATAGTGTTAATAAACATATCCTTCTATGCAATCAAAGGCTGGTTTTGGTTTACACTTTAAATGAACAAATACACGTCTCTGACAACAACCAAAAATATTCCTTTGTTATTTAAATATGCCTAAAATCTTTTTCTACAGGACAACAGTAGGAAAATATTCCCCTTTTTGAAAGGATCTAAAACTGCACTTGTTCCGCTAGATCAGTAGTGCTCTAGTCATCCTATTAAAAAAAAAAAAAAAAATTTGAGCAACAGGATTTTTCTTTTTTTTTTTTTTTGACTTTCTCTTCTGTTCTCACTGATTAATCACCATTTCATCCTAAGAGGAAAATAATTTTAAGATTCTGTTCAAATAACATATTTTACTCCATGGAATGCCAACACTTATGCTTGAGAGATTTTTTTTTATCCAAAGAAAATGGCTAAAATGAGGTGCTGTCATTGCTTGAACCTAATGGAATTTGGATATTTTTTTTCTTTGACATGATTCTTTAAGCATCCAGTCAATGTGACAAACTACACGCCATCCATTATCTGTGCTATGGTTGAAGAAAATGTGAAGTATTCCTAAATGTGGTAAATTAATTTATTACTTTGAAAATAACAAAACAAAACCTTAAACTCTTCTAACACCTGGAAAGTGTATGTGTGTGTGAGTGTGTGTGTATATCAGTGTGCAGTTCTTGTCATCTGTCACCAATTAATGAGCTATTGGTGTTTTTAGGCTTAAGCTAACTTTCCTTGATTATTTTTAAATGAATTGTTGAAATATTTCCTTAGGAAAATTGACAGTCTTTAATTTTCTGATCTAACTATAGCTGTACTCTTCATGGTAAACTTGCATATTCTTAGAAAGTTTTTATTCATTTTACTTGTTTAAATTTATAATCATTAAATAACAACTACACATGTTCTTTGGTTTTTATTAAGGTCTTCATATCATTCTATTTACTTGTGTGATTTTTAAAAAGTTTTATTTATTATTGGTACTATTATCATTTTACATTTGAAGAAACTAAATCTCAGATAAATTAATTTTCAATGCCTATGGAAATATTCACTAGAGAGAAAAGCCTGGAACCCATATCTCACAATTCCTATTTAGCATTTCTTCTATATTCTACCACAGTTTCACCACTTCATAGAGGCACAGCAAGTATGTCTACTTTAGTTTGTCTCTTCTTTTCTTTTTTCAATCTAGTCTCTGTATTCAGTCATTAACAATGCAAATCTGATCATGTAACTGCTGTTTACAGCTGGTCTTTGGGTTCCCATTACTCTCAAGATCAAGGCCTGTCATTTACATGGCCCGTAAGTTACTGCAGTATTTTTCCCTGCCTACCAGATCAACCTCATTTCACTTTTCTCAGTGTTGTCTATACGTTAGTCACACTGGCCTTTATTCAGATTGTGGGCATTCTACCACAAGGATTTCCAATACTGAGGTCACATTTTTCTAGAAAGCTATCTCTACCATTCTCACATTCCCAACACTGTCTTTCTGACTTCTTTCAGCTCTCCAGTTAATCACTTCCCTGCACCTCTGAAATTTCCATTATATCCCTAGAAGTCCCAGAGTAGGTGTCCTTCTGTACCCATGTAAATCACTACTTGGCTTATTGTTTCTACAAAGTGATTTTGAAGAGATGACATCATCTAATTGCCTCCTCATATTTAATCACTTTGCGTTTTGGTCCACCCCCTAGCCTCCCCTGCTTCCCACCAGTCTCTATCTTGGTGAAATATAATTGAATGCAGGTTACAGGGGATTCTTCACACATGTACCCCTTGCAGGGTGCAGTGAGACACTTTTGTTTTGTAGAACGAGCTACCCCATTTCTTTACCCTTTCCTTTACTTAAGCTGATATAGTCTCCCTAGTAATTTGCATGCTAAATAACTTTTAAAGTACTGAAAAACTTAATAAATACACTGTTTTTAATAGATACTGTAGTTATGGTACCTACTGAAAACTTTTCCCTGTAAACAACCCTATAAACAACCACTTTGATTGGCTACCTATTTCAATGGCTATTGGGATGGAATGAATTTAGGCACGGTTTTGTGTTCCATAGTACAATTCCCTGTTTTGTTGAATCTCAGCACTGTCTTCAAGAGTCAGCAGACATTGTGTTAGAGTTTCCAAAGTCTGTTGACTTTCGCAATAAATCTTGCTAGTAGCTATTTTCTGGAAGGAATATTTTCTTTACCATTAAAAAAATAATATATATTTGCTGTTTTCAGCTTGGCAGACTCCACGTGCATTGTTCTCCATTTCGTGGTGAATACAGATTCAAATGTCGCCAAGTGTAAAATGAGCTCTGGCTGAAGTGATCAGCCAAAATATAAGTTTATTTATCAAATTGTATTATTCCAGGGATCTTATCAACTTTTCTTACTGGTTTTCAATTTTTCATTTCGTATGAATTATGAATCGTCATTAAAGGTCATTAGTTAATGGGGACATAGGTCACAGGTGAATGATGAGCAGCTAGAGCTATACCAGGCACATAGTAAGTGGTCAATTAAGAGCTGTTGAAGGAAATACACATGATGATATGGCGGAATCCCACAAACATAATGGTGAGCTAAAAGAAGTTAGAAGAAGAAGAGAGATATTGTGTGATTTACATAAATGAGAGAAACAGGCAAAATTAACCTTTGTGGTTAGAATCCAGGGTAGCAGTGAAATACTGGGAAGAGGCAAAGCACAATGGAACTCATGAGGGGTGGGAGGGGTGGGGCTGGCTGGTGATGCTCTGATTTTGCTCTGCATGCTGGTTACAAGGATGTGCTTAGTCTGTGAAAATTCAAACAGCTGAACATTTGCAATATGTATATGGATATATACTATACACTTACAATATGTACATAGATGTATATTATAACTTAATAAGTGCTGAAAAAGTATCTGATAAATGTAGATGTCATATTTTCTACAACTGTAATATCAATGAAGAAACATATGTTATGCTTATTATACAAGGAACTAAATGAGTGTCTTTTTTACACAGTTACACAATGCACTGAAATCTTGCATTTTGCCAAGCCTCTAAAATCAAATATAAAAATCTATTGCTAACTGACTCTTCTGACATTTGACAAATGTCACTGATTTAGCGGTGAGATAGTTTTTGGACAAGTAGCAAGTGGTAAAACAGTTTTCGAGTAAGCAAGCAAATCCATTAACTAAGGTTATATTTTCCGTGCCTTTTCCAAATATCTATTAGAACACAGTCATTAATAGTCCTGGCCCTTTGATTTCTTAATGTCAGTAAATTGCAGATAAGATAATCGGACATCAGTTCCTTGGAAAATTCTGTATACATTATTTTGTACTTTGTATTTATTTTTCAGTGTCTTGTTTGGTCCCTCTTACTCTTTGCCAGTGGGTGAATCAGATTGCTCTCACGTGCTTCTATCAGGAAAGGGTTGAAAGATTAGCTCCCTGCTCTGCCCCATTGATAACATCCAGCTTGGATATGGAATTTCTCCTGTTTCTACAAAGCCAGGAATGGAAGATTAGCTGTTGCTCGGTCCTGCTGACACCAATGAATGGTAAAATTGGAGCCCTGCTACCTGCTTTTGCAAGATAGGAAGGTGGGATTTACGTCAACTCCTCACTCAGCCCTGCTTAACATGTGGGTGGGAAGAGGGTATGCTGCAGTTTTTTCTGTTGGTATTTGGCAGGAGTAGGGCAGCAATTGCCAAAATGTTTTTCTGTTATTAGGCTACCCTTTTCTTTTGGCTAAAGGAAATAGACTTTTCTTTGAGCTTTTTTTTTTCGAGTTGGAGGTGTTTGGTGGTTCCAACAGAGGCTCCTGCAGCACCCTCTCTGGGATATACATGAGGTAGTAATAAAACCCAGGGAACTCACAGCCATGGTGTTCCACAGGTCCCAAGGTCCCTAGGCAGTCCACCTACTTCTTAATCTTTAGGACTCTTCTTATGCTTGTTTGTTGTTTTACTTCCAAGATTTTTAAGTTGTAAGAGGGAGAAACTTGAATGTACTGTGGATATTCCATCTTGGCTCGAACCAAAAGATTAGCCTCTTGTGTCAAGGAAGGAAAACTTTGAAATGTTCACGTGGTTCCAGAAATTGTGTTGGGACTGCTGTGACTAAAGCAAATTTCAACCCTTCCCTTCATTTAATCCCATTACCTTGACTCCTCCGAAGGAGCTGTTTCAAAGATCACAGTATACTAACTGCAAACTAACTGTAGTTAAATCTAACTGTAGTTAGATCTGTGTATCGGAGTTTGTTTTCTACAGAAAAAAACCTAACCTAACACATATTTTTCTGCCTGATCTAAGGCATAGACTTTATACGTCTCAGCAGAAGGAGCTGGTCATGTGAACTTCTCTGCTCCCCAAATACGGTGTCCATATCCTCCCCGTCTCAACATCTGATATTCCTGAAGGGACTCACTCTTGTATTCTATTCCATCTTTATTTGCTTCCTGATGTCTGTTTAGTCATTGTTTCTGCTCATGTATTATTTCTGTCACCTTTTACTTGTTTATTGAGTTCTCCTACAAACTGCTAGTATCTCAGTATCTGACATTTAAAATCTTTGTGAAAAATTTGCTGAAATTCAGTCAGGCTCATCTAACTTGTGAGAACAAGCTTTCATATCAATCTGTCTCACAGAATTCTGATCTACTCAGAGTTTGTCAGTTCTAGATTAGATGTTCAGTTCATCCCTGGCCCAATTACCGATGAGTTGTGGGGCTTAGAAATGTGATATCAGCTTTTTCCAATTTCCTCAGCAAGATTCTGGGTTTGAAACTTTTGGAAGGGCACTGTGGGTGTGACATATCCCCCTTTCTTCACTTTTCAATATTGGAATTCTGTTTTGGCCATGGTCTATTTGCATTTGCTTTTCTTTTTCTTTCTTTTTTTTTTTATTTCCCTGGCATCTCTGCATCTTACATGCTCTATTCTTCTTCCAACATCTGGCACTGGGTTTGTTTTCCTCTTCTGGGTGGCATCGTTGATTCCACTCACACTATTTCCATATGTTAGTGTACCCAGTGGTTGCAAGGACTACAAGGAACTTTCCAGTAAATTAGCTTAAGATATGCTAATTGAACCCACCACTGTATTGGCAAAGAATAATCAGAGACCTCTAAGTCACTTCAAAACTGAAAACTTATTTACAATTATGACTACAACTGAAATATCAAATCCTGCGGCTTCTACCTACCTATTAAGCTCATTGGGGTTGGATTTTACAGATCTGCTCTAGTCTGAATGCAGAATGTACAAAAAGCAAAAGAGCAAAACTCAGTGAGGAAAGGAAATAGCCATCCAGTGTCTTTGGCTATTGGATACAAAAATTAACTCATTAACCCTCCTCTTTGTGAGAAGGGGTTTGTATTTTCCAGCTAAGAAATGGATAAGAGGCCTTTCCCAAACTTCTAGATGTGTGGCAATCTCACTTCATCATGATGTACTTTCTGATTCTGTCTTATTCTTTTCTTTCCCCATACTTTTAGGTGTGCCTCCTGCCTCCTGTGTCTCATTCACAGGTCTTTCTAACCTATGTGTTTGGTTTCATTGGCTCAGCTTTGATATTTTCTTGATTCATATATGCAGAGTTTCACAGTCTCAACTGCATTTCCTAAGCAAAGTAAGGTTATTACTATGATAGCATTAGCAGAACAATTGAACCAAAATTTATTTATACCAATATGTATATTTCTAGGGCCCTATCTCTTTCGTAGTTGAAAAAAAAGACTACAACTTTGATAAATTCATAGTTTACACCCAGGTAAGTAAGGGCCTTGATGCATGTTACTCAGAAACTAGATAAGCCTAAAAATCCCTTCCAATGTTGGGAAACATTAATAATGCTCTTTATGTACCATAACTTTACCCCCCTTTTTATCTTTAAAAATGTAACTACCTATAACTTCAGGGCAAGAAGTGTATGCAGAGAGAGAGGAATATATCAAAATGAAGCTCCAGTAAAGGCTGAATTGAACAGTCTATAGCAGTGATGCCAGGTACTACCTCCCAGTTTATTAAAAAAAAATGCTGAGCTTTGTCTTAGAAATCGTTTGGCTTTGAGCACTGGCTTCCATGCATCAAGCAGTGTAGGGAACAAAAAGCTGTCTGTGCCAAGAGAGTTTCAGCAGCGTGAGAAACTTAATACATTCTTCATCCAGAAGTTGTAGGAAGCTATCAATTTTTTTCTCAGTAGATTTTAGTGTGAGAAAACCAAGACTTCCCAAATGAATCAAACCTCAATAACTAAGTATTTTCCCATGTAACTTTTTAAGCTAGAGATTGGACTTCAGGCTCATAAAAGTTATTTCCATGTAAACTGTGCCATTGATTTGGGGATAATGGGGTCAAGGCAAAAAGGTAAGGTTTAGGAATAACATATCTTACAAGTTGAAAATGTTGCTTTTGAATAAAATAAGTCATATCACATCAAACTCATTCACTGAATAACGTTTATTCAGATTACAATGTAGCAAGGATAGCATGAACCTGAATGACTATTGATGTCCATGGGGACATTTATCAAAATTCAATATTTTAAAAGTCAGTGCTTCACATTGCAAATCTAAATGTACCGTTAAAGCATTTTTGGTATGGATTTGTCAAAATCCATAAGGCAAGACTTCTCATGAGCTTTTCTGGAAATGATTTAAATTTACATTCAGGCGGCTCTGATTTTGTGTTTTAGAACTACCATTTACTACATGTGTGATCATCCATCAGGTTACTTAACTCTTAATAATGTTCTCTTCTTACCTCAAAATGGGATTATTTTGGCAAAAGGCGTAACTCATCAGTTTTAGTTCACTTTCCAACTCCGTTTGCTTTGTAAAGATAGCTACAATCCAATATGAAGAAAACTTACCTAAGAAACAAGGAGTAAAGTAGTTAGTTACCGTTTCTGCCATGAGTATGCGGACTTGACAATGCAATGCCCAGATTACTGATAATGTTCTATATCAAAAACTTTTGAATACTAAATAAGAAAAATATTGTAAAACTCAATGAGCAGATGTGAGCACAGGGAGGAAAGAAGCATTTATTGAGTAGAGTGATAGAGAATAATAGTACTCAGCGATGTCTGATTATCCTTTCTTTCAGGGGAATGTTTTGCAATTATATCTCCTAGCAGGCCATAGGATGATGGCCAGAAAAAGTGGAAGAAGTGATGTGTATCACTCCTGGGCTGCAGCAGTGATAATCCCAGGTAGCAATTCTTCTGTCTACCATATCCTCCAAGATACTAAATGTAGAGGCCATTGTTAAGGTGACAGTATCAAAAGGGTGAAGCAGCCTGGTGTATTAAGTAGATAAGTCACCCAAACCCACGGTGGAATTTACAAACATGAGCAATAAAACTGTGTATTTTGAGCCACTGAGATTTTGTGGTTAAAGCATAGCCTGATCTATCCTGATTAATACGGAAATAATTAAATGAAAACTCATGTCTACATCTTTAAATCTAAATAATATTCCTGAAGTATCATTTGCTAATAGAATTAAATAGAAAAACTAAGCTCACGCTCAATCTTTCATTGAATTTAATGTCAAATAAACTATGTCACTATAATGCTATCATATCAGACACTTTTATATGAATAGTGACAGTGATCTGATTTTTGTCCACTGCCTTCTCATGTAACTTATTTTTTCCCCATATTTCCCTGAACACATTTATTTAATTTGTAAAAAAAAATCCCATCTCTACAGGACTTCCATAGTAATCACCAAATAATTCCAAACTTCTGGGAAGGAGATTGCTTTGAAAATCCATTGCTTGTGAATTTTTTTTTAATGACTAAACCATATTTTTCTCAGCCCTAAGTAGCTCTAACTAGGTGCGTAAAGCATGATATAGATTGTTTTTATTCCCATTAGAAAGAATTGCACTCTATAAAAAGATGAAAGTAAAGCTAAAGCAATTAATTCTTTTTAAAAGGCTCTCAAACCCCATATTAAATTATCCTTTAACTAATGAACTGATTAATTAAATTGTGTCACATTCGCTATCATTGTATGAAAAATTTTATGTATTATCATTATTAGAGGCAATAGTTTGCCTCTAAGGCTGAAGGTTAATATCTGGAGTGACACATAGTAGATTTTCTCTTTAATTAAAATAAAATCCCAAGCTATATAACTTAGATGATTATTTCAGCTTCAACAAGGCATAAAATATAAGTCATTGCCTTAGAATGATTCCACTTACAACTAGATAAGATAAATTTAAAACAAAGAACGCCAAGAATACCCATCATAAAACAAGCACAGAAATAAGGAAAGATAACTTCATGCAGGATTAGCCCTGAGACCAGCATGTGTGTCTGGTATTGACGTTAGACAGACATCACATGCCTTTATGTTTTGCAATGATGTAGTCATGGTCCAAAACAGGAAATAGGGCAACAGCCACTATACAATAACCTTTAACAGTTAGGGATTTGGATCTGAACATGGGATGGGTATATATGAATTAAGGGAACTTTCTTCCCATCTTTCTACTTTTCTCCCACTTATAGAATCTGCTGTGAATTACAAGGACTTTCTTTTCCTTTCTCTCTTTTCTAACAGGAAATTTTTGTCATGTCCTTCTCTTTCTGGGTGTTTAAATCAGTCTCTCTTCCCTGTGATCATACTAAAAAACTTGCTATAGGCCAACAAGTTTCAGAGGGAGAAATGAAAGTTTGATTGATTTAATATTTTCTAAATATTCTTCTATTTATGTATTAAAAGTGTTTTATATATGTATAAAATATGTATATAATCACTCCAGAAGAAGTTGAGAAAACACATGAAAAATAGAAATCTAAATTTAAAAACAAAACTTAAATTTTCATCACTCTGAAATAACCACTGCTAACATTTTGGTGTATATTTTCCTAGAACTTTTCTTAATTATATATGTATTTTTTAAAGGATCATAGTATAAAAATGTCATTTTTTTACCTTTTTTTTTTTACTCATCTAAATTGTGTTAAGAACTTTCTATGTCAAAGGAAAATAAATATGCATCAGCATTTCAATATCTGTATAATATTCCATTTTAAAAAGTATCATAATTTGTTTAAGAGATTCCTGTTTTACTTTCTCTGGAATGAATGCTTGTGAAGGTTTCTCTTTGTCAAGTATTTGATCATTTTCTTAGAATGAATTCTTTGAATTATGAGATTTAAAGGAAATGCATATTTTGACAAGATTATCTTTCCTTTTAAACCAGCAGCAAGCAACCAAAGCTCTAGGAACTGAACTTTGTCAAGTAAGGGTAAACAAACCACCCTTTATCCCTAGGATGACTACCTACCTAGGTGAGCTCTTACCCTTGTAGTTTTCCATCCACCCACTTTTGAGAAATTAATCTTAAATGAATACCCCATCATCTGTATGAAACATGTTTCTTCCAACCAACCTCATTGCTGATTGATTACGTAGAGTTCTTAAACAGTGACTGACAATCCAGTGGGGGTGCTCACTAGCCATTGCTGGAAAGTTTCACCCTCATCACAAAAAGTAGATTTTAATAGTTTAGCCCTGAATTAATAATGGAGGTGCCCAGACTACTCTTCAAGCACAGGCAGTGGTGTGCTAACAAAACTGGATCTCTGAAAAGAAAAAAGACCCTGATGTGTAACATTTCACTATTTCTATGGTATAAATACACCTACCATGGCTTATTTCAATCTACCGACTTGAAAAATTCCTCAACGTTTAACAACCAACTTTCATAAACCATTTGAGACTGTTAGAACATATCACTGGCCTGGGCAGGGGTCCTAAGAGTGGTACCAGGATTATAAGCTGTCCTTCATTCCAAGTCAGGAAGTCATCAGTGGCTGAGCACTGTCAAAAGCCATTGTCATGTCCCTCCTGTTTCTCTTTGTTTTTCTGACTCCATTTGGAATAAAGAATCTACATAAATATGCCCTTGGACATAAAAACTAGGGTATCCTAACTAATAGACCCACTTTCCTCCCAGAGTTGAAACATCATATAGTAAAAATCATAATGCTGGTTTCATTTGGGGGCCCCTGTCTCCATCCTGCCATGGGAATTGTTACCAGATCCAGTCTCCAAGACTTGGTGAAGTTCAGCATCTGAGAGTGAACTTGCTGTTTACCTCCTGACACATTTAACAACTATCCTATTTTAGTATTTGGAATAGTGAACTCTATGAATTCTTATTCCCACTCCCAAATTGAGACTCTGCTTGTAAAAATACTTTGTAAACAGTAAATGGGAAGAGCATCATTAATTTTTATTCTTTTTCTGTAGTCTCGATTCTCTTTGATTGTCTTTGTGAAAGTCTAGATCCCTGTTTTGTCTGTCTTTTGCTAACAATCAATTACCCATCAGAGATTGCTAAAATTCCAACTGCTAAATTTTGGTTCCATGCACTGTATGTTTAGAGAAAGTAACGTGAATCATTGATGTCCCTGAGTTTACAGCTATTAATTGAAATTGTAATAGATATTGTTCACATGAGCTGAGAATTATAAAATAGTTGGATTTATTCAAACTCCATGTCTAAAATGTCTTCCAATCATTGCCTTTGTGCTTAATTAAATTCAGTTGTTCTTCAGTTTTTTAGTCAACTATACTAAAGTTGAGATTGAAATCTGTTTTTATTTTTATTTGATGCCAAGGGAGCAAGCTATGAACATACATCAAATTTAAAGGGAAATATATCTATCAATACACACATGTGATTTTGCAAGATGTACCAAACTGCACATTCCTCCAGAGGAGAGGAAAGAGAGTTGACAAAGTGACTTTTGTTGCAAGAGGAATACAAGTTAGTTGAAATCCTTTCATGATAACAAAAGCCTCACAAAGAAGGACTGGACTTGGTCCATGTTTTAGGAATTTGCAGATATAAAGCGTTAGTTATCTTCTGCTCTGGCTCTGTAACATGTAGTGCAAAAATATTTGCTGTCAGAAAAAAAAAAAGTTGGAATGCATAAATTTCACGGACAGAAAGAGCTCAAGAAACGCTTCGCCTTGTTGTCTTTATATTTCTGACTTTTATTCAATGTTTGCAATATGACAAAATCATTGGTTTTTATCCACCAATCCGCCCTCCCCCTCCCAAGTTTGTTTGATTGAATCCTGCAAGTATTTTGTTCCTTTGGCATGTAATTCACTCTTAAGACATGTGTGAGAGTTCTTGCCTAGATTCATAACACTAAGCAGTTTGATATTACATAGCTGATAGGCTACTCTTTCCTGTTTTTTTCCCCGAAAATGTCATGAAGTTTTAGGCAAAAAAGCATATGAGGTAATAGAATACATATGCCAATAGGATATTAATTTTTAAAAAATGCATCCCAAACATCTGAGAGTGTTACAGGAACGCTTTTTCAGTTAACTCCCCAAAGGGTGTAACAAAAATTAAATGTGTCTGTAAAAAGTTGTGTACAAAGCATGTATTACATGATGTTTGGGTGGATGTGGTTTTAGGAGTGTTTTTTTTGAGCACATTATGCAAATGCAAAGGTCTCAATCTCAGCATCTGTGATGAATGTCCACTCCTCAAAAGAAAACATTTCAAACACTTAAAGTTGTGTCATTTAGGTAGTTAGATGTTTGGAACTTTTAAAAACTTTGTCAACAGAAAAATGCTTCAGCTCCATTCCTTACCTTTAACAAACACTTCTTTATCAATATTCTTATTAATTTATACTATGTGGACACAGGAACTTAAGCAAAACTTGTATGCAGAAAGGGTTGAAAACTCTTGGCTGCATTGGAAAAAGCAATTTGTTAAATAGTTTTGTGCCTAGTTGCTTTGTAAATTTATTGTACGGCACATGTTTAAGTAACTCTAAGACTTGGACTAGTTGTTGAAAACTTTGTCCAGTGAGAAAAATACAAGGTGGTGATAGGGAGGCGGAGAAGAAGAGGCTTGGAATTGTCCACTGCTTTTGGCACAAATGAGCAGCTGGAGAAATTCAATGCCCTAAATTACCCACTATCAGAGTCTAGGGGCAAATCATTTTCATACTGAGACCTCTTTTGAAGTCCCAATCTAATTTGATGTTCCTTATTTTACTCTCATATAAAACCTGCAATTTTCCCTCATCTCACTGAACACTACCTGTTGTTATATTTATAGTTTGTTAGTATGTTTAATGATTCACCTTCCACGTTGAAACTGCAAGCTCCGCATGGTGGGGCTGGCTGTTCACTGCCATAGATTGTCTTTGGCTTTTTCTTTACCTTAAATATACCCCCATGCTAAGCCATTCTCTTCTGCTGTTTTGTTGTGGTTTCCAATGAAGTTCACCAGAGAGAGGCGGACTGCTACGTCTTCTCTTCCATCGTCATCCAAACTTCATGATTGGCCTATGAATTGACTATTCCGGAGTTAAAGGGTGCAGTCCTGGTCCAAAAACCTACAGACAGAACTCACATTATTGTTCTTGATGATGAAGATTTAAAACTCACAGCCAGATTCAGATAAATTTCATATAAACCCAACTTTTTCTAAAAATTTTCTGTCTCATGGATTCTTGTGTATATGAAGGTTTTTCTTTCTTTGAAACAACTGAATTACAATCATTCATATGTTCTAGAGATAACAGAAGTACTGCTTTTTCTAACATCTTATTATGAAAATGTTCAAATGTAGAAAAGTTGGAAGAAATTTGTTGTAAACTCACAGGTAACAGTACATAACTTAGATCCTACAATTAATATTTTACTGTATTTGCTTTATTGTATAATTATTCATGCATCCATCTTTCTTTATATCCATCAAACTGTCTTACTTTGAAATGCATAAAGAAAAAAAGGGAGGATTTCCCTGGTGGTCCAGTGGTTAAGAATCTGCCTTCCAAAGCAGGGGACGTGGGTTCGATCCCTGTTCAGGGAACTAAGATCCGACATGCCGCAGGGCAACTAAGCCCGTGCACCACAACTACTGAGCTCAGGCACCTCAACTAGAGCCCGAGTGCCACAAACTACAGAGCCCACGTGCTCTGGAACCCAAGTGCCACAGCTAGAGAAGAGAAAACCTGCATGCCACAACTAGAGGGAAGCCCACGCACTGCAATGAAGAGCCCGTGTGCTGCAACAAAAGATCCCACATGCCTAAACAAAAATCCCACGTGCTGCAACTAACACCCAATGCAGCCAAAAATAAATAAATAAAATAAATAAATAAATAAATAAATAATAAATAAAAAAACAAAAGAAAAGACAAAAAGGGGAGCCATACTTTACCCCTAAATGCTTCAGCATGCACATAATGTTAAAACTTTTAAAATATTAATAATATTTGGTTAATTTTGATGACACAAGCTTTTACAGAATTGTCATAAATTTTTTTTCTTGGCTAATTCTATAAAATTAATAATATATAATATATAATCACTTATACATTAATTCTATGATTTACAGAGGCTTCATTTGCATATATTTGGTTATATCACCAAAACCACCACAGTTAGATGGAGACCATCCATTCATGGTGGTATAAAAATCGACCAAATATACTTTCATTTGTTGTAAGCAATTATCTTCAATGTATGCAATTACAATGAAAACTACAAAGAGCTATGTAAGTTTTAAATTGTTATTGTTATTGGCTTCTTGAATTAACCATTCATTGCTATTTTCTTCTAAAATACTTTAAATTTACATTCAGGAAGGCATTTTTGATCACTACAATTTAAAAGTGTGTATGCATATATGTATGAGTTAATTTATTTATGAACCATATCATTAAAAACACAGAGAAACTTACAATGATATATTAATTTATTAAGCAAATACTTATTTTACATCTGCCATATATACTTGACCCCAGGAGACTTGTAAGGATGAGTATGGCTAATCCTTGGAAACTCAGATTAAGGAGTTTGTAGTCATATCAGTAGTCAATGTGAAAATTGTGAAAAATTTTTAAAGAAAATATATATAATTGGAGAAATGTTTTAGGAATTTGATTTGGAAAAATTTGTGTTGCATTCAAAATGAACAACAAACACACAACTAAAATTGAGAAAATGTCTTAAGATGCCACTATAACAACTAAGTTTTTTGAGTCTTATTCTACTTCGTGCATTGGTTTAAAAGATTTATTTATATATTAACATATTTAATCCTCCCAAGAAACATATGATATTGGTACTATTACCATCAGCATTTTAGAAACATCGACACAGGTGCAGAGAGGTTAAAAGATTAGACCAAGATCACAAACAGACTCCTTGGGTTCGAAACCAAGGAGCCTAGCTCTACAGCATATACATTTAACCACAATTGTAAAATCTTTCAAGGTCAAAGAAATGAGAGTCTGGTAATGGAATGAAAAGTGTGATCAACGAATAAAAAAGAACTTTACCATTTTACCTATGGTGTCAGTTAACAAGAAGCAAGGGTTTGAAGAGTAAAAGCTAGTATGTTTTGAGCCTTGTGAGTAAGAGATTCATCTTCTATATAAATGAGAAGAAACTTGTTTGGGGAAAAAGATTATAATTTTTGACTTAGCAACTTGTGAAGTATTCACAGTGCAATAAGTTAAACACACAAGAAGCAATTTTGTAAACTTTTGTATCCTGAGAGGCACTGGCTAAAGATCTGGAATAAAAATCAATCAGGATACATACAGAACTGTTCTAAACACAAGTTCTTAAACTTAACCAACAGGTTAATTCAGAACCAGAGTAACCAAAATATTTGCGCAGTGGGGTAGGAGGTGAGGAACTTAGAATGGAAGAACTGTTTCTAACTCTATTCAAACCTTTACCGGAGGTAGGTTCATCAAGGGTTTTACATAATGAGTGAGTCTTGGAAATTGGGGCAAGGTTGAGGTATACTTCTATCAGGAGAGAGCATGTCATGTTGCCACATGGTCTGTATAATTGTTTTATTAAGTTTTCATGTATTTTCTTGTAAAAATACATATCAACTTGTGCTTCTTTGTGAATTTTGCCAATAACTTCATTTCTTTGTGAAAAACCAACAAATTGGTGAAGAGGTCTCTAAAAAAAATGCAAATGCATCCTAGAGGGCAAAATTCAACTTTGACCAAAGAAGGCAGATTACCTGGGAAGCATAAAGTTTTGCAGAAGTGATTGTGTCAGGAAAGGGGAGTAGTTGGTAAGAGATAAGCTCCCCCACTTGCAGGATCTCTTTCCAACATATCAGAGAGAGAATTGAAACCAGTCCCTAATATAATAGAAAAGAAACAAGTGAAACAGGCCCTAGTAAGTGGGAAAAGATGGATAACTTATTGTATGGTTTCTTACAGCTGTAGTGAAGCATGTCTATAATACCTTGAGGATACTGGTTAGCCAGATGCTGTGTAAGATGGACCCATACAAATCTAGGGCTTGCCATTTACAATGGTCAGTCATGAAAGATTTGGATATTGATTAAAATAGTGGCCATTCAATTTTTTTAGAAAGATAAAGACAGCTGGGTTTAGGAAGAGGTAACTGGGTAAGAAGCTTTATCTCAAGTACTTGATATACAACAGTACATAGTATGGCACACATTGAGAGCCCAATAAATATTAGCTGCCCCGACAACCAAACAAATTAATAAATGAAGGAAAGAAGGAATGATGAATGGATGTTTGGATCAGCTAGATGGTAGATTAGAGGAATATGTTAGTAAAAGGAAGTAATTTGACCAAGTAAGCATATATAAGTACAATGAAAACTGCAAACCTCAATTTCAAGAAAAAAAAATTGGAAAAATATAGGATCAATTTGTATTCAAGTTTAGGAATAGATTTTTCAATATAATACTTTTTAAATTTAATCATTTCAACATGTTAAATTAATGGAAGTGCATTAGGAAATAATTAGTTACAGATTTAAGATCTCATTTATTTATCCTTCCCTAATTATTTCTCAGAGGACCTGAAATGTATTTCTACTCTACTGCTGCCTCTCTTGATAATGCTTAACTTTAAATATAATCAACCATTTAGTCTAGTTTAAAAAATATTTTTATAAACATAAAACATGTTTATTGTAGAAAATGTATTTACTTTATAAAACCACATGTTGCAGAAAGAGAAAACTAAAGCAAGATAAAGCCAAAGTTGAATTATTTCTGTTGCTAAAATCTTCTCCAATAGTCCAATTCCAGTGAACAAGCCAAACACAATTAACATTGGTTTGAGGGTTTGCTCTCTATTAGCGATAAGATCCTGGCGTTCATGTGAAAGTATTGTGCCAACATTGTATGTCTTAGTCAATTCCAGCTGCTATAAGAAACTACCATAAACTGCATGACTTATAAGCAACAGAAGTTTGTTTCTCACATTTCTGGAGGAATGGGGTTGAGGGAGCTCTTTGGAGTCTCCTTTATAAAGGCACTAATCCCATCTGTGAGGGCTCTGCGCTCATGACCTTATGACTTCCCCAAGTCCCCACCTTTGAATACCATCATGTTAGGAATTAGGTTTCACCATATGAATTTTGGGAGGACACAAACATTCAGTCTGTAACATTGTGTCAGATGTATTGTAGGCTGTTATTTAAAAAAAAATTTGGTGTGTTTCTGATTGAAACAAACAATCCAGATGTTCTTTTTAGAAGAAGAAAGAGATTGTGATGTTGTAGTGGAAATAAGACTGATTTCACAAAGGAAAGAAAGACCTCTTTCTAGATTTCACATGACATAGTTTCACTTATTATTATTATTATTTTTTAAAAATTCATTTAATTAATTTATTTATGGCTGTGTTGGGTCCTCGTTTCTGTGTGAGGGCTTTCTCTAGTTGTGGCAAGTGGGGGCCACTCTTCATCACGGTGCACGGGCCTCTCACCACCGCGGCTTCACTTGTTGAGGACCACACGCTCCAGACGCGCAGGCTCAGTAACTGTGGCTCACGGGCCCACCTGCTCTGCGGCATGTGGGATCGTCCCAGACCAGGGCTCGAACCCGTGTCCCCTGCATTGGCAGGCAGACTCTCAACCACTGCGCCACCAGGGAAGCCCAGTTTCATTTATTATTAATTCAATTTAGTAAATGTTGATTGAGTACTGGCTATGAGCTAAGAACTCAGTGAACTAAAAGAAGTCCTGTTTTTCTCTTTTGACTCATCTAAATTACAATCTTTTACAAAATATGCTAGTTGTAAGTTGATGTGATTGCTGTTTACCTTCAGTATAATTGTTACTTATATCCTGAGAGAAGGGCTTCCCTGGTGGCGCAGTGGTTGAGAGTCTGCCTGCCCGTGCAGGGGACACGGGTTCGAGCCCTGGTCTGGGAGGATCCCACATGCCGCGGAGCAACTGGGCCTGTGAGCCACAACTGCTGAGCCTGAGCGTCTGGAGCCTCTGCTCCGCAACAAGAGAGGCCGCGATGGTGAGAGGCCCGCGCACCGCGATGAAGAGTGGCCCCCGCTCACTGCAACTGGAGAAAGCCCTCGCACAGAAACGAGGACCCAACACAGCCAAAAATTTAAAAAAATAATAATAATAATAAATAAATAATAAATTTAAAAACATTAAAAAAAATTTATATCCTGAGAGAATTCCTTAAGAATAAAATTTTAAAAATATCTGTTTCACATATATTTTTCTACCTATCTATCTGTCTATCCTGATTTTTCACCCTAATTTACAATATAGTAGCATTTTCTTGTTTCCAGAAAGAAAGTGTCTGTTAATAAAAAAATACTGGATGTGCCTTTCTTATTTCTTTCTTAGTAATTGATTTAAATTGGGGAAAACTTTGTTAAATATAGTAGCTACTGGAAACCTCATTTAATGCAAAGGGTAGACAAATTTTTAAAAAGCCATGCCCAGTGACTGAATATCTTCCATATTAGAAAAAGCCACTGTCTACCAAAAAAAAAAAAAAAAAAAAAAATTTCTAAAATTTCTCGAGAAGTTGAAACTCAGGAAAAATATAAACCAAAGTTCTTTTCCATTAGGGAATCCATCTTTGATTAAATATATCTAATAGTGCTTATATAATGGTTTGCAAATGCATGTCTGAAGCCCATAAAATAATTAAAGATTAGAGGATAACATTCCATGCTACTAAAGTTGTCTTTAATGAAGGAAGCATCAAAAAATGATGTCGAATCCTCAGGTCCCAAAAATATTCTTTCAAGCAGGTGACCTACTTTCCTTAGGGCAAGGCTCCAGTTTTTACAAGAGCTTGCCTTTTGGGCTTGGAAGAAAGTCACTTCTGCTTTTCATTTGTAGTTATAAACAGAATTTACAGCATGGTGGATTTTTTCTTTTTTGCTCATCTGCATTTATAAGATAATGATATGAAATGCAACTCATAGTGTGGTGAAAAGCATTTATAAAACAATGGGGTGGTGGAAAGTCAAACATGAGATTAAGGGGGGAAAGTTTAGAAATGTTTTGTTACATTTTAGCTTTCTAAACATAACAAAACAACATTGGAATAATGCAATAGCTTGTTGGACAATTAAAACAAGTAAAAGTTATTTTTCACACATAATGCTAGAAAGTTTGACCAAAAACTGTTATATGGACATCTTGGAGAAACATCCAAGACATAGGCAACTATACTTGTGGCAAACGCATGAAATGGTTATCTTGAGGACAATATATGTAAGTTTTAGTTTTTTAATTGAGGTATAGTTGATGTACAATGATGTATGTTTCAGATATACAACAAAGTGATTCACAATTTTTAAAGGTTATATTCCATTTATAGTTATTATGAAATATTGGCCATACTCCCTGTGTTGTACAATATGCCATTGTAGTTTATTTTCTACATAGTAATAGTTTGTATCTCTCAAACCCTTACTCCTATCTTGCCCCCCACCCCCCACCCCTTTCCTCTCCTCACTGGTAACCACTAATTTGTTCTGTATATCTGTGAGTCTGCTTCTTTTTTTTTTTTTTAATATTCCCTAGTTTGTTTTATTTTTTCGATTCCTAATATAAGTGATATCATATGACATTTGTCTTTCTCTGCCTGACTTACTTCACTTACCATAATGCCCTCCAAGTCCATCCTTGTTGTTGTAAATGACAAAATTTCATTCTTCTTATGGTTGAGTAATATTCCATTGTGTATATATATATATATATATATATATATATATATATATATATATATACCACATCTTCTTTATCCATTCATCTGTTGATGGAAACTTAGGTTGCTTTCATATGGTGGCAATTGTAAATAATGCTGCTATGAACATTGGATGCATGTATCTTTTTGAATTAGTGTTTTCTTTTTATTTTCCCTGGATCTATACCCAGGAGTGGAATTGCTGGGTCATATGGTAGTTCTATTTTTATTTATTTATTTTTTTTGAGAAACTGCCATACTGTTTTCCACAGTGTCTGTACCAATTTACACTCCCACCAACAGTGTACAAGGGTTCCCTTTTCTCCACGTTCTTGCCAATGTTTGTTGTCTGTGTTTTTTTTTAAAATAGCCATTCTGACAGGTGTGAGGTAATATCTCATTGTAGTTTTAAACTGTGTTTCTCTGATTAATGATGTTGAGCATCTTATCCTGTGCCTGTTGGCCATCTGTATGTCTTCTTTGGGAAAATGTCTATTCAGGTCTTCTGCCTATTTTTTAATCAAGTTGTTTGTTTTGTGTATGGGGGAGGGGTTCTTTTTTTTTAGTCATATGAGCTGTTTATAAATTTTGGATATTAACCCCTTGTCAGTCATTTCATATGCAAATATTTTCTCCCATTTAGTGAGTTGTCTTTTTGTTTTGTCATTGGTTTCCTATGCTGTGCAAAAGCTTTTAAGTTTGATTAGGTCCCATTTGTTTATTTTTGCTTCTGTTTTCCTTGCCTGAGGAGGCATATCCAAAAAAAGTATTGCTGCAATTTATGTTAAAAAGTGTTCTGTCTATGTTTTTCTCTGGGAGTTTTGTAGTATTTGTTCTTACATTTAAGTCTTCAATCCATTTTGAGTTTATTTTTGTATATAGTGTTAGAGAATATTCTAATTTTATTCTTTTACATGTAGATGCCCTGTTTTCCCAGCACCACTTATTGAAGAGACTGTCTTTTCTCCAATGTATAGTCTTGCCTCCTTTGTCAGATTAATTGACCATAAGTGTGTGGGTTTATTTCTGGGCTCTCTATTCTGTTGCATTGATCTATGTGTGTGTTTTTGTTCCAGTACCATACTGTTTTGATTACTGTAACTTTGTAGTATAGTCTGAAGTCAGGAAGTGTGATTCCTCCAGCTCTGTTCTTCTTTCTCAAGATTGTTTTGGCTATTTGGTGTATTTTGCATTTCCAGGTAAATTTTAAAATTATTTTTCTGCTTCTGTGAAAAATGTCATTGGTATTTTGATAGGAATTGCATTGAATCTGTAGATTGACTTGAGTAGGATGGTCATTTTAAAAATATTAATTCTTCCAATCCAAGAACACAGTGTATCTTTCCATCTGTTTGTGTTATTTTCACTTTCTTTCATCAGTGTCTTATAATTTTGAGTACAGGTTTTTAAATCTCCATAGGTAGGTTTATTCCTGAGTATTTTAATCTTTTTTATGTGATTATAAATAGAATTGTTTCCTTGGTTTCTCTTTCTGATAGTTCATTGTTAGTGTATAGAAAGCAACAGGTTTCTGTGTATTAATTTTGTATCTTACAACTTTACTGAATTCATTGATGAACTCTAGTAGTCTTAGATTTTTTCTTTTTTTTCAAGAAGTTGATTCCCATATTGAAATTGATACTATTATGGGGGAAAGATATATTTAAAGTTGAACTTCCCTATGAATGTTCACATAATACTTGTTCCACTATTGCTATATTTTCAATTTTGAAAATTCATCTATTCATGTAAATCACTCCATATTTTCATAACCTTATTTACCCCCAAATCCGTACATCTCACATTTGGTAGAAAAGAGATTGAAAGTGTGCTCAGTGGCTTTGTGTGTGTGTGTGTGTGTGTGTGTAAATATATAACCACATTTTTTTACTATGTGGTTTCTGGCAATATTTTTAAGCTTCATTGTTTTCAGCTGTTATATTTTAGAGTCCTGTAGCAATATTTTCAAGTTATATGAAATTATATACTGATTTCTAGGAAAAGAAAAACATTATAGGAATAAAAGTGTGTGAATATGGTGGACACCAATAGGTAAATTAAGTGTGAAGGGAGATATGGGGTAGCCTTGACTTATTGAAAGTTAAATCTTTTGAAAATTCAACTAAAGTAAAAGAGTAATGGGAATGAGAAATAACCAGGACACACAATAATTAATAAAATAAAAATTTACTTTGGAAAGAGTAAGAATAAAGAGAGAAAAAGAGAGAAATCTTATTTAAAGGGTCTACTGCTGTTGCACCAAGTATAAACAACCTTTTCTACAAACATCTGATATGTCTCAACTTTGCTAATGTTGTATGTTGATTGTATGTCCTAAAATGTCATCACATGAAGACTTTTTCTTTGATCTGAGTTTACTAAGTTCTCATTATTAAAGGGGAATATATTGACAACTATTATAGTTTCTTGCTAGAAAAAATATAGCCTTGGTACATGTTCACAATATATTTTGTTTAAATTTTTGCTGAAGGTATTTATCTAATAGTTTATGTTGAGTTAGAAAGAACTCCATGAATTAGCCAAAAGCGTAATTCTGTCTCAGGCAGTAATTGCATGATTGAGTCAAGTCTTAGGGCTTTGCTTATTCTTGCAGATCATGATTCCCTAAAAGAAAATGCTTGTTCTGTTGTTGAAATTTGAAAGAATTCAGTTTAGCAGCAATATTTTATTACTCTCCCTTAACTTGGGAGCCAGAAAACTCAGAACTGAGGATATGGTACTTTTAAAATGATAGTTGGAAGCTAAATATTAAATGCATTAAAAATTTTCTGCCTATTTTCTGGAAATGGTTGACACAGTGAAGTCATTTAAAATCACACTTAATAGAACCCTGACAGAATATTGGAAAATTAGTAAAGTTCTGTTTTCACATTGCCCTTATATTAATAACAGATTTAATATTGACCTTCAACATAGTTCTTGAAATGGCAACGATTAAAACAGGAAAGATGTTCATTTTCTTCCTAGTGGCAATATTTTATTTCCTACTGATCATGTCCTAATAAAAGATACTTATTATACTCACATTATGAAATTAAGAAATTAAGACATATGCTAGGGGCAATGCATTTTGTATTTAAGAAACAATGTTATCAGATAATGTAGCCATGAATATCACTCAGAGAAACAAATGATTGATGAAAATGCTGAATGCAACAGAAGGAAAAAGAAGCTTGCAAAAGGCTATCCACTTCTTTAATAACAGACTGCTTAAAATCCGTGAGGAAATTGGAAAGCCCAGTATTCAACAAAAAAGATTAACAGAGATCCTAGCACTACTGGTGAGCCACCTTAAATTATCAGAGGAAAGAGACTCTTTGAGTTAACATATAATGGAAGTTCTCTAGTATTTCTTAACAGTGTTATTTATAGTAAGCCAACAAAAATCATGTATGCAAATCATGACCATTTCTTTGTGTAAAGCGTTGTCAATAATTCTTCCAGAATAGGATTATCTAATTAAAATGTAATATTAATTTTTTTAATTAATTAATTTTATTTATTTTTGGCTGTGTTGGGTCTTCCTTTCTGTGCGAGGGCTTTCTCTAGTTGCGGCAAGCGGGGGCCACTCTTCATCGCGGTGCGCGGGCCTCTCACTATCGTGGCCTCTCTTGTTGGGAGCACAGGCTCCAGACGCGCAGGCTCAGCAATTGTGGCTCACGGGCCTAGTTGCTCCGCGGCATGTGGGATCTTCCCAGACCAGGGCTCGAACCCGTGTCCCCTGCATTGGCAGTCAGATTCTCAACCACTGTGCCACCAGGGAAGCCCTGTAATATTTAGTTTTATCTTTTCTAAATAACACATTAAAAAAGTAAAAAAGCAAATAATTTCAATAATATACTTAATTTATATAATATGTCCAAGAAATTTTTATTTTGAACATGTAGTCTATGTAAAAATTATTACTGAGATATTATGCATTTGTGTGTTCTAAGTCTTCACAATTGGTGTGCATTTTATTCCTACAACACATATCAACTTGAAATAACTGCATTTCAAATGCTCAGTATTCCCACGTGTCTAGTGGTTACTCTATCAGCCGGCACGCCTATCGACATTGAATTCGGCTCTATGTCTCAAAGATAATTTAATTTTAGTTAAATAAAAGATAAAATTAAGAACTTCTAAAATATTTTAAATAGTTTTGCAACAAGAAAGACAAATTAATACAAATAAGATTAATGGCATCAAATTAAAAGGAGAGAACAGGAGAGGGAGGTTTAATCTAACTTCAAAACAGAATTTTGAAAAACACAGTTAATGATATTGAATGGCTCTCATGCATTATGACAGTATGTAGTTATGTGGTTATGATAACTTTAGAGTATATGTAAAGACGTAGGCTTCATTTTAATTCTGCAAATAATTGAAAATTTATCATCTGCTTGGTCATGGCAATAGAAAAGTAAATAAGCAGTGGTTCTGTCCTCCAGGGACATAAAGTCAAATAAGGAATGAAGGCATTAGGTAGGTGATAAAAACATACTCTATTTTTTTAGATTGATTAAATTTATTCTGTAAACTCTTGGAAGATACAACAAGGTAAATCTAGTGATAATTGAGGAAGAGCAGATTTCATTAAGTAAATCTATACTGCAAACAGAATTGTTCAGAAATAGATTTTGTCACCTTGCCATCACAATGAAATCCTTCCTGGATGGAGTATTGAAAGGGACCTGCATGATACCATATTGAAGACGCAACATAATAGATTCCCGAGTTGAGGGAAAAGGTGTTTGCATGGTATCTAATATTCTTTCCAACCATATGGTAGTATGATTATACAATTATTGTGAGGGAATTTCTTATTTGAATTTTTTATACTGTAAATATATGATGATTTCGAAGTATTTGAATACAATTAAATATACATAACATAGATTAACCATTTGAATTAAAAAGGACTTATTCTAAGGTATTATTCCTGCATCACAAATTTGAGCACACATTACTAATAACTAATAGAAAGTTAGTACAACCTTTTGCTTCCTCTAAAGCACTTTCACCTTGATTCCATTCATTGGACTGACTGTTCTCTCCCGCAAACATCCCATTATTTTCATATCAATCCCAAGTTTAGTCAAGTGAATGAGTAAAGAAAGCACTGTTCCTTTGTAAAACAAAGCCAAGAGTGAGAACGAAGAGGAATTTTCTACTTCTTCCCAAAGTAAAAGATCTAAATGTCCTCTTACTGCTTTGTTTAGATATTGTTTAAACTTGGAAAATCAGACAACTGATACATTCATGTAAATTCTATCATGAGTCCTTAAACATTTACCTTAGTTTATATCAATTTTCATTTGATCTATCAAACCATGACTCCAACTGTAAATGTAAACTTTCATTGCTACACTTCCTCAGGTTTTCCTTATTGAAAAATGATTTGTGTTTCCTTTCCTTGTATAAAACTAGGCCTATATATTTTTGGCCAGTCTTAGAATAGTTCCCTAATCTAATATTCTTTCTTTCAAATTTTGATGTCTTTAAGCTTATGTGAGTCTAGTAAATAGATCTAATGGAATATAATGAGCATTTAAAAGTTAAGCTGTTTACATAATTGTAATAGTCTGTTTATACGAACAGGAAAAGAATGTGGCCAGTTGCCTGCACACAGCTGGAAATTCAAACAACAGACAGCAAGTGTTCTGTCTTAGAACTGATGGAACAGATTATTGAGTGTATATTGTGGGGGTTTAATGCAAAGTATTAACACCAGCAATTACAATACAAGCATCACAAATGTCATAAATAACAACGTCAAAACATTAGACAGGCTGTGGAAATTAAAATCTTTTACCCCAACATCACTGGGCTGTAACATTGTTTTGTCTATCATAGTTATGTGGACCAAGCTAAATACTGATGTGGAGAAAAATAAATAAGATCATCAAGGAGTAGAACATTGAAAACTATAAATAGGAGTGAAAGCATTTGGAGACATACTCTAATCTGATGCGTCATATTAAATTCTTTACAAACCACTGGGAGTCATATTTCCAGAGTCAATTATGTAAATGCAAAATAATTTTGTTTCACTTGTAAATAAATAAATTAGGGTATCTATTGTTGTTTTGTATGCTTTGTTCAGATTCTTCAGCAATCAAATAAAATTTACAAATGCCTTCAAATAATGTTTTTTTTTATAAAGCATTTTTGGAACTAGGTAAATGTAAATCACTTATAATCAAGTATAAGAAGATTCATTCATTTTCAGATTAGCATACTTACATATAATAAACATAAGGTAAAACATACCTTAAAACTGTTGTCTTAGATTCTTTTATATCTTTCAACAATTTGTGAAATACTGAATTTTTAAATTATTAAAAAAGTATTGGTTTGTTTTCTCACTTTGGAAATACAATTTAGAGAAACCGTTATTCTGAAATAAGCAGAAGGGAGTCTGTTAATTTCTAATGCCATCAGTGAGTCTTGATTTTTCTGTCCACCATTAATATCTTATTGTGTTGTAGGATTTCATTCTCATACTGGTGGCAAGATGGTTACTTTACCTCCACATCATGTTTGGGTTCTGTCAGGGGTTGAATTGTGTCCTCCAAAAATATGTACGTTCCTAACCCCTACCACTTCTGAATGTGACATTTTGGAGACAGGGTCTTTACAGATGAGGGACTAATCCAATGCAACTGGTATTCTTATACTAAGGGGCAATTTGGACACGCAGACACATATGCATGGAGGGAAGAGAATGTGAAGAGACACAAGGAGAAGACAGCTATCTACAAGCCAAGGAGAGAGGCTTGGAACAAATCCTTCCCTCATGAACTTCAGAGAAAACCCACTCTGTGACTACTCGAATTCTAAGCAATCACAACTGTGAGACAATTTCTATTGCTCAAGCCACACTGTTTGTGGCACTTTGTTATGTCAGCCCTAGCAAATTGGTATATATACAAAGCTAAAAGATAGGAAAAAGTGGAGTACTCTTGGTCTTTTCTAGCTGTACCTGTGTTTTTATCAAAAAAGTACTGTTCTAGAAAACTCCCAGGTGACTTCTACTCAAGTCTCATTGTCCAGGATAGGGTTAAGTGATCACTCCAAGCTGCAAATGAGGGGCAGCTGAAGAGAGGGCAGGGGATGATAGCCAATCCATTATGATTTTTGTCTTTTGAATTTTTAAGTTAATCAGTCTAGGAGCATTTTGTCCTTGAAAAAAATAGTGTTGTATTAGCACTTATGAAATGGAATGATAGCAGTGTCTACCAAAATAGAGATTTAATTTATTTTACTACTTATACATACATTCATTTTGTGTAGACTTCTAGCTCTTCTATGATAGTTTGGCTAGCTATATTTATGAAGAAGAATGTAATTTAAAAAGGTGTGTAAGTTCAAAAGAGAAGATGGGATGCCAAAGAGGTGCATTTACTATAGGCTTCAGGGAACTTGGAGTAAGTCAACTATGACATAATTCCAGATGTATTATCTACCCTCTGTAATTTGGTCTTCCCAAGCATTTTACACACTTATCTCACAGTTTTTTTTTTTTTTTTTTTTTAAATCATTGGACTAAAATGTAGTATGACAATGATAATCTAGGGACATCTAATACCAAGTACTTTTGATTTTTTAACCATTTTTTTAAATTGAAGTATAGTTAATTTTCAATGCTGTGTTAGTTTCAGGTGTACAGCAAAGTGATTCAGTTATACATACATACATATATATATACACACACATATACATGTATATTCTTTTTCAGATTCTTTCTATTATGATTTATTATAAGATATTGAATATAGTTCCCCATGCTATACAGTAGGTCCTTATTGTTTACTTATTTATACATAGTAGTGTGTATATGTTAATCCCAAACTCATAACTTATCCCCCCCCATCCCCGCCCTGCTGTGCCTTTTGGTAACCATGTTTGTTTTCTATGTCTGTGAGTCTGTTTCTGTTTTGTAAATAAGTTCATTTGTACAATACAGTATGACAATGATAATCTAGAGACATCTAATACCAAGTACTTGTGATTTTAAACATATTCTTGTCTTCAACAAATTAGAGAATTCTAAAATTACAATAAAGATTAAGATTGGCATTGCAAATTTTTATAATTGCTTGATTTCTGCTCATGTTAATACAATAATTTAATGTCATTTCAAAATTCATTTCTTGAATAGTCAGTTATTCCAATGCTGAAATTACCTCCGAAGAAGGCAACTTATTACCTCAATTTCCAAATGAGATATTTACCAAAGAAAATATTCTTTATGATGTCTATTTAAAAAAAAATTTTTTTTTGGAGTATAGTTGATTTACAATGTTGTGCTAATTTCTGCTCTATAGCAAAGTGAATCAGTTATACATATAAATATATCCACTCTTTTTTAGATTATTTTCCCATATAGTTCATTACAGAGTATTGAGAAGAGTTCCTTGTGCTATACAGTAGATCCTTATTAGTTATCTATTTTATATACAGTAGTGTGTATATGTCATAACCTGGTTGGAAGAGAATTTGCTATATGAAACACTTAACAATATTTTTGTTTATTTATTTATTTATTTTTGGCTGTGTTGGGTCTTCGTTTCTGTGCGAGGGCTTTCTCTAGTTGCGGCAAGCGGGGGCCACTCTTCATCGCGGTGCGCGGGCCTCTCACTATCGCGGCCTCTTTTGTTGTGGAGCACAGGCTCCAGATGCGCAGGCTCAGTAGTTGTGGCTCACGCACCTAGTTGCTCCGCGGCATGTGGGGTCTTCCCGGACCAGGGCTCGAACCCGTGTCCCCTGCACTGGCAGGCAGATTCTCAACCACTGCGCCACCAGGGAAGCCCAATATTTTTGTATATCAAATATTTTTAAGGTTTTAAGCTAACATTTTTATCATTAAAACTTTATGATTAATTAAGAGCCTAGATGTGATAGATTTGCTTATAAGTGATGTTTTCTGCTTTGCTCTTACTGCAGTCTCACTGTTCACCAAAATATGGTCTCCTCATTCATACTATAAAGTAGTATCTGGACGGTAGCTGCCAAACCAATTATCATGTTCTCTGACTCTACATCCTGCCCCCCATTACCCATGCCTTTATTTATTTATTTATTTATTTATTATTAATTAATTTATTTATTTATGGCTGTGTTGGGTCTTCGTTTCTGTGCGAGGGCTTTCTCTAGTTGTGGCAAGTGGGGGCCACTCTTCATCGCGGTGCGCGGGCCTCTCACTATCGCGGCCTCTCTTGTTGCGGAGCACAGGCTCCAGACGCACAGGCTCAGTAATTGTGGCTCACGGGCCTAGTTGCTCCGCAGCATGTGGGATCTTCCCAGACCAGGGCTCGAACCCGTGTCCCCTGCATTGGCAGGCAGATTCTCAACGACTGTGCCACCAGGGAAGCCTACCCATGCCTTTATTACTCCCTGTACGAGCCATCGTACTAGTCATCACCGAACTGAATTTGAGTAGAAGTGGTATGTGCCACTTTGGGACCAAGGCTTTCAAGACATGAAGGTGCCTTCTGTGTGCTCTATTCCCTTCTTCTTGTTACTTCTTGATGACAATGAGACCCTATAAGAAGGTGGAATAACAGAATAAAATGGGCCTAGGTATGTGAACTGCAGCATGTATAAAAGCAAATCCCTCAATCCAGACACCTTGGCCAAAATGGGAATATGAATGGGATCTAAACTTTCATTAAAGTGAGTCCCTATCACTTTAGACTCTTTTTACAACAGTTAGCTTCCCTTAACCAATGAGGCCTCTTTTTTTTTTTTTTTTGGCCATACTTATAGAAAACTTTAAATGATCAATTCAGTGTTTTCTGGATTTCAGTTTCTATAACAGCAGAATTGGCATGTCACTTATGCGCTAGAACCTGTAGAGTTTGTCACTTTGCAATGCTTAATTGATGTTTGATGAATAAAAGAAACACACATTTTAGAATATACTAAAAAAAAAGACTTTTGGTTTTGTCTGACTCACGAGCAAACATATGGCTCTTATGTTTTTAGCAGATATCTAACTTTTGTATTTCAACCCAAGTAAAACGTTTCTCCCAGTGCCTTCTTGACAGAACATTCCCAGCTGTTTCCATGCTGCATAGTAAAGCTCTGACAGCTTTTAGAGCAAGAGTCAATATTAGTTAACAATCCGTCTGCAATTGCAACTATTCTATTTCATCATAGTGATAATTTATATTCCTTCTGCTACTGTCTCATTTGGGATTGGTGTTGCTGAACTTTAATATTCACAGCTAGTCTCAGAGCTGTGACTACAAATCCCTTTCAGTTACTTATTCCTACTCAACATATTCTAATTAACTTATAATAAATCCTCCAAAAATACTGTGTGTCTTACGTGTTTCATTAGGATTCAGTAAGAAAGAAGTTGTACCACTTTTCTTTCTATTAACAATCATCTTTCTGCCCAGATGCATTTGATGATGCATTTTAGATTGGCACATCCATTATTCAGTTCCATCAATAATCCTAATTATAGCCTTCATTCTATAACAGAGTATATTTAGAAGTTATGAAACTTTAAAACAGGGACGACTACACACACTGACTACAGTATGACCCCTGAGGCCTTTTGGCAAGAGAGTATGTTGTATGTAAGTGTACAATATGTACAGGCTATTTTAATGTTTTGTGTTCTGAATTACCCTTATTTCTTAATAGACCCTCTTGTTTTCAATTTAAAAAATTTTTATTTTGGATTTGTTTGAAAGAATTCTAGTATTTTTTGTTTGTTTTCTGGAAAGAACCTTACTTCTACTGTAGTAGCATATAGATGAAGAATATGCATGCTTTTTAGTTTTATGTGGTATATGTGTATGTGTGTGTGTTTGGTCCTTTGGCATTGCTATAATTTGAAAAAGAATGTTGGCATAATCAGAAAACCAAAGAATCTAGAGGTAGAAGAAACTTACTGTCCAAATAATTGAGTCACACATCATCAGTTCTTACACAGATGTTGTAAACAAAACAAAACAAACCCCCAAACATATTTGGCAGACGGAAACTGCCATTGCTAGTCTGTCTTTGTTGATGTTGTTAAATAGAACGCCAGCCTTGCCTTGTTCTTCTATGATTATCATCATATTGACTGGTGGCTCTGCTTTAAAAATAAATAATAATAAACCTGCCAGAGTGTTATGAGTGAATTGGAATAGTGCAGTAGTTTTCCAATTTGAAATAAAGAAAATGAAATTTTGAAGACGTGACCACAGAATCCTAGAAATCTGTGTACCCAAAGTTGAGTCTATTGCTCAAAGACATACATATATAGCAGTTAGTATTCCTAATAATACATACACTGAATTTCAGAATTCTGGTTCCTAAGTTTCAGAAGAGTGGTAGAGAATAATTTTCATAGCTGCTACATTTTATGAAATCATTTTAAAAAACATTTCAGGTTTTCTCAAAAATTTAGAAATCCTAGGACATTATATTTAACCTTTCTTTCTCTTTTATTCTTTAGATTAAGATGACAAAAATTACTCAATTAATTAGATTTTTTTTCACTAGTAGCTTTGATTAACCCTTGATTTAGGTTATCATAATATAGGCAGAACAAAAGCAAAGTGTTTCTCAGAGAGTAGTAGCAGCTTTACATTGATCTCAGCTAGCCAAAGCTCTTACTTTGTTGGGTTGTGATTAAGCTTACTTTGAAGTCCTTTAGATAAGGACTCTTTCATATATTTCCATTTGTATGCTAAAAACAAAACATCTAAATGGCAGAATTCTATGTCAAATTATACAGGGAAGTTCTGAAAATATCAAAACAAAATTGAATGTTAAATTCTAAAATGTATATTCACTACAGTCAGAATGATATTAAAATTTAAAGAAGGATCATAAAACAAATAAAATGCTTTTAGGTCTTTCAAAATAAGTGAAATGACAGTATTTCACTCCAGCTTCTCTTAATCAATAGGATTGTAGTTAAGTGATATAAGTTTGCCCTTAAAAGATGATTTAGATTTGAATTATTTGAGAGGTAAATTTCAGGTGATAAAAAACATCTTGGAAAAAGGTAAAATGGGAGTAAAGCATGACATTTCAGGTGTGCTCTAAGGAGGTAATCAGGGTATAAAATGATGAGAATCTAGACTTAGAGTAATAATAAAGGGAATGCAGAAGAAATGAGCCCTCATATCTGAACACTGACAGGACTTGAAGTCTGCTTGGATGTGGAGAAGTAAAGAAAAGTGAAGGATTGGGACTTCGCTGGTGGTCCAGTGCTCAAGAATCGGCCTGCCAATGCAGGGATACGGGTTTGATCCCTGGTCCCAGGAGATCCCACATGCCACAACTAAGCCCGTGTGTCCCAACTACCGAGCCTGTGCTCTAGAGCCCACGAGCCACAACTACTGAGCCCGTGTGCTGCAACTACTGAAGCCCACGTGCCTAGAGTCCATGCTCCACAACAAAAGAAGCCACCGCAATGAGAAGCTCGCTCGCCCCAACTAGGGAAAGCCTGTGCGCAGCAACAAAGACCCAGCACAGCCAATAAATAAATAAATAAATAAATAAATAAATAAATAAATAAATAACTGATACCACACACACTCACAAAAAGTGATGGATTGAACATGACAAGAAATTAACTTGGAAAGTGAAGAATAAGAATATCCCAAAGATTACAGAGAATGTAAGAAGATATGAGTTTAAGCTTTAAGAAAGCAAACCACAGCAACTTGGATATTATGTGTCTAGCTGACAGTTGTCTCTTATGAAATGTTGTGGAGATAAAGGAAAATTGCTCATCTCTTAGCTTCAAAGTAAAATAAGCACATTTTCCACAAAATTATGAAAAATAACACTATTTTCAACATGTTATTGAGTCAAAAATTTTTGCAGCTTGGGTGAATTTGTCACTCTTTTCTTAACTGTAGAGAATATTACATGCTAAATATGACTTGAATCCTAAGGTTTACTTTTGCAAATCAAGTAAAAGTTAACAAGTTTTGAATATTATAATTTCAAGTAGCATGAATCTAAAATTTAAATTCTGCATAATTGTTACTTCCTGAAAATACTTCCAGTTCATGTGACTAAATCCAGGAACAAAGATTAAAGGATAAAAAATAAGTCATAATTCTTATCTAGTTCATCCCTCCCTTTAATATATATTAAAAAACAAACAGGGCTTCCCTAGTGGCACAGTGGTTGGGAGTCTGCCTGCCAATGCAGGGGACACGGGTTCGAGCCCTGGTCTGGGAGGATCCCACATGCCGCGGAGCGGCTGGGCCCGTGAGCCACAATTACTGAGCCTGCGTGTCTGGAGCCTGTGCTCCGCAACAAGAGAGGCCGCGATGGTGAGAGGCCCGCGCACCGCGATGAGGAGTGGCCCCCGCTCGCCGCAGCTGGAGAAAGCCCTCGCACAGAAACGAAGACCCAACACAGCCAGAATAAATAAATTAAAAAAAAAAAATAAGTGTGAGCTACTAATAATAACTACCATCCTGTAGGAAAATCCAAATGAATGTCTCCATTATTTAAAAACAAACAAACAAACAAACAAAACCCAAGAAAACAAACACTTAATTGGCTGAGTATACTGAGTGTGGGTGTCTGCTTCCTCAATTTCTTAAATGCTTTTAGAATATCATTCTTCAACTCACTATTCAGTTATGTAAAAGAAAATATGGTTGGGGGGAGGGAGAAAATTACTGGTGTTATTATGTCTAATAGATCATATTTAACAGAGTGACAAAAAGAAAATATGTACTTGTACAGAAATCCTATGATTTAGGTCAATTACACACTCGGGAGGGGCAAGTCTTGTTGAATTTGGAGTTTGTCTAAATGCTCAAGTTATTTTTCACATGTTTTGTGTCTTTTTTTTTTTTTTAAGAGGTTTTCCCATTATTTAAAAACACAATGGGATTGTAATGGAACTGGGAAATGTAGTCCATATGTTTTGGAACCTTTTACAATTAAATCATCAAATCACTGTTCAAAATGTTTTCACCATTTAAATACAAGTTCTTTTTTTATATATATATACATATACCCACATAAGAAAATAATGCAAAATTCTCAGAATTACTTTTTGATTAAATATTTCATTTCCATATATTTATTTTCACTTTACCATGGAATGGCATATTACTCAAATACATGATTCTGTGATGTTAGTGGTATTGTATTATTTAAAAATTATCAAGTAAAATATACTATTAAAGACACTTTTGTTCAGTTCATGTATCTATCGCCAATTCATTACCCAAACATGCAAACATTTCTGCAAACAGATCCAATCAGGGGTAAAAAAGTTTTAAATGAACTCAAATCCATGACTATTCTGCTTATATCCTTGGGAAAAATAAACTTTTTCAGCTAAATAATATGAGCGTTTCCTGTCCGGTCTTCATTAAAGTGGCTATTGGATAAATTCTTCATTCCATAACATTTGACTCAGAAGTATAATATTTCACACTGTCACAAAAAATATTTTAGAGAAAAGTTGATGTTTCTTTTTCATTGGTAAAGCGCATCTATTCCCATATCCATGACTTGTTTCTGGCATTAAACAGGATATTTCAAAAAACAAAATATATTGTTTGAAGAGTCACTTACCCTGTAATTTACATTCATCACGGACACTGCTGTGTATGAGTTATCATTTCTCTTTCGCAGGTGAGGTCAGTTAAGCATCATTTACTGAGTGAGTCATACCACGGGTTGGGTCTTTCCAGGGAGTCCTTTCTTAAGTACACTTGTGGGTATTGAACTTCCCTTTACTTCTTTTTAGAAGAGCTTTTCCTTTACTTAGCTAAGATTGAAAGGATTTTAACAAATATTTTTGACATTAGAGATTATTTATCCAAACAATGTTAAATTTGAATGCTGCAGTAAATTATGAATTGAAAGAGCGTAGCAGTATTTGTTTTTCCTAAAGAGCAGCAGTAGAGAAATTTGGCTGAGCATTTAGGAAAATATAAATTACAGGGTATTGCTAAGGAAACATTATTAAATATAGTGTGTTTATTCACTTGTATAAAAGCATTGGTATAAGGTTTATTATTATGAATATACCTTGCATTTGAAACAATTTTTAATTCCCAAGAAAACTACATTTTTATAATTCTACTTCTTTTATTATTATAAGCAAAAAATATAGAACTTTTCCACATATGATTTCTAAATAACTACATTGTTATGGTTTTCTTTGTGGAGGACAGAGGATGCTGGCTGTAATAACTGAGTGAGTATGTAATTACATATGTACTGCTACTGTTGTATGGAGATAGCATGATCTGTTTGTGCAAACATAGAATACAGCCATATGGTTTAGATTCTGGAATTGTGTATTATGAAATCATTTGCAGCCCTACCCTGAATTTCCACGGAGAAAAATCTCACAGATGGGATAGACCCATGGGCATTAGAGTTTAAAAGCTCTTTCTGGAAAATAAGCTCAGATAGACTAATAAAACACAAATCTCTTTCCCTCATAATTGTGCATATTGTGTCCTAGAAAGAGCATAGACCCGGAGTTAGACAGATGGAGTTGCAGTGTGTCCACTTGGACAAATTATTCAACGGTTCTTACTCTCTCCATTTCTAAAAGAAAAATCAGACTACTGAACTTTTATGTATCTTTGTATGAAAATAATTAGAAAATAGTAGGCATGCAATACTGGTTGTACCTGTTTTTCATTTCCCTTCCAATCATACCAACAAATATGAAATGTCACTTTAATTCATTATTCTGTTTTTACAAAAGTTTAATTAAAATCAAAGTAAAATAAAGGCCATATGCAACATCCAGTAATATTACATTTCTGATTTGATAATTTGATAAGAAGTCACAGTTTATTAGAAGATTCAAGTAATTACCAAAAGAGTTTATAAGCCAAACTAAAGTTCTATATGTAAGAAAATTAAGAGACTACTAAGACTTTATTGAATTGATATTAAAATATAGATTGTGATCCAACAATTGTGCTCCTTGGCATTTACCTGAATGAGTTGAAAACTTATGTTCACACAAAATTCTGCACATGAATGTTTATAGGAGCTTTATTCATAATTGCCAAAACTTGAAACCAATCAACATGTCCTTCAATAGGTGAATGGGTAAATAAACTGTAGTACACACAAACAATGGAATATTATTCAGCACTGAAAAGAAAGGAGCTATCAGGACATGGAAAGACACGAAGGAAACTTAACAGGCATATTACCAAGTGAAAAAAAATAGGTCTGAAAAGGTTACATACTATATGATTCCAACAATATGGCATTCTCAAAAAGGTAAAACTATGGAGACAGTAAAATGATCAGTAGTTGCCAGAATTTTAGGGAGTGAAGGAAGAATGGGAGGAACACAGGGGATTTTTAGGGCAGTGAAACTATTCTGTATCATGCTACAGTGGTGGATACATGTCATTTTACATTTGTCCAAACCCATAGAATATACAACACCAAGAGTGAACCCTAATGTAACCTGCGGACTTTGGGTGATAATGATGTGTCCATGCAGGTTCATCAATTTAACAAATACACCACTATGTTGTGGGATGTTGATAGTGGGGAAAGCTGTGCATGTGTGGGAACAGGAGATATGGGAATTCTCTGTACTTCCCACCCAATTTTGCTGTGAACCTAAAACTTCTCTAAAAATAAAGTCTATTTAAAAATGTAGATAGTGGGCATGAATTTAAAACTTTAGTAATTTAACAGGGAGAATATATTCACTTATCCCTTATTTAAATAAAATAAGCTTAACATTTTCAGAAAAAGAAGATTCACTAGGTATTGGCTAATTAGCTGAAAATGCAAAGAAGCAGTAGTCATCACAGTAATAGAAATGATGGAGTATGTTGTGCAAAGAGGCAGGAAAACAAACACACAGTTTCATGCACACACAGAAGATACTAGAGCCACATAGCTCAACATCAAAATGAGTCTATCTAGGAAAAACTATGAGCAGAGATGTACCACTCACACAAGCTGCTGATTTGCAATGTCTCACATGTTCTTAGGGCATAATTGGACCAAACACACCAGGAAAAAGCCCGTTAGAGAAAGCTAACGGAAGACCCTCTAAGTCTCTGCATCCATAAGGTGGGGGGTTATGGAAACTTAGTAGATTGTATATCAAAGGGAAGCTCCCTAGTTGGGGAAAGTCCTTTGTTAGAACAAGGAACTTCAAGAGCTGGAATCAGTCTTTTATTCTGCTGAGGATCTCAGCTCCGCTGAGCCAGTTCTTCAGTACTACCAAAGAAGTGGAGAAAATGAGCCTCCAGAAGCCATCTCTCCTTACCTAACCTCAGAGAAAAAAGAAAATGGCATTATTTGGGAGCTGACAATGAACCAAAGTCTTTAAATATTTTATTTTACCTCAAAAGAGCCCTGTAACAGATAATGAAATATGCAAATGGATAAGTGAGTTCCCCAAGATTGCCTAGCCATAAAAGACTGTAGCCTTGTGATTCAAACTCAATTTTATTGGCTCCAAAACTATGACTTTAACATATTCTAGATCCTCAATAATTAAAAAAAATTTAATGTTTCAAGTTAAAGGGAAACAAAAATATGACTTCTTCCATGAAACCTGATCCAATAATAACTTACTTAGAAAGGGAAGCCTGAGTATAACCATTTGATGACTTGAAGGCAGTAATGATAACTGGTATTTATTGAGAACTAACCATGTAAAAGGTACTGTGTTAATCCCCCTAAATGCATTGAGAACCAGGAATTAATGCTAAGAGCTGAAGCTGAAAGTTTTGTTGGAGTGAGGCTAGGAAGCCCCAAGAAGCTTTCTGCTATAAGAAAACAAAAAATATAATAACCATCCTTGTCCCAGCCTCCAAGTGTCCGATAGAAATAGGGCAACAGAACTCTCTGGGCTCCTGGGAAGATCCCTACCTTCTATTGCTCCTGGCCTCACCACCATGTGGGCCTTGAGATCATCAAACTATTTCAGCCAATCCCTGAACCTTCCCTCTCTTCTAAAATTTTTCCATCCTGCCACCATAATCTCTTGTCTTTATTATTGTGATATTGTCTAACTGGTGTCTCTGCTACTCTTCCTTCTCCCTACAATGTATTTATGATTTAGCAACTTGGTTAGACTAAACTGTATTCCCTAGAATTCTCTTTCTAGAATGCTTCTGGAGAGTGTGGGCTACAAGATATATTCTCTTATGGGAGGTGGAAAGTTAAAAAAGGCAAACAGCAGACGTCTTATAGCATAAACACAGTTCATCCCAGCTATTCAATAAAACACTAATCTTGTGATGCTGGGAAGATATTTAGCAGATTAATTGAAGTCCATAATCAACTGATTTAAATTGGGAAGATTATCTTTGGAGCATCTAACTTAATCATTTGGAAAGCCTTTAAAAAAGGGCTTAGGTCTTCTGTGGGAGAGAAAGACTCCACCTTGTGGAAGAGTTCTGGCTCACACTTGTGGGGTCTAGCCATTCCAGGTCTTCCCTTCCTAACTGCCTCTGGACAAGCTTTAGCCTGTGCCCATGGGCTGTAAACCTCTCATGGTCTTCTCTTCCTTACTGCCTGCCCTAAGAACTTCACATATGCTTAGTTGCCCCCCACATTGTATAAACTTATTCCTTCTAAGTAATCCCTTATTATGAAATTGATTATTGACAGGCACCCCCCTTTAGGTGATCCTTAATCCAATAGCCAGAATAATCTATGAGAACACAAGTTAGAACATGTCACTCCCCTGCTCAAACCTTCCAAAGTCTTTCCATCTCATTCAGAGTAAAAGCTAAAATCCTAACAAGCTCTGACATAATTTTCCATGATTTTGTCCCTCGTTGCCTTTGTGATTTATTCTCCTATCACTCTCCCTCTTTCTCACTCTTGTCTAGACACACTGGCCACCTGGCTCTTTCTTGAAAATACCAGACTCACTCTTATCTCAGGGCTTTTCAACTTGCTTTTTCTCAGCCTGGGACTCTCTTATCATTATCTGCAGAGTTTATTCCATCTTTTCCTTTATATCTTAACTCAAATGTCATCTACTCTTCACCCTCTATTTCAAATTGAAATCCCAATTCCTGGAAAACCTTATAACTTTATTTCTATTTCTGCTTTATTTCAATCCACAAAATTTATCATTATGTATCATTATATAACATATATTTCCTTATTTATATTCTTTTATTGAGAGATAGGTAGTGAAAGAGAGAGAGAGAGAGATTGATTGATTTTAAGGAATTGGTTTATATGATTAAGGAAGCTGGCAAGTCCAAAATTTGTAGGGTAGGCCAATAATCTGGAAACCCAGGAAAGAGTTGATGTTGCCCTTCAAGTCCAATGACTGTTGGCTGACAGAATTTCTTCTTGCTAGGAGGAGGTTAATTTTTGTTCTATTAAGGCCTACAACTGATTAGATGAAACCCACCCAGATTATGTATGGCAATCTGTGTCACTCAAAATCCACTGATTTAAATGCTTTATTATCCAAATATACCCTTACAGAAACATCCAGAATAATGTCTGATCAAATAGGCAATTTGGCCTAGCCAAGTTGACACATAAAATTAAGACAATTAATTATCACACCCTTGCTTCTAGAACAATAGAAAGAAAGGATTTCATTTGTTTTCTTTTCTGCTATGGGCTTGACACATACAAGGCTGCTGATAAATATTTGTTGAAAAAAAAAACAGTTAATCCTGTTGACAACCCTATAAGGTTAATTTTTCCTATTATTTCCACGTAAGAAAATTGAGAATGATACAAACCGTGCAATGCGGGTGAGAATTGGTGGTCCAAGTAGTCAATGCTAGCACACTTAACTTTTAAACTCTCTGTTCTAAATCTCCAATGATTTATAGTTTTACCCCAAACTTAGAGCCAAATAATGTATCTTTTAGGGTCAATTTTTATTAAGGAATGGCTAGGTTCAGTTGCCTTGCTCCTAGCTAGAGTAACTCAATTAAATACTTCCATCAGCAATCAAGTATGCCTCAGTGTTACTCACAAAACGTGCCAGAAGTATAGCAGAGGGCTTGGACAATACTCATTCATTAAACATATAAGAGAAGTATAAGGGAGAATTCTAGATATGTCTGAAACATTGCAGATAATGAGGAAAGACAAAATAATGAAGGATACCATTGATTTATTAAGCAACTACCATTGATGTGTGTTAGCTGTTTCATATGTGTAATTTTATCTTCAGAGTGACATCAGTTTATTAAGAAGGAAATAGAAACTACAAGAAATGATTTTTTGAGATCACATCAGTGATTATATACAAGTGAATATATTTTAGACATGGAATTACAAAGGTAGAATAAAACTATCTCAGTGTCAAAATGTTTTTTTCCCCCTCTTGTTGTAGGTACTTCAGCAGTTAAGCTATAGTAGGAGAAGTACACATTTATCTCCTGAGTAAATAACCTGCAAGGTTTTTTTTGTTATTCCTATTCTTTAAAATGTTCAAATATTTGATATGGACCATTATATAAGCCAGCTCTTGCCCATTGCTTTTAAAATGAAAGTTACTTTACTTCTCTATGACTTGGTTTCTTCATTTATAAAGTTAGGAGAATAATCATAATTACCTTGTGGGGTTGCTCGAATTATAATGTGCTTGGACCAATGACTGGTGAAAAGTACCCACCTAAAACTTCTAATTTTATCTATTCTTCATGTTAGTATTATAGTTAAACTTGAGAAACAAAGTTACCAGTCATCACCCCCTTCCCTGATATCCTTGGATTTCCTCTAGATCAAAAATTAGGGAGCAACTGAGCTCTAATGCTCACCAGAAAAAAAAAAAAAAAAAAAAACTCAGCAAAACAAACAAAACCCATGAATATTCAACATAAAAATCACTGAAGATTCAGCTTATTCAAACACATTGTATACCTGGATTAAAAAGTTACTTTTATTCAAGATTTCCAGTTATAAAATAAATAGTCATGGGGAAGTAATGCTCAGCATGGTGACTATAGTTAATAATATCAAACTGCATATTTGAAAGTTGCTAAGAGAGTAGATTTTAAAAGTACTCATGACAGGAAAGAAAAAAAAATTGTAAGCGTGTATGGTGAAGGACGTTAACCAGACTTATCATGGTGATCATTTTGCAATATATACAAATATCAAATCATTACGTCGTACATCTGAAATGAATATATTATGTCAACTATATCTCAATTAAAAACAAAACTTCAGGGGCTTCCCTGGTGGCGCAGGGGTTGAGAATCTGCCTGCCAATGCAGGGGACACGGGTTCGAGCCCTGGTCTGGGAAGATCCCACATGCCGCGGAGCAACTAACCCCGTGAGCCACAACTACTGAGCCTGCGCGTCTGGAGCCCATGCTCTGCAACAAGAGAGGCCGCGACAGTGAGAGGCACACGCACCACGATGAAGAGTGGCCCCCGCTCGCCGCAACTAGAGAAAGCCCTCGCACAGAAACGAAGACCCAACACAGCCAAAATAAATAAATAAATAAATTAATTAATTACAAAAAACAAACAAACAAACAAAAAACAAAACTTTATTCCAATTGGTTGAATTGATTCCTACTATACAGGCTTTTGTGAAAAAAAAATACAAGATATTCAAAGATTTACCAAAAAAAAATGTTCAGAATCAATAATGACAATCTGGAAAGATATGTTACTTTTTATAAAATAGTTATATTGTCATTAATAAATGTCTTTCTAAGATCAATAGGAGTGGCTGGAAATTAGAAGTAGAAAACAACTCAACCCCTTACAAAGAATGTGGCTGAATTTTCACTGGAGCAAATGAAAACAGTTCTCTCATGCATTCCTTGATGTCTCATCATTGGCCAAACAGCCCAATTAGTAAATGGATCTCCCAATTAGTAAAGTGTCTAAAGGAAATTCATTTTAATGACTTCAAAGCCACATTCATGTTAGACAAAGTCAAGAATGTTATGTTTTGGTCATCATACAGCCACAGGTCTTTTTTTTCTTTTAAGTGAATTTGGCATTTTATTATAAATGGTGATATGTAAACTGTTACTGGGAGACAGTCTCAGTTCTTAAATCTCCCATAAAGAAAGAAACCAAATGTTCAGCAATTTCATCTTTTTGACTCATTTTGAATTTCACAGAAAAGAATCAAAGCATGTGACTACTTAGTGGAAATATATTTTTCTCAAAATATAAAGAGTTTGCCTATTATTGCAGAATAACTACAGATGCGCATGTATACTTGTAGTAGTGAACCATTAATATTTCAATTTTAATCAGTTCTTGACATCATTTTAATGATCAGAGTTGGATATGACAAATTTCCTATTGCAAATGAAAGTCACTGATAGTTATAAAGCAAACTGAATAAAATGGATCACCATATTTGCAGGTGGAAGAGTGTCATTTAAAAATCACCTGGCCTACAGATAAGAAATCTAAATCAGATACTTCCAGGAGATGAGAGAAATTCTCAAACTTTGCAAAATTTGAACCCATTTTTTGGGTGCAAATTCAATAAGTGTGGCTCTCATTAATTGACTTTCTCATTCATTTTGGAAAAGAGGTTAATAAAGAATAAGAATGGAATCCATTCCGCATTTTTCTCCTTTTCTTTAACAATCTTAGGCAGTTCATGGCTAAAGATGGAAAGATTTATACCAGGGCTCCAGCCAACTCTGTGTTTATATAATAGGTTCTTTGCCAGCCCTGTGTAGGAGGGATCTACTTACATGGTGTGACACCAGGAATGACAAACATGCCAAATGACCTTTTCCCAGTTAATTGCAATGCTTCTGAACTTGTCTGAATTAGACATGCATTAAGGGCTCCACTTGAGCTGGCTTAAGAGACTGGTATCTGGAAGCTAAAAAACAAGGTTTAGTTCATATAAAAGAGTTTATTCAATTAAAACACCTTACCATCTATCTCTAAGCAAGATTTCAAGGAACTAATGAGCAGAATTAAGTATGTTTTGATGGAAAGGAGGTAAAGAAAATATAGTAAGAGGCTACTCAATCACAATTTAAAGTCATTGAAGAATATTTAAAGTCAAGCTATTTTTATTTCATATGTCATAGTATCTTAAAGATTATCTCTAAAAAGTCCTGCTAGATTAAAAAAAAAAGGAAAAAAGGAAAAAAAAAAGTAGGAGACACATGACCAGAATGTCATATCTGAGATTCTTTAGGACCTCATCTGTTTTATACACAGGGCTAACTAGAACTGATATCATCTCATAAATGAAATAATTAGATATTAGCTTATATATTATATACTATATAGTCATCTGGAAATTCAAACTGCAATTTCCATTATAATTTTATTTTTCAATTGTGAAATACATTAATACTACAGAGAATATATATGAAGAATATATGTTAAAGAATCTTAGTAAAATAAGTGTCTATGTAACTACCATCCAGATTAAAAAATTGAAAATTGCTTGTGGCTTAAAAGCCCTGTAAGTCCCTTCCAAATTGCCTCCCACTTCTATTTGCAAACCAAGATGATTCTACAGTATTAGTCAGGATTCTCCTAAAAAACAATAGGATAAAAGATATAGGATGTGTGTGTGCATATTAAGGAATTTTATATTTATTCTTAAATATTATTTTAAGGAATTGGCCTTCTCAATGTGGGGACTGGCAAATCTGGAATCTGAAAGGCCATCCAATAGACTGGATACCCAAGGAACAGTTGATGTTACAGTTTCTCAGGGGACCTCAGTTTTTTCTTTTAAAAGCCTTCAAAAGAATGAATGAGGTCCACTCACATTATTAAGGGCAACATACTCAAAGTTTACTGATTTAAATGTTAATCACCTCTAAAAATTACCTTCACAGCAACATCTAGACTGGTACCACAGCCTAATTCAAGATGACACATAAATTAAACCATCACACCCAGAAAAAAATCTCAAGTGTATTAATTTGGGTGTTTACTTCCAGATGATGGGAGATATATGGAATAAACTATTACTCTCTACCCCCTGTTCTAATTATGCTTTTTAAATTGAGGCGCTACCTGCATGTCTAACTGCCTTATAGAATGGCAGTCCATATGGTAAACCCATAAATAATACTTGAATGTCTATAGAATATTTATTTATATAAATTGGAAGACCTTGTTTTCAGTATCAACTTGGGGAAGAAAATATCCAAAGCGCATGCCAATATTATAGTATTTATTCCTCTAACATAATACTTATCTCTTACAAAAGATATATTATAGCTTTATTTTCTGTTACCAATCAAACAAACGTGAAATCTATATGAATCTAAACATACTCACTTCCTCCTAAAGCTGACAACCTGTCTCTTTATCTCATCATAAACTTCAGCAAGGTTGTCCATGTTAACTCTCTCAATTTCCTCATCAATTGTTAATTCCTCATCTTATTCCTATTTGGATTTTACCTCTATCATTTCACCAAAACAATTCCTGATGATTTTAGGTAGCTAAATTCAATGGGCAGATTTTAGTTCTCATTTTATGAAACCTTTCAGAAGCACTCCATAACTCTGACCTTGCTCCCTGTCTTGGAAAAATCTAGTTGCATATGTTAAAAACAGGGTTGGCCATATAAAGCTAAAGCTCCACTTAGAGGTGAATATTAGAGATGTAATTGTGTCAGTTATCCTTGAATAGGTAAGTAACTGAAGCTGTGATTATGGATGAAGTAATTCAGGAAGTTAAGTATGGAGTGTGAAGAAAGGGCTTAGGATGAAGCTGTGACTAATGTCAGCACTTAATGTCTGTAAAAGACAGGGAAGTAAGTAGAAAACCACTAGAGTGCGGCATTTTAGAAGGGAGAAGGTGTTTCAAAAAATGTGATTGGTAAGCATATTTGAAAACTGATGAAATGTCAAGATGAAACCTTAAATACTTGTGTTGGGAGGACACGTGGGGGGCTAGTAGAAGGAAACAACAAATTAGAATGACTTAAGGAATAATTAAAACTCTCAAATTGTTCATTCTTTTGTAACGCATAAAAAATGACCTATTTGCTATTCCTGGCTTTTCTTGACATGACCCCATTTTACATCTAAACTTATTCTCTATTTCTTTTTTTCTTTCTTTCTTTATATATATATATATATATATAAAACATCTTTATTGGAGTATAATTGCTTTACAATGGTGTGTTAGTTTCTGCTGTATAACAAAGTGAATCAGCTATACATATACATATACCCCCATATCTCTTCCCTCTTGTTCTCCCTCCCACCCTCCTTATCCCACCCCTCTAGGTGGTCACAAAGCACCAAGCTCATCTCCCTGTGTTATGTGGCTGCTTCCCACTATCTATCTATTTTACATTTGGTAGTGTATATATGTCCATGCCACACTCTCACTTCATCCTACCTTGCCCTTCCCACTCCCTGTGTCCTCCAGTCCATTCTCTACATCTGCGTCTTTATTCCTGTCCTGCCCCTAGATTTTTCAGAACCACTTTTTTTTTTAGATTCCATATATATGTGTTAGCATACAGTATTTGTTTTCCTCTTTCTGACTTACTTCACTCTGTATGACAGACTTTAGGTCCATTTACCTCACTACAAATAACTCAATTTCATTTCTTTTTATGGCCGAATAATATTCCATTGTATATACGTGCCATATCTTTTTTTCTTAAACATCTTTATTGGAGTATAATTGCTTTACAGTGGTGTGATGCCACATCTTCTTTATCCATTCATCAGTCGATGGACACTTAGGTTGTTTCCACGTCCTGGCTATTGTAAATAGTACTGCAGTGAACACTGTGGTACATGTATCTTTTTGAATTATGGTTTTCTCAGGGTATATCCCAGTAGTGGGATTGCTGGGTCGTATGGTAGTTCTATTTTTAGTTTTTTAAGGAACCTCCATATTGTTCTACATAGTGGCTGTATCAATTTACATTCCCACCAACAGTGCAAGAGGGTTCCCTTTTCTCCACACCCTCTCCAGCATTTATTGTTTGTAGATTTTTTGATGATGGCCATTCTGACTGGTGTGAGGTGATACCTCATTGTAATTTTGATTTGCATTTCTCTCATGATTAGTGATGTTGAACATCCTTTCGTGAGTTTGTTGGCAATCTGTATATTTTCTTTGGAGAAATGTCTATTTAGATCTTCTGCCCATTTTTGGATTGTTTTTTTTGTGTTTTTAATACTGAGCTGCATAAGCTGCTTGTAAATTTTGGAGATTAATCCTTTGTCAGTTGCTTCTTTTGCAAATCTTTTCTCCCATTCTGAGGGTTGTCTTTTCATCTTGTTTATGGTTTCCTTTGCTAGGCAAAAGTTTTTAAGTTTCATTAGGTTCCATTTGTTTATTTTTGTTGTTATTTCCATTTCTCTAGGAGGTGGGTCAAAAAGGATCTTGCTGTGATTTATGTCATAGAGTGGTCTGTATATGTTTTCCTCTAAGAATTTTATAGTGTTTGCCCTTATATTTAGGTCTTTAAACCATTTTGAGTTTATTTTTGTGTATGGTGTTAGGGAGTGTTCTAATTTAACTCTTTACATGTAGCTGTCCAGTTTTCCCAGCACTACTTATTGAAGAGGCTGTCTTTTCTCCATTGTGTATTCTTGTCTCCTTTATCAAAAATAAGGTGGTCATATGTGTGTGGGTTTGTCTCTGTGCTTTCTATCCTGTTCCATTGGTCATATTTCTGTTTTTGTGCCAGTACCATCTGTCTTGATTACTGTAGCTCTGTAGTATAGTCTGAAGTCAGGGAACCTGATTCCTCCAGCTCCGCTTTTCTTTCTCAAGATTGCTTTGGCTATTCAGGGCCTTTTGTGTTTCCATACAAATTGTAAAATTTTTTTTTATAGTTCTGTGAAAAATGCCATTGGTATTTTGATAGGGATGGCATGGAATCTGTAGATTGCTTTGGGTGTTATAGTAATTTTCACAATGTTGATTCTTCCAATCCAAGAACATGGTATATCTCTCCATCTATTTGTATCATCTTTAAATTCTTTCATCAGTGTCTTATAGTTTTCTGCATACAGGTCTTTTGTCTCCTTAGGTAGGATTATACCTAGGTATTTTATTCTTTTTGTTGCAATGGTAAATGTGAGTCATTCCTTAATTTCTATTTCAGATTTTTCATCATTAGTATATAGGAATGCAAGAGATGTCTGTGCATTAATTTTGTATCCTACTATTTTACCATATTCAATGATTAGCTCTAGTAGTTTTCTGGTAGCATCTTTAGGATTCTCTATGTGTAGTATCATGTCATCTGCAAACAGTGACAGCTTTACTTCTTCTTTTCTGATTTGGATTCCTTTTATTTCTTTTTCCTCTCTGATTGCTGTGGCTAGAACTTCCAAAACTATGTTGAATAATAGTGGTGAGAGTGGACACCCTTGTCTTGTTCCTGATCTTAGAGGAAAGGGTTTCAATTTTTCACCATTGAGAACAATGTTGGCTGTGGGTTTGTCATATATGGCCCTTATTATGTTGAGGTAATTTCCCTTTGTGTCTACTTTCTGGAGGGTTTTTATCATAAATGGGTGTTTAATTTTGTTGAAAGCTTTTTCTGCATCTATTGAAAAGATCATATAATTTTTCTCCTTCAATTTGTTAATACGGTTTATCACATTGATTGATTTACATATATTGAAGAATCCTTGCATACCTGGGATAAACTCCAATTGATCATGGTGTATGATCCTTTTAATGTGCTGTTGGCTTTTGTTTGTTAATATTTTGTTGAGTATTTTTGCATCTATGTTCATTAGTGATATTGATCTGTAGTTTTCTTTCTTTGTGACATCTTTGGCTGATTTTTGTATCAGGGTGATGGTGGCCTTGTAGAATGAGTTTGGGAGTGTTTCTCCCTCTGTTATGTTTTGGAAGAGTTTGAGAAGGATAGGTGTTAGCTCTTCTGTAAATATTTGATAGAATTTGTCTGTGAAGCCATCTGGTCCTGGGTTTTTGTTTGTTGGAAAATTTTTAATCACAGTCACAATTTCAGTGCTTGTGATTGGTCTGTTTATATTTTCTCTTTCTTCCTGGTTCAGTCTCAGAAAGTTGTGCTTTTCTAAGAATTTGTCCATTTCTTCCAGGTTGTCCATTTTATTGGCATTTAGTTGCTTGTAGTAATCTCTCATAGTCCTTTGTATTTCTCCAGTGTCAGTTGTTACTTCTCCTTTCTCATTTCTAATTCTATTGATTTGAGTCTTCTCCCTTTTTTTCTTAATGAGTCTGGCTAATGGTTCATCAATTTTATCTTCTCAAAGAACCAGGTTTTCGTTTTATTGATCTTTGCTATTGTTTTCTCCATTTATTTTTGATTTATTTCTGATTTGATATTTATGATTTCTTTCCTTCTGCTAACTTTGGGTTTTTTTTTGTTTCTTTCTCTAATTGCTTTATGTGTAAGATTAGGTTGTTTATTTGAGATGTTTCTTGCTTCTTGAGGTAGGATTGTATTGCTATAAACTTCCCTCTTAGAACTGCTTTTGCTGCATCCCATAAGTTTTGTATCATCGTGTTTGAATTGTCATTTGTTTCTAGGTATTTTTTGAGTTCCTCTTTGATTCTTCAGTGATCTCTTGGTTATTTAGTAGTGTATTGTTTAGCTTCCATGTGTTTGTATTTTTTACAGAATTTTTTCCTATAATTGATATCTAGTCTCATAGCGTTGTGGATGGAAAAGATACTTGATATGATTTCAATTTTCTTAAATTTACCAAGGCTTGATTTGTGACCCAAGATATGAACTATCCTCAAAAACGTTCCATTGAGCACTTGAGAAGAAAGTGTATTCTGTTGATTTTGGATGGAATGTCCTATAAATATCAATTAAGTCCATCTTGTTTAATGTGTCATTTAAAGCTGTTTCCTTATTGATTTTCATTTTGGTTGATCTGTCCATTGGTGAAAGTGGGGTGTTAAATTCCCCTACTATTACTGTGTTACTGTCGATTTCTGCTTTTATGGCTGTTAGCATTTGCCTCATGTATTGAGGTGTTCCTATGTTGGGTGCATAAATATTTACAATTGTTACGTCTTCTTCTTGGATTGATCCCTTGATCATTATGGAGTGTCCTTCTTTATTTTAAAGTCTATTTTGCCTGATCTGAGAATTGCTACTCCAGCTTTCTTTTGATTTCCATTTGCATGGAATATCTTTTTCCATCCTCTCACTTTCAGTCTGTATGTGCCCCTAGGTCTGAAGTAGATCTCTTGTAGACAGCATATATATGGGTCTTGTTTTTGTATCCATTCAGCCAGTCTATGTCTTTTGATTGGCACATTTAATCCAATTACATTTAAGCTAGTTATCGATATGTATGTTCCTATTATCATTTTCTTAATTGTTTTGGGTTTGTTATTGTAGGTGTTTTCCTTCTCTTGTGTTTCCTGCCTAGAGAAGTTCCTTTAGCATTTGTTGTAAAGCTTGTTTGGTGGTGTTGAGTTCTCTTAGCTTTTGTTTGTCTGTAAATGTCTTAATTTCTCTGTCGAAACTGAATGAGATCCTTGCTGGGTAGAGTAATCTTGGTTGTAGGTTTTTCCCTTTCATCACTTCAATATGTCCTGCCACTCCCTTCTGTCTTGCAGAGTTTCAGCTGAAAGATCAGTTGTTGACCTTATGGGGATTCCCTTGTATGTTACTTGTTGTTTTTCCTTTGTTGCTTTTAATATTTTTTCATTGTACTTAATTTTTGATAGTTTGATTAATATGTGCCTTCACGTGTTTCTTCTTGGATTTATCCTGTGTGGGACTCTGCACTTCCTGGACTTGACTGACTATTTCCTTTCCCATATTAGGGAAGTTTTCAACTATAATCTCTTCAAGTATTTTCTCACTCTCTCTTTTTTTTCTTCTTCTTCTTCTTCTGGGACCCCTATAATTCGAATGTTGGTGCGTTTAATGTTGTCCCAGAAGTCTCTGAGACTGTCTTCAATTCTTTTCTTTCTTTTTTCTTTATTCTGCTCGACAGTAATCATTTCCACTATTTTATCTTCCATGTCACTTATCCATTCTTCTGCCTCAGTTATTCTGCTATTGATTCCTTCTAGAGAATTTTTAATTTCATTTATTGTGTTGTTCATCATTGTTTGTTTGCTTTTTAGTTCTTCTAGGTCCTTGTTAAATGGTACTTATATTTTCTCCATTCTATTTCCAAGATTTTGGATCATCTTTACTATCCTTGCTCTGAATTCTTTTTCAGGTAGCCTGCATATTTCCCCTTCATTTGTTTGGACTGGTGGGTTTTTACCTTGCTCCTTCATTTGCCGTGTGTTTCTCTGTCTCCTCATTTTGCTTAACTTACTGTGTTTGTGGTCTCCTTTTCACAGGCTGCAGGTTCGTGGTTCCCATTGTTTTTAGTGTCTACCCCCAGTGGCTAAGGTTGGTTCAGCAGGTGTGTACACTTCCTGGTGGAGGGGACTGGTGCCTGTGTTATGGTGGATGAGGTTGGATCTTGTCTTTCTGGTGGGCAGCACTGTGTCTGGTGGTGTCTATTGGGGTGTCTGTGACCTTATTATGATTTTAGGCAGTCTCTCTGCTAATGAGTAGGGTTGTGTTCCTGTCTTGCTAGTTATTTGTCATAGGGTGTCCAGCACTGTAGCTTGCTGGTCGTTGAGTGGAGCTGGGTCTTAACATTGAGATGGAGATCTCTGGGAGATCTTTCGCTGTTTGATACTACGTGGAGCCCGGAGGTCTCTGGTGGACCAATGTCCTGAATTCAGCTCTCCCACCTCAGAGGCACAGGCCTGACACCTGGCCAGAGCACCAAGACTCTGTTAGCCCCATGGCTCAGAAGTAAAGGTAGAAAAAATGAAAGAAAGAAAGAAAGAAAGAAAGAAAGAAAGAAAGAAAGTTATTAAAATAAAAAATATATTATAATAATAAAAAATTTAAAAGTAATTAAAACAAAAAAACAAAGAAAGAAGAGAGTAACCGAATCAAAACACAAATCCACCAATGATAACAAGCATTAAAAACTATACTAAAAAAAAAACTCAAAAATAAAAACAGACAGTTAGGACCCTAAGAGAAATGGTAAAAGCAAAGCTATACTGACAAAATCACACAAAGTCCACTGCCTCAATTTTGGGATGATTCGTTGTCTATTCAGGTATTCCAAGGTACATCAAGTTGATTGTGGAGATTTAATCCACTGCTCCTGAGGCTGCTGGGAGAAATTTCCCTTTCTCTTCATTGTTTGCACAGCTCCTGGGGTTCAGCTTTGGATTTGGACCCGCCACTTTGTGTGGGTCGCCTGAGGGCGACTTTTCCCCACCCAGACAGGATGGAGTTAAAGTAGTAGCTGATTCAGGGGCTCTGGCTCACTCAGGCTGGGGGGAGGTAGGGGTACAGAATGCAGGGTGAACCTGCGGCTGCAGAGCCCAGCGTGACTTTGCACCAGCCTGAGGTGCGCCATTTGTTCTCCCAGGGAAGTTGTCCCTGGACCACGGGACCCTGGCAGTGGCAGGCTGCACAGGCTCCCAGGAGGGGAGGTGTGGATAGTGACCTGTGCTTGCACACAGGCTTCTTGGTGGCGGCAGCAGCAGCCTTAGCGTCCCATGACCATCTCTGGTGTCCGCACTGATAGCCGTGGCTCACACCCGTCTCTGGAGCTCATTTAGGTGGTGCTCTTAATCCCCTCTCCTCACGTACCCCAAAACAATGGGCTCTTGCCTCTTAGGCAGGTCCAGACTTTTTCCCAGACTCCCTCCCGGCTAGCTGTGGTGCACTAGCCCCCTTCAGGCTGTGTTCACGCAGCCAACCCCAGTCCTCTCCCTGCCATCCGACCGAAGCCCGAGCCTCAGCTCCCAGCCCCCGCCCACCCCGGCGGGTGAGCAGACAAGCCTCTCGGGCTGATGAGTGCTGGTCGGCACGGATCCTCTGTGCAGGAATCTCTCTGCTTTGCCCTCCGCACCCCTGTGGCTGCGCTCTCCTCCATGGCTCCAAAGCTTCCTCCCCCACCCCCCCCCACCTCCGCCAGTGAAGGGGCTTCCTAGTGTGTGGAAACTTTTCCTCCTTCACAGCTCCCTCCCAGAGGTGCAGGTCACTGGACCGTATTCTTTTGTCTCTGTTTTTTCCTTTTTTCTTTTGCCCTACCCAGGTATATGGGGAGTTTCTTGCCTTTTGGGAAGTCTGAGGTCTTCTGCCAGCTTTCAGTAGGTGTTCTGTAGGAGTTGTTCCACGTGTACATGTATTTCTGATGTATTTGCGGAGAGGAAGGTGATCTCCACGTCTTACTCCTCCACCATCTTGAACGTCTCCTTCTCTATTTCTTCTTGACTTTCAAAATATGCCAGTGATGAAGATGACCATCTTCTTACTTAATTCACTCATTTCACTATTCCATTAATTCGTCCAAAGTTATTTATTGAGTTCTAACTTTATGTTAGTACTGTCCAAACATTAAAAACTCAACACTGAACAAATAATGATAGGGTCTCTGTCATACACAGTAAATTCAATTAGCCAAATTGTAACAGTAGAGGTTGTTTTAACAGATTTGCTTTGGGGACAAAACAACCATAAAATCTCAGTGGCTTACAACAATAAAGCAACATTTATTTCTTGTTCATGCTACATGTAGGCTGTGGTCACTTGCAATCCTTATTTGTATATTTCCATTCCAGGACCCAGACAGAAAGTAGAAACAAATGGTCTGGCAAAATGTATTAGTATCTCTTAAATATTCTTCTCCAGTGCATTATACATCATGCCCATTCATATTCTATTGGTCAAGGGATATCACACGGTCAAGTCTAATGTCAGTAGACCAGGAAATACATTGTCCTTTCATAAAGAGCCCATTGAACTCTATGGCAATAAGCAGCAATATACAATTCCCTTATAGGAAAGGAAGAATGAAAAACTGTGTGCAATAAAACAATCTAGCACAAATATTTACTCTTGTATTTTATCTACAAAGTCATCCTATAAATATCTAGAAAAGCTGGCTCAGCTTTTAAATATCAACAATAATGCTGTCACACTGCTAGTGATTTTTAAAAGTGACTTGAGGATGAGCATCACCATAAGAACTTTGGTTTATAATTTTAAAAATACAGTTACTTTTATCCTTTCTCAGGAACAGTATGAATTATCAATATACCTTATATTCTTATTTCTACTTGGAAATTTTGTATTAAGAAAAGAAGTTATACTTTTTGTACAGCATACAGAATAAATTCATTTATTAATTCATTAAAAGATATTTTTTGAGTTTCTACAATATGCTACAAAAATAAGTGAGACACACAATAACAGCAAACAGATTGTCAAAGATGAAAATGCCTCATCTTTGGCCTGTTTCTCAACCCTACCCTCTACACCCAGACTAATACTGGATTCCAGGCTTCTTCCAACAGAGTTGTTCCAAATCTGGCCCATGTGCTGCAAATCTGAATATATGTCATTCCCCACAGCCACAACCTATCTTGTTCTTTTCAATGGCATTTCATAGCCTTTAGGAAAAAATAAGACTTATTAATACAATTTATAGTGTCCTGTAGGCTCTGGGCTTTCCTCCCTCACCTTGCTCATTTCCTAGGATTCATTGCCATCTCACAACCTATGGCCACTCTGCCCTCTTTTCAGTTCCAAGATTCTATGCAATTTGATGTTTTCTCTTTTTGTACCCAGGAGGTGCCCCTCATCCATTCATACTTCTTGAAAGGACTTTCCTGATTCTTTAATGTAAATAGCATCCTATTTTCTTTGCTTATATCACCCTGTATTTTTCCTTTATAATGATATCACGATCTGTACCTATAATATATTTGCAGCATTATTATTATTTCTTGATGTATCTTTTGCCTTTTAGACTTGGGTACTCAAAGTGTGATCCTGTGGACTGGAGCCAGTGGAGAACTCTCTGGTACTTGTTTGTGCAAGATAAGTATAAGCACTGAGATAAGGATAAGCATTGAGTTGGGGATAAGCATTGAGATAGGGATAAGCCTTGAGATAAGGATAAGGATTCAGAAAGTTTACTGCAATTTGACATGGCCAGGCCACCTAAATTTCTAATCAGGGAGATGTTTCTGGCCAGCATATAAAACAGGGTGTTGTGAGTCACATATGGTATAAGCTGTATTCTAATCACATGCAGTGGGACCACATTGCAACACGTGACATTTTCAGATTAGTTTGTGCCCTGTAACTCAAGTATGTGTACAATTTTGAGAAAATGTAAGTTTTTGTATGTTTTTATAATTTGTTATTTTTAGAAGTGTTTATATTTTTATTGATACTTGCCTTTCAAATTATAGTTTAACAATATTAGTGATCGTAAGAAAATTTTCAATTTGCATTATTTTCAACCTAAATTTACATGGGGAGAATTTACTGAATTAGGCTTGTTAAGAGGAGATATACTATATATTCTGTGAATGCTACAGTAGTATAAGCCAAGTGATGGTGATGGAAGTCATTATGAAGAGCTGAAAACCAAGAGTTTATACTCATTTGACTCAGAAATACAATTCATAGTATATTGCAATCATTCTTTTAAACCATAATTGAAGATAATGTGCTAAAACCACAGTGTATTATTTGTGGAGATATATTGGATAATTAAGGGATCAAAACTTAAATGATATTTACATAAAGCATGTAAATAAATATGTTCAAAACCAAGAGTTCTTTGTAAAAAAGACTATTACATTAAAAAACTGACAGAAACAGATGTTCAACATTTCACATATAAATACTGGTGCTATGTGGGCTTCTTGTAATGTAACATTTTGGGTTACTGAGACTAAATAAAACATATATACAATTGTTGACTCTTTAGCAAAATATGTTATTAAATATATTTGTTTGAAAAAAAAGATATTTGCTTGGAAGAATCTGTGGTATGAGGTTAATCAAATATCACTTTCCAATAATACTGTGTATTCAGGAACTGAGTGATGATATAGAAGACCAACTCATAGAATAATTAAAGCTAACAGAGTGTTTTTTTTTTTGTTTTTTTTGTTTTTATTTATTTATGGCTGTGTTGGGTCTTCGTTTCTGTGCGAGGGCTTTCTCCAGTTGCGGCAAATGGGGGCCACTCTTCATCGCGGTGCGTGGGCCTCTCACTATCGCGGCCTCTCTTGTTGCGGAGCACAGGCTCCAGATGCGCAGGCTCAGTAATTGTGGCTCACGGGCCCAGTTGCTCCACGGCATGTGGGATCTTCCCAGACCAGGGCTCGAACCCGTGTCCCCTGCATTGGCAGGCAGATTCTCAACCACTGCGCCACCAGGGAAGCCCCTAACAGAGTGGTTTTAAGTGAAAATAGACTAATGCACAGATACTGTTAACATGGCAATTATCATACTGCATTTTCAAGTTGATGGGTGGAACTTTTTTCTTCATCATTGACTTAAAATGACTAGATCTGAACAGTATAAAACTATGAATGGTTAACCAGTGTATTTTGGCGATTAAGTTTTGTGTAGGAGTATGTTCTGATAGTATATTTATGACAGAAAGCATTTTGGGGTAGTTTCTTAGATATAGAGTTGAGCTTGCACCAAAATGCAGATCAACACACTGCTTTGTTTATCAAAAAAGTCTTGCTTTGCACAAAATGTCAGCTTAAATAGAGTGCTTAATAGCATAATAGTTTGTGAATTAAGTAAACACTAATAAATTGAATTTGAGATTTTTTTAAATCAAATGATAATATAGAAGCTGATTATAAACTCACATGGTTACATGAAGAGGCATGATGGTTATGGAGAAGAAAAATTCTGTTAAAAGTTTTAATTACTTAAAAAGAAATCTCTTAATATTTTAGTAAAATAAGAAACCAGTTTGGTTCCAACTTTTTAAACATATCCAATGATAGCCAGGGTTACTTGTTTATATGATGCTTTGTGTACATTTAATAATATTAGTACTTCTAGAAATGGTAGGAATGAAATGTTTTTCAATGGCAGATAAGATTGAAGGGCAAAAATCAAATTTAGGAGCTTTGTAAAAACTAGTTTTTACAGATTTTATGAAATTAATAACAACAATTATGAATTAGGTAGATGTTAATGTTACTCTTTCACACTTGCAAAAAGTTATCACCAAAAATATAATTGAAGGTGTGATGGTTTTTATGTGTCAACTTGACAGGGCTAAGGGATGCTCAGACAGCTGGTGAAGTGTTATTTATGGGAATGTCTGTGAGGATGTTTCTAAAAGATCAGCATTTGAATTCATAAACTCAGTAAAGAAGGTCACCTTTACCAATGTGGGTGAGTATCATCTAATCCATTGAGGGTCTGAATAGAACAAAAGAAGGAAGAAGGGTGAATTCACTCTCTCTGGCTGAATGGGAACATCCATTTTCTCCTAGCCTTTGACATCAGCACTCCTGATTCTTGGAATTTGGACTTGGACCGGGACTTTGACATTGGTTCGCCTGGTTCTCTAGCCTGAAACCAGCTTTCCTGGGCCTCCAGCTTGCAGGTAGCAGACTGTGGGTTCTCTCAGCCTCTGTAATCATGTCAGCCAATACTGTATTATAAATATCCTTCTATATATATATATGAATCCTATTTTTTCTGTTTCTCTGGCTAACTCTAATACAGATTTTGGTACTGGAGTGGTTTTAGAAGGGCAGGATTTTAAGAATAAGTTTGCTGAATTGTTTCTGAGGTTTCTAGAATTGGTTCTCTAATCTAATTAGTTTTAAAGATGCTAAAGGCTTTATTTCCAGTAGTAAAGAGAGCACTGATAATACATGGTGTGAACTGTTTATAGAGATACACAAAATACTGCATTGGATATTTCAAACAACCACTCATCAGAAGCAAGAAGCTAAGTTACTCTGTATCTGATACTTTGGAACATTTTTGGAAAACTAAAGAATATGAAGAAAATGGTTGGTTGCTCCTAATGTTGCTGGACAAAGTGGTGAAAGAAAAACATGAACTCAGGGATTTGAATTCCCAGCTAAAGTGCTGCATAAGTGAGCTAAGAGCTTCTGTGTGTGTTCTGAAGGAGACCCTTATCTTTTTTGCAGGAAATCATATACAGAACCTCATCCTGCAATTGGCTGAATTACATGTTGAACTCCCAGCCTCGCAGGGTGTCTACTGTTAAAATGAGGACCTTGATTGGGAATAAGTGGGATTCTGTAAATTGGGGAGAGGACTTGTGGGAAGACCAGATGAAGCTGGGGATGTTGGACTTCTAAATTCTGATAAGTCTTTTTGCCAGTAACAGAGGTCTCCCCACCTCCAGTGGATTGGCCTCCCCACCTTCAGTGGCAGCAGCATCTTCACACTCAGTTGTTGTAGCCCTTCTACTTCAGACTGAAGGGATTAACCCTGTATTGCCTGAGAAAACAGCAGTGGCCTCCCTTGAGGCAGTTGTCATGTAAGACAATTCTGATTCTCCTCCAGGAACCACCCCACCACTCCTCTATGCTTCAGTACCTATAACAAGACTCAACTCCCAAGAGGTCCCTAAAGATGAGGTAAAAAGTGTGACCCATGAGGAGATGTGCTACACTTCAAAAGAACTACTTGACTTTTCTCACTTATACAAGCAGAAGTCCAGGGAACTTGGGTGGGAATGGATACTAAAGGTGGTGTTAGATAATGGGGGGAAGGAGCATAAATGTGGATCAGGCTAAATTTATTGATATGGGTCCACTAAGCAGAGATTCTGCATTTAATGTTGCAGTTTGAGGGATTATAAAGGGCTCTAACAGTTGTTTTTGATTGAGTTGTTGAAACATGGACCAAAAGATGACCCACCTTAGTGAACTGGAAATTCCCCACCTGCCTTAGTTTCATGTAGAGGAAGGGATTGAAAGGTTTAGGGAGACTGGACTATTAGAATGGATTTGTAGGTTAATACCTAGGCACTCACACTGAAGACGTAAGACACATGGAGACATGTCCAGAAGACATAACTTTCACCAATATTTTGAGAAATAAATTTGTAAGGGGAGCCCCAGAATCCCTGAAAAACTCCATATCTACTCTTCCCTATAGTTCAGACGTTACAGTAGGAATGGTAGCCACTGAATTGGGAAAGCTAAAAGCAATGAAAGTAATTGGATCCAGAGGTGGCAGGGGTCATTTGGCAGCATTCCATCGCAAATGGCAAGGTGGGTGTGGTTATCATAATGGACAGCAAAGTCAAAGCAGCAATCAAAATAGTCTGACTCATGAAGATTTATGGCATTGGCTAGTTAATCATGGAGTTCCTAGAAGTGACATAGATAGGAAGCCTATTAACTTCTTACTTGATGTGTATAAACAGAAAAGTTCTAGGTCAAGTGTACTTGAATCATAAAAATGGAGTCAAGAGTCTTTTAGTCAATTTCCAGAATTGAGCCAATGCATAAACCCAGAACTCTTTGAACGAAGAGGTCAGGTCCTCTTGAGGAAGGATCCCTCTAAAATACTGAAAATTTATGTTATTTATCATTCTCCCAGACTTTTCTCGAAAGACCTATGGCCTTTTACTAGGGTAACTATACATTGGGAAAATGGAAATCATCAGACACTTAAGGGACTTCTGACTCTAAACTGACACCAATTTCAGGAGACCCAAAATGTCACTATCTGCCAGTCAGAGTAAGGGTTTACAGAAGTCACATGATCAATGGAGTTTTACTCAGGTCCTTCTCACAGTGAGTCGAGTGAGTACCAAACCCATTCTTCGATTTCCCCAGTTCCCGAATGCATAATTGGAATAGACATAATTAATAGCTGCCATAGTCCCCACATTTGTTCTTTGACCTGTGCAGTGCATGCTCTTATGTTGAGAAAAGCCAAGTAGAAGCCATTAGAAGTGCTTCTATGTAGCCTGCCAAAGGCTCCAAACATATTGGAAATACACATTGATAGAACTAGCTACTGATGAAACACTGAAGATAAATTTTGAAAATATGATATCACTTGCTTGATTTTTGAATGTAAGTTAAAAACAAATAAGCTTAGCTTGCTGAACTTATTTTAAAGGCTCTTGTTCCATCCCACTTTACATCTGTGAGATTGGTTTCTATACAGTGGGTGTCATCAAAACAAAATCTAGAAATAGTACAGACAGTCATCATGTCATGCATGTTGTCAGTAAAATTTAGATTAGCCATGTTAACAAGGAAGAAACAAACTGTTTGCATTTATCACATCCAACATCTGTAAATACTTATATACAGAGTATTTTCAAAGTGTGTGTTTGTGTTATTATATGAAATCACATTTCACTTAGAAATTTTGTTTAGTTGGGATTGTAGAAAGACAGTGTAATAACAATTCTCTATATTAATGGCCTATGCACAGTCTTTTAATAAGCAAAGTATACTATTTTTGAAATTATTTTCTTTTTTTATATATTACATTTGTTCCAATTACATTTATAAAACTGGAAGATATTCCTGATTCTAAAAATGAATGTGTTTATATTTTGTGTATCTTTGTTTTATTTGTTTCCTAACAATCTTATTGTATTTTTCCAAAGTATTCTTCCACAATAATTTTTTTTTAAAAACCTATTTCTTCACTATAAATAGTACTTTTAACTTTTTAGTGTTGAAATAACTATAGAATCATAAGAAATTGCAAAGATAGTACAGAGAAGTCCCATGTATCTTTCACCATATTTCTCTCAAAGATTAAATCTTACACAACTATGATGCAATATCAAAACCAGAAAATGTGTACTTAGTTCCATCATTTTATCACTTATGTTATGCTGGTGTAGTAACCACCGCAATCAAAATACCACAAAGATCTGCCTGGTGCTACCTCTTTATCAACACACCCATTCTCCTCCACCTCCAACACCCCTACCCCTTGGACACCAAAAACGTATTCTTCATTTCTATGATTTTGTCATTTCAAGAATGTGGTATGAATGGAATCATTCAGTATATGATATTTCAAGACTTTTTTTTTTTTTTTTTTCATTCAGAATATTGCGTTTGAGGTCCATTTAAGTACTATGGATTACAACTCCAATGTATCTTTTGAAGGCGATTCAACCCATAATGTTGATCCTGGCTAATAATGATCTATATTTTCTTTTTTCTTTTTTTTTTGCAAGATCTTTTTCAGCTTTTGTTATGAGTATTTGTCTGGCCTCATATAGTGAGTTAAATACCAGCTTTCTTCCTCTGTTTTCTGAAAAAGTGAGTGTAACTTTGTTTTTTTTTAAATTTTTTTATTGTGGTAAAAGTCACATAATATAAAACATACTATTTTAAACATATTTAACTGTACAGTTCAGTGGCACTAAGTATATTCACATTGCTGTGCAACTCTCACCATCACCTATCTCCCAAATTTTTCACCTTCCTAAACTGAAACTCTGTCCCCATTAAACACTAACTCCCCATTCCCCCTCCCCACACCCCCTCATCCCCTGGTCCCTGGCATTGACAAATGTACTTTCTGACTCTGTGAATTTCACTATTCTAAGTACCTCCTATAAGTGGAATCAAACAGTATTTGTCTGCACCTAACAAATATTGGAATGCATTTTTAAGGTTAATAATATATGTGCTGCAAACAGATTGTGCCTTTTTTTCCCCCTGTGCTATACAGTACGCTCTCACAAGCCATCTACTTCATCCATAGTAGTGTACATATGTCAATCCCAATCTCCCAATCCATCCCACCCACCCTGTCAGCCCTTGGTGTCCATACATGTGTTCACTATATCTGTGTCTCTATTTCTGCTTTGCAAATAGGTTCATCTGTACCATTTTTCTAAATTCCACATATATGCATTAATATATGATATTTGTTTTTCTCCCTCTGACTTACTTCACTCTGTATGACAGTCTCTTGGTCCATCCACGTCTCTGCAAATGGCACAATTGCATTCTTTTTTATGGCTGAGTAATATTCCATTATATATTTGTACCACATCTTCTTTTTCCATTCCTCTGTTGATGGACATTTAAGTTGCTTCCATGTCCTATCTATTATAAATAGTGCTGCAATGAACTTTGGGATGCACGTATCTTTTGGAATTATGGTTTTCTCTGGGTATATGCCCAAGGGTGGGTTTGCTGGGTCATGTGGCAGTTCTATTTTTAGTTTTTAAGGAACCTCCATACTGTTCTCCATAGTGGCTGTATCAATTTACATTCCCACCAACAGTGTAGGAGAGTTCCCTTTTCTCTACACCCTCTCCAGAATTTATTGTTTGTAGATTTTTTGTGATGGCCATTCTGGCTGGTATGAGATGATACCTCATTGTAGTTTTGATTTGCATTTCTCTAATAATTAGTGATGTTGAGCATCTTTTCATGTGCCTCTTGGCCTTCTATATGTCTTTTGGAGAAAAGTCTATTTAGGTCTTCCACCCATTTTTTAATTGGGTTGTTCATTTTTTTGATATTGAGTTGCATGAGCTGTTTGTATATTTTGGAGATTAATCCTTTGTCAGTTGCTTCATTTGCAAATATTTTCTCTCATTCTGAGGGTTGTCTTTTTGTCTTGTTTATGGTTTCCTTTGTTGTGCAAAAGTTTTTAAGTTTCATTAGGTCCCATTTGTTTATTTTTGTTTTTATTTTCATTACTCTTGGAGGTGGGTCAAAAAATATCCACTGTGATTTATGTCAAAGTGTGTTCTGCCTATGTTTTCCTCTAAGACTTTTATAGTGTCTGGCCTTACATTTAGGTCTTTAATCCATTTTGAGTTTATTTTGATTTTATTTCTTCAGTGTTAGACTAAACCAGTAAAACTAAGCCTTACAATTTTCTTCATAATAACAAATTCAATTTCCTTAATGAAGTACAGGACTATTCATATTTTCTGTCTTAACTCTTTTTATTTTACTATTATCATTGAAACTTGTTAACCAATATTTTCAGCCATGCTACCATCTGAATAATATTTCCCTCCTATGAACTTGTTCATCATGTATTATTTTATCATATTTACTAAACACCCTATGAGTGCTAGGTGCATGCTGGAAAACAGAGACCAAGACAGAGGCACTCTCTGCTTCCAAAGAACACATAGTCCTGTGGAGAATATGGTTATTAAGCAACAATTTAGAATCAAGCATGTTTGGTATAAGGAAAAGAGGACAATATACTTCAAGCAGGCCTTCATAAATCTGAAGGGTAAACAGAATTCAGTCAAAGATAAGAGGGGAGCACTTCTAACCAAAGAAAAAGCTAAACAAAATTGCAGATGCAAGAGATAATAAGGTACATCTAAGAAGTTAACTAAAAAATATAAAAAATAGTTCTAATAGTTTTTGGGTGGAGCCTTTAGAGTTTTCTATATAAAGTATCCCATTTGAAAATCTGTTACTTTTCTGTACACTAATAAAGAGTTATCAGAAAAAGAAAGTAAAAACAAAACAAAACAAAACAAAAATCCCATTTAAAATTGCATCATAAAGAATAAAATACCTAGGAATAAAGGGGATGAAAGCTCTATACCCTGAAGACTATAAAACAATTGATGATGATTCAAAGAAATGGAAAAATATGCCATGCTCTTGGATTGGAAGAATTAATACTGTTAAAAAGGCCATACTACCCAAAGAAATCTACAGATTGAATGCAATCTGTATCAAAATGCCCATGACAGTGTTCACAGAACTAAAACAAATAGTTCTAAAATTCATATGGAACCACAAAAGACCCCAAATGGCCAAAAAAATCTTGAGAAAAAAGAACAAAACTGAAGTATCACTCACCTAGACTTCAAGCTATACTACAAATCTACAGTAATCAAAACAGTATGGCACTGGCACAAAAACAGGCACAAATTAGTGAACAGAATAGAGTCCAGAAATAAACCAATGCACCTATGGTCAATTAATCTACAGCAAGGAGGCAGATTATACAGTGGAGAAAAGACATTCTTTTCAAAAAGTGGTGCTGGGAAAACTGGACTGCTACATGCAAAACAATGAGAGTAGAGCATTTCCTCACACCATATACAAAAATAAGCTCAAAATGGATTAAAGGCTTAAATGTAAGACCTGAAACCATAAGACTCTTAGAAGGGAACATGAGAAGAACACTCTGACATAAATCGTAGCAATAATTTTTTGGATCTCTCTCTTAAGGCAAAAGAAATAAAATAAAAAATAAATGAATGGGACCGAATTAAACTTAAAAGCATTTGCAAAACAAAGGAAACCATTTGACAAAACAAAAAAACAACTTATGGAATGGGAGAAAATATTTGCAAATTATATGACTGATAAGGGGGTTAATATCCAAAATATATAAACAGCTCATACAACTTAATGTTAAGAACAAAGCCAATTAAAAATTGGCAGGAAAACTAAATATACATTTTCCCAAAGATGGTTAACAGGTGGATGAAAAGATGCTCAACATCACTAATCATTAGGGAAATGCAAATCAAAACCACAGTGAGATATCACCTCATACCTGTCAGAATGTCTATCATCAAAAAGACTAAAAATAACAAATGTTGGAGAGGATGTGGAGAAATGGCAGCCCTTGTACACTGTTGATGGGAATGGAAATTGGTGCAGTCATGATGGAAAACAGTATGGAAGTTCCTCCAAAAATTAAAAATAGAACTGCCATATGACCCAGCAATTCCACTACTGTGTATATATCCAGAAAAAAAAAGAAAATACTAATTCAAAAAGTCACATGCACCCCAATGCTCATAGTCATGATATGGAAGCAACCCAAGTGTGCATCAACACACAAATGGATAAAGAAGATTTGGTATACATATACAATGAAATGTAATTCAGCCATAAAAGAGAATGAAATTTTGCCATTTGCAGCAATGTGGATGGACCTAGAGAAGATTATACTTAGTGAAATAAGTTAGAGACAGAGAGATACTGCATGATATCACTTATATGTGGAATCTAAAAAATAATACAAATGAATACAAAGTAAAACAGAAAGAGAATCACAGAGATAGAAAACAAACCAGTGGTTACCATAGAAGAGAGGGAAGGGGTTATGGCATTAAGAGATACAAACTACTATGTACAAAATAGACAAGCAATGAGAATACAGCAGAGAGAACTATAGCCATTATCTTGTAATAATTTTTCATGTAGTATAACCTGTGAAAGTACTGAATGACTATGCTATACACCTGAAACTTATATAATACTGTAAATCAACTATACTTCAATAAAAATAAAAAATAACTTCAGTATTGCCAGATATAGACTTCAATAAAGAAAGAGAGTAATAAGAAATGATGCTGGATACGTATGTATGACCAAGAGATAGGGTGCCTGTAAGTCATGAGATCTGACATTCTCCCAAATGAAATGAAACCTATTGAAGTATTTTAAGCAAAAGAGAATAATGATCAAATTTGCATTTTTCAAGTCACTCAGTCTTCAATGTATAGGATGTATTGGCAAGAAGCAAAATAGGAAGCAGGGGAGTGAGTTAAGAGTCTGCTCTAATTATCTATTCAAAAGACAATGGTATGCATGTGGGATCTAGTCCCCTGACCAGGGATCAAACCTGGGCCCCCTGCTTTGGGAGTGTGGTCTTATCCACTGTGACACCAGGTCTCACATGCATGCCGCAACTAAGAGTTCGCATGCTGCAACTAAGGAGCCCGCCTGCCGCAGCTAAGACCCCACACAACCAAATAAATAAATAAATATTTAAAATAAGAAAGACAATAGTGACTTGACCAGGAGTTAACCGTGGAGTTGTAGAAAAGTAGATGGACATATATACCAGAATTGACTTGACCTCATGATTAACTGGAATTGTTAAGTAAGGGGACAAGGCAGTCATGGGTGACACCTAAATTTCTGGCTTTGATAATTAGATGGATGTGGTTGACATACAATGGAATGAGAAAAAGAAAGGAAAATTCAATTCCAGGGAGAGTGTTACTTTTGGATAACAAGATAAATTTGAGGAGGTTCTTGGCTACCAAGCAGAGAAACAGTGTAGTATTGTCAGCCTGTCTGAATTTTATCAAGGTTAAAGTTGGCAACCTCACACTGGTACCGATATGCAACATTTAGATTTATAGATGCAAGCAAAGTGAAAGTGATTATTTGGCTCTGAACTGGGTTGGGGTTTTGCCAGACTTGTTGGAGTGGGACACTTCAAAGAGATTGAGTACTGCTACAAAATTCATTGAAAGACTGGATCATGAAGCTTGGTAGGATGTAAAATAAAGAGGAAAGGTACAGCTAGGTAAAGGTAAAAATGAGAGATTCAAGGGAATTTAAATTCAAGGGAAGCTGAGAAAGAGTTCAAATGGGGATAGATTAACACAGAGACTTGAAAGAGAGAAAGTTGTAGTGGAAATGGGATGTATAGGTCTGAAACTTCTGATATAATCCTGGTGATAGAATCTTGAACTAAGAAAGAAAGAGACAAACATACAGAGGAAGGAGACAAGTGCAAGCCTTGAGTGATATCAATGCTCTTAGAACTCCTTACAATGTCTTTGCAATTGGACTCCTGCGTCATCTCTGCTATGAGATTGTAGGTTCCTTCATGTCCAGTTTATAACTTATTCTTCTCCCCTCACCAAACACACAAATCTACTAGCATGTGGCATTGTACAAAACAAGGACTCTATAACTAAATCTTGCAACAATAAATGAGTGAAAGTAGTACATAGTGATTTCTCCCAAAATCAGATTATAAAATTACTCAATAACAAGCACAGAGCAAAATATTTCCAAAATGACATCATACCCAGCAGCTCATAGAGCCTCATTGATTATCTCACAGCCAGAAAAATTCCAATTCTTTTGACCCCTGCTGTCTCCTTGACTTGCTTATTAAATCCCATTAATAGGGTTATGAGAGATGAATGCTTCTATGATGGCATGATTACCAGTCAGAAAGGTCTTAAGTAAAGAGGTCTCCTGTAGCAATAAATTTATATAAAAGTTTAGAATGACACAGTAGATATAGTATAACTGCGGACCTGGGATAACGCTAAGCAATGTGTGAAATAAATCTCGTATTTGTATTTTTATTCTCATGGTGAATAGGATAAATGCAGCCCCTTTTTCTTGGGAGCTAGCTTCAAAGTAAGCAATACTGTCTACTTAAACAATTTTTTTTTTTTTTTTTTGAGAAACAGCTTTGAAAGTATCATGCAAACTGATTTTTTAATGGTTTTGGGCAACATATTTACATTTCAAACTTTTGAGTTTGCATTTTCCTCTTTTTTGCTGAATCTGTCAACTGGTTGGTATTCGTAATTTATGGCTCTGCAGCAATCCAATATTCTTTATCCTCAAGTGATCCTATCCCCATGAAAGTTTATGTTACACTGATGAAAAACGTTTTAAAAGTAAAAATTATTTCCTGGAATCATTATATGATGTTTCTAAATGTGTGATATCCTTGCAGAATTTTTCTGAAAGTTTCGTGATAGTATAAAATCTTTTTAAATGTTGAAAAATTAATGAAAATGTCAATTCCTTAAGATACCTCCTACAATACTTCCTTTTTGAGTTATTTATTTTCAGCCTCAAATGTTTATCTTTCTTCTGAAATTAGTTTCACTCATTTTTATTGACCCCTACTACTTATCAGATACATCATATAATGTTGATATTTGAAAAAAGTATAAATAACAGTCTCTAACTTTAAGTTCTTATGATCAATCTCATAGTGAAAGCAAACATCTAAACAGATAAGTTAATCTGAGGTTGGGGCACATTTTTTGTGACTATTTATCAGGTCTGATGGGGCTGAAGATGTATGAACACATACATGGCTACACTGATCATCAATCAACTGTGTTTTATTTATACATCCAGAATGCTTTACTCTTGTCCAATACAAAAATTTTTAACATTCCATTTATTAACCTAACACACAACAGCTTCTCTATAATTATGACTTTCCTAGGCCATGATTCGTTTTTTAAACCTTCCAGGGTTAAATCAGAATGTGGTTTCAAAGTTACAATGGTCATTTAAAAGCACAGCAGTCAAATATTTACCAGAGTATAAAACTGCACCTGCCCACTTCAGCTTAAAACTTTTTACATTATTTTAAGTTCCAAAGTGCTTATTCACCAGAAAATCAGCCTTTATTTACTGAGCAATTGATTTTGTATGTCAGCATCATTTCTCCAAATTAACCTATTTATACAAAAGAAAATGTGGGTGTTTTATAGGGAAACATTTGCTTGATTTGGGTGAACTCTTTCATATTTACATTTCTAAGATCTTATTGAAGAAGAAAATCCAACATCCTGCTTTTCATGGGTCACGGTGTGCCCCATGAAGCATTGCTTTGCTCATACCTCCAGACTGTGTAATTTGGCTCCTATGGGTAACGAGAAGAACCAGAAATTCCCCAGGTCCAGTCTGGCCAATGTTAAGGTAGGGCAGGTTTTCCTCATCAGTCAGTGCAGAGAATGAGGGTTGCCCCAATCTCTAGAGGTGGTAGAACAATGGAGTAATCTGGACATGGGCAGTCCATGAGATATCATTATGTCTCTTCCATAAGAAACAGGCAAGGGTCCAAGGTCTGGAGAATGTCTGTGTAGATGAGCTGGTGGCCCTGAGAGGATCTCATGGGTACAAGAACTAGGTCTACTACACTACCATTTTTTATTATTTTAAAAAAATCTTCATACACTTCCTCACATGTAATTAATGATGTTGTTCTTCAGCTACTTGTGCTATAACTACATATAAGAAACCTCAAAGCTTACCTCTGTCTGTCCCACAATACTATCAGTATTGAACAGGATAGGTTAATTGATGTAAAATACAATCTTCCAGATTTCAGCAGAGGATAAAATTTATCCTTGCTCCATCAAGCTCAATGCAAGTATTCATTGTAAAACCTCTGTAATGGTCTTCCTGTGGTGATTCAGGGGTCAAGATTCTTTCTGTCTAGTACCCTCCATTGTTATCAAGTGTTTCAAAGTCCTCTGGAGTCTTAAAGTTCTCTGCGTCTGGACATTGAACAAGAGAAGAAGGTCCTTTAATGAAATGACTTTCATTATTTTCATCTGTATTCTATCAGTCAGAGATATTCCATCATTCTGGAATATAAAATAGGTTTGATGAGTAGCAAGTATTCTTACTAAGTCCACCTACTACTTAGGCTTTTCAGAGGGAAGGGCCTGATGCATAGCAACCTCATGAAAGGATACTGGAAAAAAAAGCCTTTTGGCATTCCTATGTTATTGCCATGATTAGTTGAATTTTGCCTATGTTGGGGAAGAATTGTGCTGTCTAAACATCAGAAAATATCGTGCCTGGAGATACATAAAACTCTTGTGCAAGATTTTTAACTTCAGGGTTTTGGAAGTTGCATTTGTTGGTCATTACAAACTGATATCCTGTGATTTTAAATTCAATCCCATAGAACAACGTTGTCAGGGAAAAAAAAACAGTAAGAAATGCGTTGAGTTCTTCATCTCAGCCCATTCCCCAAAAGGCATATTAGTTTAGTTGAACTTCCTTAATAGTAATCAAATTGACAAATATCCAACTAACAATTGTAAGATGAGAACATTTTTCTGTAGAAGTAAAATACATGACATTGGAAGGAAAAAAACAATCCTAAAATTGGCAGAGTATTTAATATAATAGTTTTATATGGAAAACATGATGTATTACTAGTGCTTAGCACATAATAAACATTTGATAAATGTTGTGAATACATGTCTGCTAAAGAGTGCATTTCTGGCTAGCTATAAATAACGAGTTTTGCTTTTATGACCTAAATATCAATAGAAAACTTTCCTATAGAACGGAAATAATTTATGATTCCTGATTGCACTGAGAATCTAAATATTTAAGGCCAAACATGTGATGTTCACTAACTCTGGTGCCAATTATTGTATTTCCAAATGGGAAATTGCCAGTTGGTAATTATATCAATGTTCATATAATTCTATGGCAAGCTTTCACCTTTTGTAGCAGATTGCATTTTCCAAAATGGCTCGTCCTTCATGCTCTTCTTAATGTGTCGCTGATATTCCTTCCATTTTATGTGGTGATGTGGTAGAATGTGCCTTGCTCACCCTCCGCATAACAATTGTGTAGACCTTTGTGACTGTTTCAACAGTATGGCTGAAATGATGCCATAAAATTCCCAAAGTTTGATTATAAAAATGTTATGCATTTTCACCTTGTTCTCTTGGGATATTTGCTCCCCATCACCATGCTGGGAAGAAGTGCAAATGAGCCTTCTTAGACATTAATTAGAACTGAAGAGGCCCTTTGTAAGTGTCCAACCAACAACCCAGCTCTAGACTCAGCCAAAAAGCAATATCAACAACCAGTGGTATGAATAAAAGCACTACCAGATGATTTCAGCCTCCAGTTAGCAAGTCTTCCCAGGTGTAGCCCTAGATATTGTGGAGCTGAGATAAAGCCATCCTGAACCCCAGAGTCTACAACACTACTGAAATAGTTGTGTGTGTGTGTGTTTAACACAGAGAGGTTTTGAGATAATTTGTTATTCAGCAACAGTAGCTGGGCCATCCTTCATTCAAACATAATTTTACATCACAACTCCCCATTAAACTTTTTTTTGTTAGTTTTCCCCTAACATTAACTTTATGTAATAGTGTTATATACATATGATGTCATCAATTGCTTTACTTGACTTGGCTTCTATCAACCATGTAGCACAGAAACATTATTGTTTTAGGATTATACAAATATATTTCTATTCAGTCCTAAATATTTTTGACTTTACTATTACTACATGATTTGAATATGCAATGAAATAGATTATGCAATGGTAACAATTATTAGTGGTATTTTTTTTTTAACCAGTATATTCCCAATGTATAGTAAAAAACTGATGCATGGTAAATGGTCAGTAAATATTGCATGAATAAATGTATACATGGACGCTTTTAATCTGATTTAGAAATTTAGATAGAATGCTATAAGAGCAAAAGTGTATAATGCTTGACTTATTTCTAAATGCAAATTTACTAGTTAGCTTAACTGCAATTTTGTAGAATTATTTATTTGACCATTTCAGTATATGATAATGAAATTAATTGAAATTGCGTTACCTCTTCATCCTATATTATAAAACTTGTAACTATTCACTTTTTGGAAAATGTTTTTGTCATTTCAATAATAATGACAAAGGTGTCAGTAGTAACAATAGCAGCTAGTATTTTCTGTATGCTTACTATGTGCCAGAAATTGTCCTAAGTTCTGCTTGAGTTACTGAATTATTTTTTCATAAGTTAGGTTTTGAGATATAATATGCTCACAGTCAATTTCATCCCTTTAAGTTATACAGTTCTATGAATTCTGACAAATGCATACATTGGGAAATCATCACCACAATCAAGACATAGAATAATTCCTTCACCCTAAAAAATTCTCTCATGCCACTTTGTGGCCAATCCTTTCTCTCGTATCCAACCCTTAACAGTCATTTTCTGTCCATATAGTTTTGCCTTTTCCAGCATTTCGTATAAATTGAATCATATTGTATGTAGCCATTTGAATCTAGTTTATTTCAATAAGCATAATAGATTTGCAATTCTGCAATGCTGTTGCATTATTTTTTGTATTCCATTATATGTCATAATTTGTATACATTTTCCCAGCTGATGGACAGACATTTGGGTTTAGTTTTGGGTGATTATGAATAAAACTACTATAAACATCTGTGTATAGATATTTGTACAAATATGTTTTCATTTTTCTTTCAGATCTACCTAGAAGTGGGATTGTTGGGTTGTGTGGTGAATGGATGTTTAATTTTATAAGAAAGTATCATCTATTTTGCTACTATCCAGCTCATGTTTTATATCAGACTAAGTTTTTAGCAGGTCAATGTGTGTTTTTCTTTTTGTTTTTTGTTTTTGTTTGCTTTTGTTTTTTGCTATATTTCAATACTAAGTGTCTTTGAGAGTAATGTCACCACCTTATTATGTGTAATTGGATATAGTTTTTAAGAACTTGAGTTTTCTTCTTATCTCTTTGAGTCAAATCAATTGCTAGTGACAAAGCAGACATTCAGAGATCAGTAGAATTTTTAGTACTAAAAAACATGTTTTCATGCTCACTGAAGAGAATACAGCTTCTTTTTTTTTTTTTTTTTTTTAATACAACTTCTTATAAACTAACTGGTTTACAGATGAATTTGTCAAATCAAGTCAGCAAAGATGCATAGGGAAATTTTTCCTTAATTTCCAAACTCATTGATTTCCTATATAGCTAGATGGTCTCCATTTTCCCATTTTTATTTGTATTTTTTGGTATTTATGCAATAATAGGCCCTAAAGTACAGTAATCCTTACAAGATAGGATTTCATTTTTATTATGTATAATAGTCCACAGATAAACAGCTGGTGTATAAACAAAAAGAGAATTGATCAAAATCTTTCAAGTGCAGTAAAGACAGAAAACACAACAACACAAACTCTTGACCTCAATTTCTATTTCCAACAAACATATCTTTTAATAATTAAAAACCAAAAAACAATTTATTGCCAAGAAAATTCCTCTAGAAGATTAATCTTAAAGTTCTTCAGACTGAACAAAAACATTAGTCAAAAAAGAGCTAGAAATTGTAAATAAGTGGATAAATAGAAAAGACTTTTCATTTGCAAAAAAAAGTTTTCTTAAAAGTTGATTTGTTTAAAACAAAATTATTTAATAGTGTGTTGTGAGGAGTTTATAACATATGTAGAGGTAAAACGTGTAAAAATAATAATATGAAGTACAAGGGGGAGAAATAGAAATATATTCTAAGGATGTTTATTATATGTGAAGTGGCATAACATTACATAAGGGTAGATAATGATATTTTAAGATGCATATCACAAACTCTATGACAACCACTAGAAACAAATTTTAAAAATATATATTAATATACGCACAGAGTAAATAAAATGGAAATATCAGTAATTATAGTAAATACAAATGGCTAAACACATGAGTTAAAGGTATAAGACTGGTAAACAGGATAAAAAAGGATGTCTCAACTATATGCTGTTTACGAAGACACAGAAAAGTAAAATGACAGAAAATATAACATGGGAACCCTAGCCATGAGAAAGCTCAAGAAGTTATATTAATATTAAAAAAATTAGACTTCAGGGCATGGAATATTAATAAAGATAAATAGAACAACATTTCATAATGATGAAAGAGTCAATTCATCACATAACCATAATAGTTTTAAATGTTTCACAGAAAAACATAGCTTCAAAATACTAGAAGTAAAAACTGAAAGCAGTAATAGAATAATTGGCATTGAGACCTGGATATTTCTGTACTCTCTCAATATTAATAGAAAAAGTAGAAAAACACTAAGGATATAACATACTTGAGCAATATTCTCAACCAGCGTGACCTAGTGTCTTTATAGGACATAGCTATCAAATGCATATTTAACAAATGTAGAATATACATTATTTCAAAGTGCACATGGTACATTCAAAAGATTGATCATATGCTAGTCATAAGCAACCTCAAATTGCACAGGATTTGAATTATTCAGGTGACACTTTGATCAAATATAATTGAATTAGATGTCAATAACAGAAATATAGATTTTTATAAAGGATTATCATGTACTTACAAAAAGTATATATGATATATGTTTAAAGTTTAAAATATAATAATGTCCATCATAAGTTTTAGAGACTAGAATGATTGAATCTCCTGTGTATACTTCTGCAAAGAGTACCCATCTTCTTCCCAGGGATAATCACTGTGTTGAATTTTTTGTGATAATCATTTTATTTAATTTTTATAGCATTACTAAATTAATTTAACTTTAATACAAATATACAAATACAATATAAACTAATTATAATTGGATTGTTGTATGTTGCTAGACCATTGTTTGGAACAAGAATTTACTATTTAGTTTATTGGTGAGATTAGATATGGTCAAGTATGATTACCTTACTTTAGGTAAAAGCCAATAAAGCTAGAACAGTGAATAGTGGCTGAATAAGTCTTTAGGGAATTACCTCCTGAATCAGTCCTTGACTCTTCAAGTTTGTCTTCCCATGTGAGAGAGAAGAATGGAAGAAATTAAGGAGGTAGGGGATTCTCCACATTCAATATTTTGAAAGGAAGAACATATAAAATTATAAAAATGTAGATTATAGAGTAAATAGCACATGATGTAGAAAACCATAATTTCTTCCATTCAAGTGGTGTTTTGAGAAGGGCAGGAGACAGATAACATGATAGGGCATCTTCTAGCCATTTGTTTTTCAGGAAAAAAATAATTGTTTATACTTTTTTTTTTTAGAAAACAAAGAGATAGCTACTGTCTGAGACTAGGTTTTAAGTCAACAATATCAACATGAATTTTAGATGTACCAGTGTGTAAAACTTCAAACATTCAGCTGGTTATGTTGTTTATGCTGATGTTATAGATGAGTTCTTTGGAAAACAGATTCTGAGACTGAGATTTGCAGGAATTGAATACTTCTCTCAGAAACATCTATCTCAGGAACAATATCTATAAATAAGCAAAGAAAGGAGAATTGGGCAGAGGAAGAAACTTGGGTGAGATTGCTCTTTGACTAAATGAAATTCCTGAGGACAAAATTATCTATGAACCATGATTAGGCAACACTTCAAGCAGCTGGTGGAGTGAGTGGGCATCTGGGTGGCACCTCAAGTACCCACTTCAGTCCACCCTATTGCCAAATTATACTTGATTTGTATAATAAGTTTAGCTCATCTGGGAAGAGCTATCTCAGGATTCCAATTGGCCTTTTCCTAGGGAAACATAAAAATAAAGAAAATGGAGCAAACTACCAACCTTGCCCCTTGTTGGAGGAAAATACTGCATGGGTCTCTTGTGCTACTATACATCTTGCCATGTATGTCAGGAATGCAAGACAGGGTATCATTTAAACAAGGCCTAGGGTTAGGTTTGCAGCAAAAAACTTTTAAGGACCAGGTGATGTCTCTCTGAGGCAAAGATAAGGTTTACTTACTGCTTACTATAAAAAAGATAGATGCCCCAACAAGCTCAGGGATCTTCTCCTTCATATGCCCCACCACATCTACAAGTGCCACCTGGCCCTCCACTTTGTTCTGTGGAGATAGCATCTCAAATAATGGACAAAAATATGCTGATTCTCTGGGTAATGACTTTTCTTTGAGCAAAAAACATTTTGTCTCTGGTCAGAAGTGTTTGTCTTCTGTCAGCATCCATGAAACTATATCAAGGTGACTTGTGAGCTTGCATGTATGATAAAATCTCAGAGCCTTTACTGTTTGTGACACCTCCAACAGCTGGTCTCAGAATCAGACACTGATATTTATCATTCCCTTCCTCTACTACCCATTCCAGATTTTCCACACCCTCAGCTAATACCTCAGTTTGTCTAGATGGTTTATCTAATCAGGCTGCCTATATGCTTAACCTTAAGAAGTTCCCAACTCACATTACCATGTCTTTCTGTGAGTGTAGCTGCTGATATTCTTCATTTACTATCAAATATGGGCAGAAGAGTAACAAGCAGAGCCCCTGTGGATCACCTGGGTGCCAAATATTTTCTTCTCTGACTTCATTGTACCAAGATGATAATTCTTTTACTAGTTTGCAGATTTCTTGGCTCAAGGATTATGAATGAAAAAGTGACAAGTCTAAAATTTAATAGGATTCTTGTTTTGCCCACTGGAGATCCATACTTCTAGACTCTTAAAACATAGAGCGACAGGGACTTAAAGTGCAAATTCCCCAAGTGGATCACTGAGACTAAGGGTAAGTGAGCCTGCTTCTACTTCAACCCTTTGGTTTCCAGACCCATGTTCTCTACCATTGGAGATATGGCACCATATAATAGCTGTTGCTTTAGGGTATGTACTTCATCCTGGAAGATGGTGCTTCATACGTGCAGAGTGTATCTCCAGCATGATGCCTTAAGAAGGTCATTCTATTTTTCTATCAGCTGACAACTTCTGGCGTATCATATAATGCAGTATATGATAAGATCAATGAACTCCAAGGTTGTGTTCCCACTCCCTTAACTCAATTTGTGTAAAATGGATCCCTTTATCCAATGAGTTTCTACACAGAATCCTATGTTGATGGGGCAAACATTTCGTAAGCCTTTGGGTTGTATATTTGGCTGAGGTCCTGCAATCAGGAGAGAGAAGCCACTGGCTAGAATATATATGTCAATTATAGTCAAGATGAATTATGTCCCTTCTAGAATTGAAGAGGTCCAAGGTTAACAATTTACCTCTAAATGCCTGGTCAGTTTCCTTGAAGTATAATGCCATATCACAGACTTAAACTTGGTCTTGGAAGCTAGAAGTTTGGACATTTGACTAAAGAAGTAGCCAGGTCAACATTATTGACTGGAATTCCATACTATTGGGCCCATGCATGGCTCCATCTCTGCCATTACAGATATTCTGCTCTTAAATCAATTGTGCATCAAAGTGATGGCTGGACAAAGACACTGGTTGATGGCAATGGGCTATTACTAAATCTACAATGTTTCACACCTCTTCTTTGGTGAATGCTCTCTGATGGGCATTAAAAGGTCATAAAAAGGACTATATGTTCATCACATGCCTCTTCTTCCAAACACTTTGTCCCAGATTTTAAAAATATTTTTCTTTCAAAACTTCTATCAAACCAGCCAAGCCATTGGCTATTGCCTGTGTGCCTGTATAAACTCTTACCATGTATCATTTCTCTTTCCATGAAAAGTAATAAGGTGCAACATCAAAAAATCTACCTATTGGATGAATTTACCATCAACACTGTCTTTCTGGGCTGGTTCTGAGTGGGGTTGCTGTAAAGTAACAGTTGGTTTTAAGTTTGAACCCTCTTACTAAGCTGAGGCCTCTGGGAAGCAAGCATGACTTCCTCTGTCAGATGGTCATGAGTGGTCTCTCCTATGGCCATAAGCATGAGCCAAAGAAAAGATGCTATTTCAACAATAAAGAATAACATGGCACTCTGGGCCACCTGTCATATATGTTAATTTTGCCATCTGAGACTAATCCCAAATATAATATATTGCTTCCCTCTTAAAGTGCAGCTGCATTTTAAGATCCTCTCTGATTTTTTGGTTTTGTGACTATAACATACCCAGTGCAAGATGGGCAGTTGTGGTCACATGATCACTTGATATCCCATGATCAGGTGTTCTGTCTCTAGCCCAGTGACATAGTAGGAGCTGTTTTTTGACTCTGTAGATTCGTATGATGTGGTTTTGATCCAGAATTCCAGTGTTCTCTGTTGTAATTCTGAGACTAGAACTTGTCACAAAACTCTCCACTAAAGATACCTCTAACGTATAAAGTCTACAACATATGACTCAAGTGTCAGGACTGCTTTCATTATAACCTGGACCTGATGGTGACCATTTCTTTCACTGGGCCCTATTCAAAGCTGGAAAGGTTGCATGCCATTTAGTAAAAAGGTTGGATTATTTTCCCAGGTGTGGAATATGTTACTTCAAAGCCCAAAGGGGCCTACCAGGCACTGTGTTTTCTTAATTGTGGAAAGTTAGAAATACAATAGTTAATCCATTATTTTGATGAGTATATTCTAGTATCCCCCATATCACTGGTCCCTTAAATCTTCACTGACATGGTGGGATCTTTTATCATCGTAGCTTACATCTTCCTCCCTCTGGAGCACTTGCATTTTATCATGGCTTCCAATAAACTTGCTGCTTCTTGCTTATCTAGTCTGATTCACACGATGCCACCAATATAGTAGATCAAGTGATGTTCTGTGGAGTGTCCTGACATTTCAAATGCTCTCAGATTCAATTATGACAGAGGATGGGGTTGTAAATTGAGCTCAAGAAGGAAAACTATAAATATATATTGTAGCCCATCTCATATGAATGTAACTGTGTCTTGTTCTATTTCTTGATAGGAATCGGAAGAAAACATTCTCTATACTTCCTAGGTACAATATATCTGAGACCATGTAAATCTACCCTGGCCAAGAAAATATATCCAGCAGCACAGCTGCAATAGGGACAGTGACCACCTTCAATTTACAATAGCCCACTCATATTTTAAAGAATATTTCCAGATTTTGTAGAGGATAAGCTGATGGTGTGGATATACTGAGGAAAAACACTTGAGTGATATTTGCTCTTCTCCCTAAGAAGTAATATTGTTTTGATTTACTCTCTTGGCCAGACAGGGATAGTAAGGAAGTTTCAAAGGTTTCCATTTGAGTGCCCTCACTATAGTAGATCTTATCCTACAGGAAAAATATAATAATACTGTAGAATTCTGCCAACTATCAATGTGAGAATTTCAATTACACATTTTGAGACCAGAGAAATCACCACTGGGTGAGCCATTACTGGGCCTGGACTTCATTATTCCTCATTGTATAGGAGGATGTGATAGAAACAGTGCCAAAGTCCCCTAGATCAGGGGTGGGCAGACTTTTTCTTAAAGCACCCCATAGCTAATACTTTAGGCTTTAAGGGTCATACTGTTTCTCTCTCAATTACTCAGCTCTGCTGTTGTAGTACGAAAGAAGCCATAGACAATATATAAACAAGTGACCATGGCTGTGTTCCCATTGCGAGGGGGTTAGCTAGACTTTAACTGGGAAGAGTGCGGCATTTATGCAGGTCCAGAGTGTTCAGAATAATCTGGGATTCAAGATTTTTAAGACATTGCCCACATATCCCCATATCAAGTTGCAGAATTTCATTCCTCTTGAATAAAAACGCTGACATGCCTTAACAGACTTGCTGATCTTGAAAATTTCAACCTTCACTAGAGATCTGCTTATGTTTTTATAATCAGGTTGTAGACTGGATATTCAACTTTTTTTTGCCTTATGGCTGTAGGAAATGAGAAGCTCTTTCCGTGCTGCTAAGATGTCCTCTGACTTTCACACTTAGCCTGAAATTAGTGATCAATCACCCTAAGCCTTTCATTGTCATTTTCTAAAACCGAGAGCCCCCAGCAAAAGCCAACCAATTCAATGATCACTATAAAGACTACTTCCAATGAACTCTCAAATGCATGATATATTGCACTCACCAGTACATTTTCTTCTACCAAGAAAAGTTTAATAGTTACACTACTTTTGCCTACTAGGGGTTGTCTATACCCAAACTACCAGCCATCTGGCCAATGACACAGCTACAAAATTCCCATTTAGAGTGTTTTCTAAGTCCACTCTTGGCGCAGAAGTTTGTCTTTCTCCTGTTTTGGGAACCAGATACAGAGGTGAAGATTTGTATGCACTTGGCTTATTGTGGAGTGCTTTTAGAAACAATACCTGAAAAGAGGTGTAGTTGGTAGGATTAGGAAGTGTTGAACTATGATGCAGCTGCAGCAGAAGACTTTGCTAATCCATAGGGAATTCTAAACCTTGAGATGACCTTTCAGAGATATTCTTAATGGAGACAAAGGGACCAGACCTTTGTACCCTGCATTGACCAGTCAATGGATGTGTGCTTTCTCTGGGATGAGTGAGAGCAAGGCAGCTTCACTTAGCTGAAGGCAATTCCTGAGAAGGCCTCAACTTTGGACTGTCAGCAGACAAAGCTCTAGGCATATGAGAATTAAACATTTCAGTTTTAAAGGAGGAAATCTGTGAACCATACCACTGCATCCAATACAATGATGGTTTGTTTTGCATCTTGCTCCTTAATAAAACCAAGAACTGAAACTTAGCACATGTTGTTGGGCCCTAAAGGAAAATTGTAAATATAAGCTCATCTATGGAAAAGATACTCATGAATCTTGCCTCTTTGTTTCCGTGTACCCTCCTTTTTTCTCCAGTTCTCTCTTCTCCTAGGTTTGAAACTCTAACTGTTCATATAACCACGTCCAATATTGCTGTTTGCTGTCCTGGGTTTAGAGCTAATCTTTGCACCAAGGCTCTGGCTTCCCTCATCTCCTAGGGACTTGAGATTCCCTTTTGTAGTCTAAAAGTAGCTGTTTGGCAAATGCAGACTTGTCATGTCTCTTTCCTTAAATTAGATAGGAATTTGGCTAATTCCAGCTCTTTGAATACACTTTAGGTTATTCGGACTTTACTTAGAAACTATCAGTTAATAAATTCAATAGATATTTATTGGATACTTACTTTATATCAGACCCTGTACCAGTCTCCAATTGTCTTTGTCAATATAGGAAGTTATTTCAATTTAATTAGCTTAATTAGATTAATTTTTAATCTCTACGTAAATTGATTCTCAGAAATAGTTCTGGGCCTGAATCACACAAGAGCCAAAAGACTGTAGAGATGCTATAATTTGCTTCTCTGTTTTCATATGAATCATTATCTATTGATATAATAATGCTACACAATAAAACTCACTGCCAAGCATTAATTTTTGCTTATGAGTCTTCAATCAATTGGGAATTTCTGATCTTAGCTGCACTCATGCATCTACAATTAGCTGTGGGTTGGGGAGCAGCTCTGCTAATCTTGGCTGGGATGTATTCCATGCTTGAAGGTTGGCTGGCTGCAGGCTGGTCTAAGATGACATTGGTTAGGACAGTAAGGTTGCCTGCTACTACATCTCTTATTCTCTAGCACGCTAATCTGGACTCTTACACATGCAGTAAGCAGAGTTTCAGAAGAGTGAACAGAATTATATAAGGCCTCTTGAGGTCTCAACTTGAAACTGGCACAAGATCACACCTGCTGCATTCTTGGACAAAGCAAGTGACAAGGCCAGTGCATTTTAAAGGGCTGGGTAAATAGACCTCACTGCTTAATGGGAGGAATTTTGAAAAGTCTCTTTGCAAGAGGTATAGATACCAGAAGGAGAATAATTGGGGATTTTTTACAGTTAATCTACCACAGTATAAAATTAAGTTTTCCACTGGGCATTTGTTTCTTCCTATATATTCCACAGCTCTAAATTTTTGGATTTCCAAATAAAACCTTTACTAATATTTAGGGTTTCTGAATTTATATCCCACTTGTCAAAATGAAAACAAAATAAAATATTCAAAACTGTTCAAAAAGCACAGTAAATCCTTGCAAGATTGAACAATCTAGCCATTAATATAAAACGCACTATTCATTTTTGTTAATTCCATTTGATTTCTGACCACCAAAATAAACACTGGCACAACTGCAGGATTTTCAATTCTTTCAAACAGGAGCTGGAAGTAGGAGAAATAGGATCAGAGGATGCAAGGTCAGCGGTGATACTAAGCATTGACTTGGGGTCAACTGATTATCAGAGTACCAAAAATATTTCATATAGAAATATAGGTAGCAGTTTAGATAAAATATTAAGTGATGGTGGGCACATAACAGAATTCTACAGTTCAGAGTTTACTAATAATATTCCAATAGGAAAAGACTTCTTCCAATCTGTGAGGTTATCCAGGTTCATATCTAATGAAATAATACTATTTTTCATTGTGTAGCAGTTTTTCTATTCAACATTGTTTTCATCTTTATTACCTGACTTGATTCACACAACAATCTCCTGAAATAGATAAATGTATTTTCCTGATCTTCTGTGGGGAAGCCGAGGCATGGATTCTTTAAATACCCTCCATATCTGACATTTGTAGATTGCTAAGACTCTAGCACAATTAGATTGGCAAAGAAAAAGAAAAGACAATGTATGATTCCATTCAAGGGGGAGATAGAAAATAAATAAGTACATAAATAATATACTTTTAAGTAGTGGTAAACAATATGATAAAAATAAAAGGGGGTTATAGAATTTAAAAGTAATCATTGGAGCTCCTTCAAATTGTGCAAATAAAGCAGGTTATAATGAGAGGCTCACATTTAAACAGAAACTTTAACATCAAGATGGAACCAACCATGTAGAGAACATGAGAGAAAGCAACCAGTGCAAACACCCTTAGATAGAAGCCAACCTGGAGTGCTTGCAAACTTAGAAAGAAAACCAATGAGCCTTCCTACAGAGAGCAAAGTATAACTGGTACAGCATGTAACCAGAGAATTATGCAGCGGCCAGATCCTGTAGAGACTTTGGTCATTGTAAAAGGTATAAATTTTATTATAAATGAAGTGGAAAGCTATGGGGTGGTTTTAGGCATAGCAATTTGAATTTTCAGAAGGTCATGCTGTTTGCTTCTGAACAAGTGGATTTTAGAGCAAGAAGTCCAGTAAGTGTCCATGGTGCTCGTCCAAGTACACAATATAGAAGGTTGGACTTGGAGTATAACAATGACAGCAGAGAGTAGTAAACAGATAGCAGATAGATTTAATAAAAATGTCTGAAGATTTGCCTGTAGATTAAAACTGAGAATGAAGAATGACTCCTAAGAGTTTGGATAAACAACTGGGCAAAAGATGATACCATATATCACAGCAAGGGTAAGTGGATGAGGGGTTGATATGGTGAAGTTGATCTACTTGTTAGAATTAAGTCAGAATGTCACATAAGAAGGTGATGTACACTTCTAAAGTACAGAGAAAAGGAACAGATTGTTATTATTAATGTGAGTCTCATTGGCAGATTGCATTCAAAGGCATGCGACTAGATGAGATCCAGAGAGAGGGTGTATATAGAAAAGAAAGACCAGGGCACTGGAGCACATCAGCACTTAGAGACTTAGCAGAAATACTTTGGGAGATAAAAGTATTACTGCTGCAATATTTTAACCTTTTGCTAGTAGCTGTAACCCTAGTGATTTATAGTACACTTATTTCATACCCTGTATGTGTACAACCTGAATTATTAATATTTTTATATTTTTTATTAGATGCCCTGTTCTTATCTTTCAGTTTTCACCCATATTTATTTATTTCACGGCAAATGAATTTATTCTTGGCCATGAGTGGCAAAACTGGTGAAATCTGTAGTAAAATGGTGTGTGGCACCAGATTTTCATTTGTGTGTGTGTGTCTGTGTGTGTGACACTATTCGCTGACTTCATTTTTCCCAATAGAAACAAAAATCGAGATATGGTTTCAAAATATGTTAACATATTCTTTTTCCAATGGTCCAGTAAGAAATAATTGTTATAACATAGAATAACTTCCAGGTAAAGACCATAAAAACAATTATGATTACCAGAATGGATAGTTTAACTTACTACACATAGCAGGGAGTGCTTTCAGCACCATCTTTCTGTAAATGCAGATTTCGTCACAGAAAATAACATCTTTTTTTTGTTTTAATGGATGTGTGTAGTAACTAAAACTTTTTTTTTTTTTCAGGCTTAGAAGACTCTACTCTTAAAACAAAACAAAAATCTCTCTCGCATACACAGAACAACAGACATAAGAACAACAACACATGCATACAGCACAAACTTTTCATATAAACCAAAAAGGAAAGGGAACAGAACTGTTGACCAAAGGGGTTCAGAAGTTAACATGCTGCAAGTGCCTGAAATTATTCTTGTTTGTGTGTGAAAACAATCAATCAATGGATTAGGTAGACATAGAAAATTTTATAAAATGGGAAATGTAGCTCTTTTGTGCAGACACAGAGTTCTTATGGGACTTTCTTTGTTTCCAAACTAAGAAACATTACAAACTACACGTGGGGCATGTTTGTATTGAAAGGATTTAGGTACAGTCCCTTTGAAGATCCAGGGGCATATATGATGGCAAAAGAATGGGGAAGGATATGTCAAAGTTACCAAAGTCAATGCAATTTCTTTAACATTAGCCTAGGATCTGAAATCAGAAATTTTGGGATGCATATTAAGCTCATTAAGCACATTAAGGGGAGAACTTATTATTAAAGTGGTGGATCATATAGCTCAAGTAGAAGCGACTACTTTATAGGTCTTTTCCTTCAAGAGTCTTTCTTCATCGTTTCTTACCCACATATCTAGTTCTTAAGCTTTCTTTCCTCATGTTGTGACAAAATAAGGACTAAATAAAGCCAGCCCCACACAGGCTGTGAGTGAGGCAGGGTAATTTTGGAGGTGGGGATACCGTAACTTTGAATTTATAGCCCTTGGAAAAGCCTCTACACTATAGTGATGCATTAATGGCCATGTTTCAGGTTCTCAATTTATTATGAGGCCAGAGCTCAGAGCGAGGCTTCTTTTGCCTGGATGTGAACTTCTAACAAACTCAAATTCCTCAAATTGTGAAGGATGAGAACAAAATCCAGTTTGTAACTTTTAGAATCTTGCCACAAAATTCCAAGGTTGACTGGAAGTTAGACAAGGTTAGTAATTTTCTGAATGTTCCCCTCCCCCTTTTTTCTTAAGCACTTGCTATATATTGAAATTACCTCCTGGGAACAGAATGTTCTCTAAAGCCAAAGAACCAGCCTAGCTAGGCAAATACTCATGTCATCAATTACCATTTTTAAATGTATCAAAAAGCATTCTTTGAAGTAATCCTTCCTCAAATCCTGCTTGAAACTAGATTTAAATAATGAGTAAGTGGATAAATGTCTTGTGGAATTAAATGGATAAAGGGAAAAATGAATTTTGTCATGCATAAAGTTGTTATCTTTAAAGGGATGACTAAGAGGAATTCCTCCTCAAAATGCCAGTACATCCAGATGGAAGTTTGTTAAACCAAGTAATTCCTAACTTATGGCAGGAAAGAGGGTGAGGATTTATGAGAAGCAAGTTTAAATGAAGAAGGGAGCTGAAACCGCCCAGTGGAGACAGAAATGTGCTGTTTATATGCCAATTTTTACATGATCCTTTCTATATCATCTTTCCATTTCTCTTTACTTTTGCCTAGCCTTTTTCATCATAAGGACTATGTCTTACACTCATTTTGAGTTCTGTTAAGCAATTTGATAGCCACTGAGTTTTCTTTTTTGAATGATGAATAAATATAATTATGAATTAAATACAAATTACTTCCAATATTACATAGAACATATCCATATTATCAATAATAATAATCCAAATATTCACATCCTTTTAAAACTGTCATTGATAGAGAAATGATACTATGACAAATAGTTTTTTTTTTTCAGTTTTAAATGCCTGTAAAATTAAAGGTAAGCATACTTGTAAACAATGAGCAAAGACTCCGATTAATAATCCAAGTCACTTGAAAGACCCCACTTATTCAAGTAATGTTACTATTGAAGGAGATGATGTAAAAATACATATAACATTGATTGGTATAGAAAATAATTAAACCTATTAAGACATAATCTACAATCACTACCATACACTACCTGGTACATGTTAGAACTTCAACAACGAATTTTTAGCAAAAGAGTTGCATTTAAATAAATTTAGGACTCTAAATGCATGAAATATTAAAACACATATATCAGATTTAGGTGTAATATATGTATTACTTTGTAGCTTATGAAAAATTCAGAGGTGTGAGTACAAGTTGGAGGCACCGTCATCTCATTTCCCTGTTGGACCTGTTCCACACCGAGCTTACCTAACACTGAACTCAGATTGTCAGAGACTATAACATAAGGAATGTTTTAGACATGCATCCCTTAGCTTACCTTAAATCTTAGATGAAAATCCTCAAGATTTCCTCCTTGTTTATTGCTTTCTTGCTTTTTTCATTTCTCTCTTCCTTCATTTCTTCCTTCTTTCTTTCCCTGTTATGAAGCAATTGTGAAATTCTGAATGTGAACTGATTATTAGATGATTTTATAAGGTTATCTTTAATTTATTTGACGGAACATAATATAATTGTGGTCATGTAGAAGAATGTCATCCTTAGGAGATGCATGCTGAAGTTCTTAGAGATATAGAGCAATGATGTTTGCAATGTATTCTCAGATGATTTCTAAAATGCACACAAACACAGGCGTATCAGAGCAAATTCGCCCAAATATTAACATGTTTTAAATCTAGGTGGGGAGTACATGGCTATAAGTTTCTCTCCACTCTTCTGAAGGTTTAAAAGTTTTTATTATGAAAGTTAGAAAAAAGACATAGACCCTGTGATGGCCCATTTTTTGTCAATGTGGTTAGGCTATAGTACCCAGTTATTTAATTAAACATTAATCTAGGTGTTGCTGTGAAGATATTTTATAGATATGATTAATATCTATGATTTGGGTAGACCTGATACAATCAGTTGAAAGGCTTAATAACAGAACTAAACTGAAGAAGAAATTCTGCTCATGACTGAAGCTTCAGCTCCTGTCCTAGAGTTCTAGCCTACTCTTCCTGACCCCTGTCCTATGGACTTTGGACTTGCCTAGCAGACTCCAAAATCAAGTAAGCCAATTACTTGCAATTAATCTTTTCGTATATAGTTTCTACTGGTTCTGGTCCTCTGGTTGAAACTTGACTGATATAGACCCTTTCCTCCAGGAACTCACTACATAGTTGTGAAGACATATGAATAAAAATAAAAATTAAAGAGAGGTAACTGCTATATTAGAGATTTCCACAGATTTCTATGATAAGCCATAAGAAGGAAATTTAGCTTAGACTGGGGGTAACTTCAGAGAAGGCTGTGTAGCTTCTCCAAGGAGGAGATGCATGATTCAAGATCTGATAACCATGACATAAATTATAAAAAATAAAGGAAGTTATTTTCAGCTATAAAACTAAGTTAGTTTATTAACATAAGAAAGTTAGCTGTAGGAATTAGATACAAACACTGGAAACATTATTTGAATAGGGTCACATAACTTCATTGAATACCATTTTTCAATGGAATTTTCTAACAGTCAATTAAAAGATGTGAGTTATGTGTAAGAAGTTGTCCTGGCACTTTTGGAGGGAAAACATAGATTCTGATTTTTATGTTTTGTGAGTTTACTATTCAATTAAAGGTAAAAACAGAGGATACTTAAAGTTTGTATTCCCTATGTAGATGGAATGACTACTTCTCAAATAAGATTATTTTTTTCATATTTTTAGCACACATTAAATTGTCTTGGCATGACAAATTATCTCTTAAGTCCAATCTATTTATCTACTCTTAAATTGTCCATAGAAATTGTAAATTTACAAGTAGACAATAAATTGCCTAAAACCTAAAGATATGATTCTTGGCAAAAACTAGGTTATACTCCCAGATTTCTTTCTTTACTCCAAAATAGCCACAAAAAGCAAGACTGGGATGGCAGTGTGGAGGTGTACAGAGTAGGGGTGGTAGATGGGATGAAGATAAAAAGACAAAGATTTCTGGTTGCACCCTGAAGAGTAGGATCATCAGTATCTTTCATGTTCTAAATAAATTATTTAACTTTTGACATTATTAATTTTTGTTAATCTGAGTCATTTTATCTTACTCTTTCCTTATGCGTCCATTTAAGTTTCCATATATGGCCTTCTACTTCTTGTTTTAAAACCACTGTTACTGTGAATGTAAAACTTTTTTCCAAAATTTTGTTTTCTTGTGATGCAAACTTTCCAGATCCATTTAATCAAAATTTTAATCAAAGCATAGTTAGTTTGCTTCAATGATACAAACGTGAGCTGTGTTTATGAAGGAAGTCTAAACATTCAGATGTCTTTAGTCTAGGAACTAAATGAAAATTGAGAGAACAATTTATTGGCAAAAGTTCATTTTGTCTAAGCTATATGCAAAACAACCCACAACTTTGTTTTTATTCATCCATTGTTCAATCATAGAAAACTTTCATGCGAACCTAAAGCAAAAAATGCTGAAATAATGTATATATTTGGAAGAATCAACTGTACATGAATATGGAATGCCAAAAGCAATCCAAATGGTTTTATGCATACCCTTTACAAGCAGAAGAATTTCTAAAGGAAAGATAATACAGAAGAGTATTACATGCAGAGAAGTAAGACCAAAGCAGGAGAACAAATTTAGCAATCTGGGTTCAGTTCCCTAGAACAGGACACATGTCAGATTGATTTTGGAAATCTACTCAAGCTTAAAGGCTGGCTAAGTCCATCCTGCTTTTACACTGTCAGATTCTTAGAAAAGGCATTTTCAAGACAATACACTGAGCTTGCAAGAGAGAAAAATATACCCAGAATGTCAACAGGCCAAGTAGATAGGTGATTTAATAACCTGTGCTTTTAAATGAACAATAATAACAGAAATGATGAAAAAAAATTTTTAAAGCTAAAAAAAACCTAAAATATTTTTCATAAAGACCATGATGCATTAAGTATGTTTGGGGGATTAAGTATGCTGTACTGCCAAAACAACAACAATCAACAAAACTTTTGGTTCCTGCTTAGCTTTAAAAATGAAAACTAAATCATGATTTTTTTTTCCAGCTTATGAAAATCCAGTGCAGATTTAGTTTTTGAAAGCATTATAAAGAACCAACAATTCCAAACATTTCCCTCCCCTGCCGTTTCTTCTCCCAAGGTTGGTCAGGAGGCACATTCAACGTGCTGCACATCATCACTTTGTCTAGAAAGACTTGTCCCATGGGTGTGAGGCAGAAGGAATAATTGTTGAAGTCAGGAATGGCCTATGTCCCCACCCTTGTGATTAACTCCAACAAGAAGGGATGTGGCAACAGCAGATCCTGGAAAACTTAAACTTGAGATAGAAAACGTGCCCTTGTTTTTCTCAACAGATTGCTAGAATGGTGCCAAATGATCCTGTAATTTGGTAAAGGAGACCAGGAGAGCAGAGTAGGAAACAGCAGCAAAAAGGAGAAAAATCTACATTTCTCAGATATTCTCTTTGTAATTTAGAGTATTGTCTGAATACTTTTAGAGTGTCAGAATAAACTTTTGTTAGGGTTTTTTTCTTAGTTAATACTCTGCTTTTTTTTAATGTTTAATTTTTCTAGAAGAATATTTAAAGTGTATTATATATTTGTAATCAAATCAAACAAAACAAGTTAAAACTTTAATGAATTACTTAAAAGGTAAGAGACCCTGTGGGAAGTTACAAACATCTGAAGAGCCTGAATGAAATTTAAAAGCAGTTTCTCTACAGTAATAATCATATTAACTTGAGATGGTGAAGAAGAGCATAGATATCCAGAAAAGCCTTTTTCAGGCTTAAATATGATCTTTATGAAGTGTGCTACAGTAATTCAAAATAAACTTTTGTCATTTTGTTTTCATTGCTAGTATTATTTTTTTATAGAAATAGCTAATTTTCTATGTTCCATATTACTTTCATTGAAATATGAGAATGAAAATGGCTGCATACATATATACAAGTATGCAGAAAAACATCTATTTTCACCTATTACTACTTATATAAATATATAGCTATCATCACTGCAACAGTGAATTCAAATGTGGAAATAAATCCTCGAAGTTTTAACAACTTATAGTGCCTCAGAGATTTCCCTGGTGGTCCAGTGGTTAAGACTCTGCACTTCCACTGCAGGGGGTGTGAGTTCGATCCCTGGTCAGGAAACTAAGATCCCACATGATGTGCGGTGCAGTCAAAAAAAAAAAAAAAGAGAGAGAGAAAGAACCTTTATCTAAGCTCCACACCTTATACAAACAAACAAAAAAGATAGTGCTTCATATATTACAAAATATTTTCCTATCCATTTATTAAAAATCTGACATCAAATTTTGTAAGACTGAACAGATGAGAAACAGGTTTAGAGAAGTCAAATAACTTGGTCAAGGTGAATGTAGCTAAGTTAAGGCAAATAGAACTTAAACCATGTTGCATTCCTTTGAGTCCATTGCTCTTGACATTATGTCTTGATTCCCTTCTAGTTATTCAGTCCAGACTAATCAACTAATAGGTTAACATTTAGCTTCTGCTCATCTACTTCCAGTAACAGGATGATCATTGACCCACATACACTGACCATTTTCATTTTTGAACAGCTTAACTGGGAGTAATTTCTTCCTTCCATTAAAATGCTGATTTTAGTTCTGTATTCTGGCGTTATGCAGAATAAGTCTAAACCATTTTACCACATGTCACCTCTTCAGTTATTTCACAATAGTTGATCAAATTCAAGGGAGGGACCATGATGGATGATACTACAAAACTGGCAGAAGAAATGGACACATGGAGGACAAGTGGACCAAAGTGACCTTTCAGAGCTCCTTGGAAATGATTGTGAAACTACAGGTCAAGGACATCAAAAGAAAGGACAAGGTGAGGGTAGGACTAGTACCCATAGGTATATTCAGTAATTTATTCAACCTATTGAACACTCTATCAGCCAAGTAAAGTGTTAGGGACAGGGAGGAGGAGAAAAGATATAAAAACAATACATGATCTGAATCCAAAGAGAATAGGATATATTCTAGGAATATATTCTAGGAATAGGATATATAACATAGTTCATATAACATAGTTATATGAAGTTTAGTGAGGTTAAAGAGCTTGATCCAAGTTACCCAGGCAGTATAGTTTAGATCCAGATTTGAAAGTATGGCTCAGTTCCAAAGTTCGTGCCTTTTTCACTATATCATGAGAATGTACGCTGAGCGTTTCTAACAGAAGGAACTTTTCCGTAATGTCAAACAACGTCAATAACTAGTTAGGCAACTTGGAATTGGGGCCATATTTAGTAAATTTAAAAAATAAATGTAACCAGAGTTTAATTAGCAGTATTGCAGATGAAATGAAAAGATATAAACTTCATACTGTGATTTTTTAAACAAATTCAGAGGTGGATAAAAGGAGACAATTGGGGCAGAATTATACAGGAAAACATTATCAAAGAAAGACAGCTATCTCCCTTTCTCCCTGTGTCTCTCTGTCTCTTTCTCTGTTGCTCTGTCTCTTTCTCTGTCTCTCTCTGTTTCTATCTCTCTCCCTCTCCCTCTCTCTCTCTCTCTCTCTCTTTATGTGTTTGCCATTAGAAGAAGCCTTATGAACTTCATGTACTTATGGCAGGATTCCTCACCATCAGCTCTGTTGACTTCTTGGACCTGATATTTCCTTGTTGTAGGCGCTGGCTGTTCTATGAATGTTAGTATGTTTAGCAGCGTTCCTAGCCCTCCCCCCCCCAACCCCATTAGATGCCAGTAGCACTACCTCCCCAGTCCTGAAAATCAAAAACATCTTCACACATTGGCAAATGTCCCCAAGGGGACAAAATTGCTCTCCCTGCCCCTAATTGAAAAGCACTGCTTTAAAGCAATGAGAATGCCCAGGGGAATGCATTCTCAACATAACAACTAGAAAATGATGTAACTTATGGAGAAATAGTGTGGAGGAAGTCGCTCTTAGAAGGTAGGAAAGGGGGTGACAAAAGGAAGGATGAGTGAAGATAGGGGCTTGGTGCCAGTGTACTCATAACTCTAGTTTTTAACCAGAGAAGTAAAAGTAGAATGCAGTTAAAAATGAGAAGGTGGTTTGATGTTAGTGGACTTTTAGTGGTTTGATAAAGAATATAATTAAGGCTTTGCAAAAATAACTTGCCAAGAAAGATTGAGGGAGCAGCTGAGGTTGAATAATAACCTGAAATGGTGCCAATCAGCAAGCTGATGAAATATTCCAAAGCAATGTTCAGCCTCCAGAGAGTCAATGAATAGAAAACAAATGTGAGATCTATCAGTGTTTGAGGGTTTAAAGGGGCAGGTGTGGCTCTGGAGTAAGTTGGACAGAATTTAGATCCCAGAACAGAATAGAGGTAAAATGATTGATTAGATCCAGGCTCGAGTATCAAGAAGAGGGGAAGTGAGGGCAGGAAAACCAGGAAAAAAAGCAGAGGAATATTAATGGATTGGAGGTTTTGATCAATTTCAAAGGTATGCCTCATGTAACAAAGTGGGACAAGTGAAATTCTAAAACGGAATGTAGTTATTCAAAGGATTGGATGTGTGTATATCCATGGAAGGAAGAGAGCCCTGCTGATGCAGAAGTACAAATGGGATCTGTGCGTTAGGTATATACTGTCTTGAGTGTGTAGGTACTCCCCTTGCTAATCACATACATGTAGCCCCCCCTTATCCACAGGGGTACATTCCAAGAACTCCAGTGGATTCCTGAAACCATGGACAGCACCAAATCCTATATGTATATTATGTCTTTAGCATATATATATACACACATATATATATATAATAAAGTTTAATTTATAATTTGGGCACAGTAAAAGACTAACAACAATAAGTAATAATAAAATAGAACAATATACTGTAATAAAAGTTATGTGAGTGGGGTCTCTGTCTCTCTCAAAATATCTTGTTTTACAAATTTAATGCTTTTTCCATCTTAACTAAGCACTTATACACTGCGACCATAACTTTTGCATAGCAAAACTAGCACAAATTTCTTTTTCTTTCTTCACAATTTAATGAGCGGAATATTCCTTCCTACTGTAGATCTTAGCAACCTCAGCATACGAATTTTTTTCTTTATTGTCAGGAACTTTCACCTTTTCAATTAAGGGAAAGACTTTACAGCTTTTCTTTGGCTTATCTGAATTGCCAGTATCTCTACTCTTGCACTTTGGGACCATTATTAAGTAAAATAAGGGTTACTTGAATACAAGCACCACAATACTGTGACAGTAGATATGATCACCAAGAAGGCTACTAAGTGACTAACGGGTGAGATGCCCTGGACGAAGGGAGGGATGATTCACATCCTGGGCAGGACTGTGAGAAATTTGATAATACTATTCAGAACAGCATACAATTTAAAACTTTTGCATTGTTGTATTTCTGGAATTTTTTATTTAATATTTTTGGACCTCAGTTGATGGTGGTAGCTGAAACCTCAGAAAACAAACTTCAGATAAGGGAGGACTACTGTATATGGATATATACAATTCATCTATGTATGTATGTATGTATCTATCTATCTATCTATCATCTATCTATCCGTCATCTACCATCCATCTTTCTTTCTATCTAGTTAACATTTTAGAGTTTTGTTTTGTTAAAAAAAAAAAATTGATTTCTCGTATCATGGTGAAGGAGAGTAAATGTATATCTATAATCTATATGTTAATCAAGAACGACTCATTAAATGTAAGAAAGAGCTAATTTATTTTTATCTTCCACTGTCCCTTTAAACTTGTACAGAGGGGAGTATTTTCCTTCTGCTACTGGATGAAGCCTTGATGAGGAACCCATGCATTTCTAGCCACTTTTAGGTAGTGTAACATCCTTTGGTCCCTTTAAGTTGCAAACACAATTTCATTATTTCAGTAAATTAATGTATCCCATCACATATATTAATTGACATTTTTAATTTTTATTCAAGATAATTTGCCTTCCCATTTCTCTGCCAGTTAGGGCAAGCCTCAGGAGGGCTTCTAGTTATTAGAAAAATGAACCCTCCTGGGCTGCACTGTCCTTGTCATTCAATTCTGCTTCCACTACTAGATGCTACTTCTAATCCCTCTGGGGTTGGTGTGAGGGGAGGGAAGATGAAAAAGGAAGCTAAGAAAAATTCCTCCTTGACTGGTACTAGTACATGCAGGGTTCATGTATCCTTTGCCTAAAAGATATTTAAAGCTATGGTTTCTCTTACAGGGTCCTTTGTGAGTTCCTTGAAGGTAACTTAGTGGTATCCATGGACTATAGTTCCCATGATGGGAATGATGCCACCTTTCTGTTGCTTTGCCACTAGGGATCCCCTTTAGCTTATACCTCCAGGAGCCACTTACTGTTGTAATCTTCTGTTTATAGGAGACAGCTCTTTGGGGAGGCGCCATTTTGTATGACCCCCAGGATAATGTTTCTTCTGCATGTGTCACACCTAGTCCGTGGGTTTCATGCACTTTAACCTGCCTGTTCCGAGTTGCAAGTGCAGTTACTTTCCAGCTGCAACAACCTACTAGGCTGCCAAGAATGCTTTGTCTTCTTTAGGCAAGAGTCAACTCAGTGTCTCCCACTGGAGGGAATACCTGTCATGATTACTTAATGCATCTATTAAAAATCTCTTCTCACTAGGCTTGGGGTGATTTCTCAATCATCCCACCTCTACCCATTGCCTTTGTGGGAAGGAACAGTGAGTGTCCCAGAACAACAATCTTCCTTACAAAATATCCATTCTCTTGAACCTTCAACTATCCCCACTCTACTGACACTTTATTATCTGTAATCTGAGTAAGGATTTTCTGAGTCGGGAGCCCAAGTATTGTGTAGTTAGAATTTCATTGAAATTTAATTATAGTTTAGTGAATCATATTTATGATTCACAGTTTTATGAGTTATCTTCTATAACTGATACTTCAGTTGAAAACTTAATTTAACATATTGCTTTTATATATAAAAGAGAAAATGGGTAGAGAGATGTATATACATCTCTGACTTGATTATTACTACACTTAGGGAAATAGACATTACTACAGGGTGATGCAATTATAATACACTGGGGGAGAGAACATAAACAATTAAATATAACAGTAATCTCCTGAATCCATTTCTGTACTCTATTCACAATGAAGGAACAAATGGGGTTGGTCCAGCTTTCAGACTCTGGAAGGCTTCAATGAGGCTATATACTCAGTTGGATTACCTGAAATGCATAGACCCATTTTGAAAGACAACAATTGTATATCAGGATCTATTAGAGAAAATCGTAGACAATTATCCAAAGTGCTTTTTACGTATGTTATTTAATACTTATATCAATAGCATGGTACTTGGGAGATAAGGAATTTGAAACCTTGAGAAATAAAGTCAGACTCTCACTTCTGATACTGTGCTCTTTCCCCTCCCCTATATTGGTCTCTGAAAAGGAGGTATTATTAACTTCTTATAGGCTCCAGCCCAAACATAACTGATCTCTGAGCTGGTACTTTTTAAATCACAGGCTTAGTCTAACTCAATAGGGATAAATTTTTGCAGGACTTCAGGAAGGTGATTTTTGGGAGACTTATCAACTCTAAATTTAAAATTCTTCGTGTGTGTGTGTGTGTGTGTGTGTGTGTGTGTGTTGAGAGAGATGATGAATAAGGAGATCCTGATGGCAGACAAAATACACAGGGAATTGACTCTACAACTGGTCTTAGTTTTATTGCATTAGTGGGTATTTACCTTTCTCCTCTCCTGCAGAACAAGGTATTATCACCATTAATAAATAGTTCTATTTACTGTTGCTTATTGTGGGTAAACTTGGTGTGAACACACTCTCACTTCCTATAAGTCAAAAAAACTTTCAGAACTGTACAAGACTAAAAAGAACCACAGGATATATTTAAAGAATATGAAACGGAAGATACTGTCTCCACAAACATTGATGACATTTAAAACCTGCTGAGAGGTGGGGTATTTACTCCATGAATTCCTTGAGTGCCAGATTTATTGGCTTCAATAGCTCAATATTCTCATTCAACTTGAAATGTAGAGTCACACTCAATCTAAACCCCTTCATTCAATGTTCTCTGCTTTCTGAAATCCAGATTCAATTTATGTCACTTTCCACAACGATTTTTCTCTTCTGAAGTGTTTCCTAAATTAAATAAGTGATGTTTCCCCTCTTTATTTCCTTCAATGCAAAATGAAGAAATACCTGGAAAAATCAACCAACCTGGGAATTGTTTTACAAACATGCACTAATCCATCATTGTCCTTCAGGAGATGTAGGAATTATAGAGTTTGGCATGTTTATACCTCTATGAATAATGAATTTTTTAAAAAGCATAATGTATTCAAACTTATATGAGAAATTACATTTTTGTAGATTGTACCCTGACTGGGAAACATCTTATAAGGTTGTTTTAGTCTGAAATCACATTTTCACCTAGTTGTAGTTAAGGGTGCTTTGGTCTTGTCTTTTTACTATTTCATCTTTTTTGATGATTTTTAAGACTCTGTATTATTCAAAAAAGTTAAATCAATTGTAACTTTTATACTTGAGATTTGGGGAATACTGATGTCATTCTGTCACAGTGCCCGAAGAGTTCACCACTTAAGAGAAGAGTTTAAAACCTTAGGTGTTATAAGAGATGGTTTTAAGAAACAAGCCAGAGCAGTGTCTTCAATAACAGTTTAAAAATATTTTGTTTAATTAGTTTTATATACTCAAAATTCTATCCCTCAGAATCTACCTTATAGGAATTAGAGCAATTTTATGAGAGGACAAATGTGGAGGAATATTTATTACAGTATTTATTGTTCATTGTGGAAAAGAGAAAAATAAAACAAATGCTCACTCACTTGTAAGAGTAAAATTGAATAAATTACAGCACATTCACAGTGTAAAGCCATTTAAAAATAATTACAACTATAGCAGTTGAATTGAAGGTATATCTACAACATATTGTTAAATGATAAAGGCAAATTTCAGAAAACATAATTTTATTTTGGCTCAATAATTTAAAATGTGTTTTTTAATGTGTCCTTGGGCTTCTTGGGGAAAAATAAATCTGTTTGAAGATGTTAATAAAAATAGAAGTGTGCTTGCAAGGACATTCATGTAGTCTATAATTTATCATTTTCTTTGTCAAATCACATTTCTCAGTTTGATTTCTATGCAATTGTTTGATATATCTTTACATCACACCTGGTTTAGATTGGAGAGTAGTCATTAGTAATTTCATGATGATCATTTTCAGTGTGATAGTGTGATGTTCTAATGCAGAGATATGGCAATTTTCTTTGCTTTGAAGTCTGCTTTGTTTGATATAAATAGTTAACCCAGCTTTCTTTTGATTATTGTTTGCATATGCATGATGGACCATTCTCCATCTGACAATCTTTCAACTGATATGTTTAACCTTTTATATTTAACATAACTGTTAAAATGTTTAGATTTAAAGCTGCCATTTTACTACTTATTTTCTGCTTGTTCCCTCTGCTATTCATTTTTTTTTTTAACTGTCATTTGAGCTTTATTTGCATTTTTAACTATATCTCTTTTTTGTAGTTATTTGTAGCACTTGCTCTAGGGTTATATTATACATACTTAACTTTTTTTTTTAACACCTTTATTGGAGTATAATTGCTTTACAATGGTGTGTTAGTTTCTGCTGTATAACAAAATGAATCAGCTACACATATACATACATCTCCATACTTCCTCATACTTAACTTTTGATACTCAATTACAATCTATGTTTTGCCACTTCAAGTGGAATGCAAAAGGCTTACCAGCATCAAAGGCCCTTCATCCTGCTATGTTTATTTTGAATTGTCTTATGTATTACATCTACATATAATGAAAATCCCATAACAATGTCTAAATTTCCTTCATTGTCAAACATATTTTAAAAAGTCAAGAGGAGGATATTAGTCTTTCACAGTCACCCAATATTCACCATTGCTGTTGCTTTGCTTTCATTACTGATGTTCCAGATTTCCCTCTGGTATAATTTCACTTCTGTCTAAGTAACTTCCTTCAATAATACTTTTAGTGGATATCTGCAATCAATTAATTTTCTTTCTTTTTTTTTAAAAAAAAGGATATATCTTTGTTTAACCTTCATTCCTCAATGATATTTTCACCGGATATAAAATTCTGAGCTGACAGTCTTTTCTTTCAGCATTTAAAAATACTGTTCTATTTCCTTGGGTCTCTATATTTTCTGATGAGAAACTGGACTCCATTCAAACCCCTATTGTCTAGAATACAATCCAAAATTACTCAGTGTATGAAAAATCAGGAAGATCTCAGTTTGCGTGAGAAAACAGCAATCAACATATGCCCTTTATTATACAAAACCTAGATAATAAGCAAACAAAAAAGACTGAAAAGGACTGCTTAGGGTGAAGGAATGGAATACATCTCTTTAGATGCTTCTGAGATGAATCTACAAATAAATTAGTGACTAATGGTATGTGTGAATGTGGGTAGGTTTCCCATATAGTGATACAGTAGTCATCATTTATAAACAAAATAACTATTTTCTGCTTGAAAAGTTTTCATTCTATTAAATTAACAAGTTTACTTTCTATTAAGATCCATGCTGTGATCACCTTTCATCAGAAAGTTTCCATCTACCCAAGTTAGGTAGAATAATGATCACATGGATGTCCTTATACTCAGACCTTCATTTTTCTTGGTCACTGGAGAATATTCTCATTTTAGATATATTTTTTTCCATAAGAAAACCAATATGTTTTCGAGAAATGTAAAAGCCTTTTCTCTGCTACACTAAGGCTTAAAACAAAATGTGGATGAATACTATATTATATGTTATAAAAATAGAATTTTAAACCTGGAAGTGCATTAATGTTCACTTAATTTTGTCCCCTTCTTTTGGTGATAAGCAAATACGAACTTGAGTGAATAAGTAGGATGCCCAAGATGGTACAGTGACCTAATAATAGAGTCAGACTAGAACTCTGGTTCTTTTTTCCTAGTATTAGCTCAATAGAGTGTTTAGAGGGTTTCCAAAAAGGAATATTCCATCAGCATACAGAATAAAGCTTAACATCTGATGGGTATGAAATTGATTTTTTAAAAAGGCCCACTTTTACAATAGCCACAGCAGCTGTATTTTGTTAACACTATTTTTTGTAAGTAAAGAGAACAGAACATAATGGAAAAAGCATATATTTGGGCCCACATACCTCTGAGTTCAAACCAATTTACCAACCTTTAATAACTATAGAGTATTTTTTCTGAACTTGAATAAAGGGGTAAATTAAACTTGTTCCAAATGAAGAATTGAAATTGGAAGCTAGCAGTATGTTTGGCACATTCAGTAGTTATGTGTTTTTTTACCTTTTTTAGCAGAAATGTCATTTAATGAGATGCCCATGTAATTTAATAATTGTGTAGTCTAACCAATTATATAATGCAATTATAAAAAAAAACTTAACAAAATCAAACCAATCTAAATAATTCATATTTTATTTAAAAATTCACATATGACTACCAATGTTCATTGCATTTGCCACTTTTTTGTTATCATATCCTAAAAACTAATAAGCTGATATATCAAACATTAAGACTGATGACACAGCCGTGATTTCCAGGCATTATCTCCAAAGGCGTGTCTTCGTTAAGCAGGATGTGGAAATGTTTTTTTAAAGGTGAGAAGAAGGTCTTAAAACAATAAAACTGAAAGAGGAAAAGCTAAAATTCCTGACACAGCTCTTGGGAAAGGGATGGTAAGGTCTGAATATGAAATGGGAAGGATCAGGTGAATCCACTGACTTCTCACGTGTGAGAAAATGTGCCCCATCAGATTCTCCTGCTGATTCACATATTCTGGATTAATAGTATTTTTCTAATTTTGTGCACCGCACGAAGAGAAATATAGTAGCACAGATGTGTGAAATCAGCGACTGCTCAACTTATTTGTGATCACTGAAATTCATTTTCCCATTAGTCTGCTCATTAGTCTGCTTAAGATGAAAGTGCATGCTTTATTGTGCACAGCCAATATACTTCTAGGCCTTCAGCAAGTGAGAGGAAAGGAGAGGAAGGAAGGAGAAAGGAAAACTTTCTGAAAACAGGGCTCCACTATCTGGGGATAGAGGAGGGACCAGGTCAAGCAGAGGAAGTCTCCCTCTGCTCCAGGATGTAGCTACAATCACAAGGCAGGAACTTACTCATTTGCATTCATTTTCTAGTCCTATTCAGCTTCTCACACATTCTAAGAGCAGGGATCAGTAACAGGTAGGTTGTGAGGGTTCCTCTCTTACTCCATCTTTACTAAAGGAGTATTAAAGCCTGATACTATCTGAAGTTGCTACAAAAATGATCGGTATTTTTGAAATCTCACCCCTGGGATTTCAGGGACATTGAGGAGACCAGGCTTGTCTTAGGCCAACCTATTGTGTAGAATGTGTTATTTTTCTTACACCTTCTTTGTATGCAATTCCTGTGACAGTATGAACATCTTGCTAAAATTTCTTGCCCTGTCTTTGCTATGACCCCTTCCTCTGGCAGAGGCCACATGCCTCAAACTCAACTTCATCTCTTACTTCTATCCACTCCACCATGAATAATTGTTCTTTCACTGATCTGGTTGATCTCTTTGGGATATTTGTAAGACAACCAAGTGTGATTATATTCATAACATAACCTTTAGACACAGGGCACTGTTTTTAGAAATATACCTTATATCTGATACACCCTCTTTCTTCTTTCCTGTCAGCATGGCAAGGAATATTGACTTTCTGTACTTGCTACACCCACCATCTACCCAGTCCCTATAAATCCACATGCAAGAACTCATAATGAATTGTGATGAGAATGTACAGTCCTTACCAGTTTATAAGTAAAAATGAAGTGGTATTTTCATTCACATCCCAAATGCAACAACTTTAATCCTCTTTCTATTCTTTAAGCAGGAATTCCAGACTTTTTCACATGATCTTCTACCTAAATATTACCCTGAACGTACCCAAGTTACTTGTCCTTGTTGGTGATTCCGTCTTTCCTTAATTCATGCTTACTCCTACTTGATTAGAGAACAGGGAAGAATGTGTCTCAGTCAAATCCTCCACATGATTAGAAAATGATGGATATCATGGTTTTGTCTGGAACCAAGTTTGCAATGATTTCTCATTTCAGAGGAAGGAGAAGGAGTCCAGATTCCCAGATCTTCTCAGACTTTTCCCAACAACTCTCTGATTACTACCCACAGCACACTTTTGTACTCCGTTAGAAAGCTCTCTCTGAGTAGTGTGACCACATGTCCCTTTTCGCTCAGGAAACCCTGATGTATCATATTACTCTCAAAAGTGTCTCTGTATGGACAGTAAATTATAGTTCAGAGTTTAGAGTCTCTGAAAATCCACATAGAAGAAAAATACTTAGCATCCCTGCATTCTTTTCCCACTTATGATCCAGGCTGCTTTTTCTCTCTGCTTTGGCTTGTCCATCAAAAAGACACCAGCTACTCTCTGTATTGCAAAACTGCATTGGAATTGCTGGTCCACAAATGACAATCCCTCTAGTATCTATTGCACGTAGGTTTTAAAGTTTTCTTCACAAATCTTTACTCTCTTTTTTCAAAGGCCTTGTGGATAAGACACACTGGTTCTAAAACATGCAGCATTTTCCCCAAAATGAATTACATGTATGGGTTCTACCCTCTCCCCCAGAACCAGGGCTCCCCTCAAAAGTCTGGTTCTAGAAGATGATCCATTATAGTCTTTTCCTGTAACCTGGCTTCAATAAAAGCACTTCTTTTCTAAAAATGGATTTTGATATATTAGAATCTCCATATATATAAATATTTGTTGTGAATTCATGCCTCAGGAGTCTCCTCCAACTTTCTGTGAATTCATGCGTGTCAATATATACAAGGGGAAGAGTGTGACTCAGCTCCATTTACATTCAGTGTTCAAAACACAGTGTTATGTTGAGAGGAGGGAGGCCGCTACCAACATATGCTCTTGCCCAACACATGGTAGCTTTATTTAAAAGTATAGAAAGAGTTATGCTTAAGAGGAAAATTAAAACAAACAAAACAGACTACATCTGGAATAGCATGTCTCTTATCAGCTTCACTAAAGGAAATAACAGTCATTGAAAATTAAAAAGGATCTCAGAAGACAAGTTAGCCACATCAAGGGCCAAAGTCTTTATGCCCCTTTGGCTCCATCTACTCCTATTTAGCAACTCTATCCACTCTTATTAGCAACCCCTTGGCACTCAGCCTTGGCCTGTCTGAGGAGAAATGGTCTTAGCAGTGCTGTATCCTGCTCCCCATCTGTTGGTAATCTTCCTTTTTCCGACTTCCCTTCATTTCTAGAAAATGACAACAGTAAACAGCGCAGAGGCTCAAAACTGAATTCACACTCCTACTAGTAAATCGAAATCAGGTTCATTCTTCTACCAGTTTTAGTCTAATATATGGTCCCTGAACTACACTGCTATTACAATTTATGCTAAATGTGGTTCGTACATAAATACTGGATGCCTTTCTTAATATTCGCAAGAATTTTTTAAAGAAAATACTCTTTAATTGAAATTAATTTTTATTTTGTGATATTACTGGTATGTGACACAATGTGAGGAATTTTTTTTTTAACTGGGAGTGCTTTCTGCTTGACTAATGGGAAAGGCAAGAAGAATGGGCTGCCTTGGTAAGCTAGTGTTTCGGAGTCCCTTAGGAGGAAATTTTTTTTTTTTTTATTCTCTCTCATAACTACCCTTAGAAATCCTCTAATATTTTCAGGTCCTATATCCCTTGGTTTTTTCTTCTTTCAAGATTTAGTTACCTAGAAGCCAGGTGATGATATTCAAAATAAATCCAGCACAGGGTTTATACTCACTGTACCAATAAAATCATTCAAAAGTTCTGTTTGGTAAATTGCAAACATGGGCACAATCTTTCACTCCTTTTGGTTTCCATTCTACGTGTAATGTGACCTGGAAGATTTTACTCTCAAGAATTGGAGTCAGTGTCCCTGGGTTGGTCTGGTGACTTGCTTTGACCAAATGGAATGAAGTAAAAAGGTTTTGATGTGCAGGTTCCAAATCTAGGCTGTGAGAGGCCTTACACAATCCCACCCACTCTCCTGGGGCCTCTCTGTCTTCCCCAAGTAAACAACCCTGGGCTAGTCCACTGAAGGATGAGATTTCATGTGACCCCTAATCAAACCAGTCTCCTATTTACCCAGAAATATTGCCGCCACCTAAGTGAGCCCAGCTGAGATCAAAAGAACCACCTTCCTGAACCCCGTCCCTATTGCTGACCCGCAGAATCATTAACTAAATAAATGTCATTGCCTTAAGCCACTATGTTTTGTGATAAATTGGTATGCAACATAAAGTAACTCAACATACCTCTTATAACCCACAAAGTAAATTTCAAATGTTGCAACATTCATTGTAGTCAAGATCTTTTATAATTCTCTCTAAGCCTGCATTTCCAGTTGTATACACTGTGCCTTCTGTCATGGTCTCACCCATCTGTTCTTGTGAACTCATACTTTTTCTCCAGACCTAGTTCTAATATTATTGACTCCATAATGATTTTCCCAACTCTCCCCCAAAAATGTAACCTTTGGCTTTCTGTTTCCACATTTTCCATATAACTTTAATTTTTGACATTTATCACAAAACGCTGTGTTTTTATGTCTCTCGTCCTAGCATCTTGGTAGATATAGCTGCAGTAAATTCATCATTATTTACCGAAATTTGTTCCTTACTCTCCAACCCAACCTCCATAGGAGGGATACATTTACCCATTGCAGCTATTACCAACGTAGTCTAACCTAGGTCTTAAAAAACATCTGGTTTCCACACACTTGTGGACGCCTCCAACCACCCTTACTGGGTTCATTCAGAAAAGCAAGTGAACTTCTAATCTCAAAACAAAGAAAGCAAAGAGGAGGAGAGCTGCTATAGCTTCCCTGCTAACATGTGAGCAAGAAATTAATATCAGATTCTTTTCCTATTTAGTTGTTACACAATATTAAGCAGAGTTCCCTGTGCTATACAGTAGGTCCTTGTTGGTTATGAATTTTAAATATAGCAGTGTGTACATGTTTGAAAAATAATAGATACATGTATATGTATAACTGAATCACTTTGCTGTGTACACTTTGCTATGTACACTTTGCTGTACACAACATTGTTAATCAACTATACTCCAATATAAAATAAAAAGTTTAAAAGAAAAAAGAATGGATGGTGAGAGAGACAAAAAAGAAATTAATATCAGGTATTTGGTTCCACAGTATTGTAGTATTAGCTAACTGAGATAATAGCTGAATTGATATTTGACAGGCAAACAAATAAAGTTAAGAGTTTGTGTAGGCTCCTAAGATATTCTAATAAGAAAGGCATTGAATTAAGACCTAGGAAGTTTTGATTGAAAATAAATTAGAATTGCCTTAAAAGACTATTAAATAGTGTATATGTCATCAGTTCTTTACATTTAAACACATTTTCATCAGTCTTTATCAGATATTTTGTCTTTGATCACATCTAGTTTGATTCAAAGTTCTCTGTTAATAAATTTATTTTTTTTTCATAATTTAAATGGGCACTAAGTACTCTTAGATGTTAATCTTATATCCCTGGGTGCACACAGCCTAAGATGATATCAGAGAATAAAATAAAAAGGAGTGGCATTGCATTCCCTGCTACCCCAATTTCTAAAATAATATATGTTCAAGTTAAAAAAAAAACTTTAAAAATACTGAAATGTATAAATTATAAGGTAAAATCCCACAATCCTGTTCTTTAGAGCAAAGTACCAATAACATTTTGGTATATAATCTTTCAGGTTTATTTTTTCTGTGCACATAACACTCTTTCTCTTATTCAATATCATATTGGAAAAAGAGTTGCTAGATGCCCATTGTTATCCATTCTAAGAGTAGCAAGTATACCACTATTGTTGAAATAAAGTACAAATATGGAGTGATTGTTAGATTTCCAACAGAAAAATTACATATTATGCCTTGTTTTTACTTCTGAATAAGGTCTATGAGGGAAGATGTTCACATTTTTTTCCACTGAAAGTGTGTGCAATGTACAGATTATGTGATGCTGGGTTATGACTTATGAATTAAAATATGTAAGTCTAAACAGTTGCCTGGTTTCAGAAATACAAGTGAGATTTTCCATTTTATGAATTGTGGTTTAACATTCTTATCACACCATAACATCTGAGCTTACAAAACACATGGAGTTGGCATGTTACATGAAAATGTTGCCACCCTACAGCATTTTTGTGAAAACTTTCTTGATGAAAATACTTTTCTTGGAAAAAAAAGTTTTTTAATGAATTGCAGTAATAAGAAAGAAAATTGTTAAATATCCTTTTATATGTAGATAGTCCCAAATGAAATGTAAATTTTTTATGTAAGTCTAAGTTTATAGGACAGCAGAAATTCAATACTTTGATATATATATTTTCTGAGCCATGCAAGCAAAATCTGAACCTGAATTATCTGTCTTTGCCAAAGGGTTCCTAACTTGCAGAACCATAACTTGTCCTTTGCTCTGCAAGACTAACTATGACTTTCTTTCTGCTTCTAACTTAATTCAAAATTTATTATGATCTTCATGAAGCATGCAGAAAAGACTTTCTACAGGCATTCAGACAATTCACTCATTTCAGCAAGAGGGACAAACAACGAGAGAAATAAATATGTATAAATGTATAAATAGTAATAAATACTAACATAAATTAATAGATTTTAAGCAAAAAATAATATTTCACTTATAGAATGAAAGGGAACTGTCCATAAGATGGTCTGTGGAAGGTAAGAAAAAGCTAATTTTACTGAGAGAAACAGGGAATCTTTATTTAGTCATTGCTCTAAATGTGTCAGTTAATTCTCAGGAAGCAAAAACTAAGAAAAGCCCAGGAGAACTATTTATAGCTTCACATATCTATATACTGAATAAGAAAAATCTAGGTAATAAGTCTAGTGAACAGGAACTTGAAATATGAACACCATAAAAATAGTTTAAATGTATTAAATGATTATTATGAGCCAGGGTATAAGTGTTATTCATCTATTTAATCTCAAAAATCTATTAGGCAAAATATATGGTGACACAGAGGAGTTAAGTGTTTTGCACAGAAAGTTTAAGTTGACAAGAGCTAAAGTTGGGATACAAATCCAGGCCAGCTGGCTTGTTAGACCCATCCCTCAAAACTTCCCTCTACTATATACTTACTCTTTCTAGAAGGTAACTAAGACCTTGTATGAGCATCTAGAATATCTTGGTGATCCTCATCCACAAAATATGCAATCTTTAGAACTTCCATTCCATTCAATGGATTCATACATTCACTCTATTTACTTCATGTTCAGAGAAAAAAAAATGCCATACATGAAAGGTGTTAGTCAGAGAGAAGAACAAACAAACATACAGGGATTTGCAAGCAGTCTGTAATTTGGAGATTGAATTCTAGGTTTGACATTTATCCTGGAAGATAATTGTTTTTTTACTTACAAAATGCCCATCCTTGTCACTGAAACCACAAAGTAAGCTTATAATTATGGGTGCTTTCAATTTCAGAAGCTGAAGAGGGAAATTACAAGTGGAATATGAAAGTGCTTAGCTTCCCGTATGTTCAAAACAAGGAAATCTAACTGAAAGGAGGAAGGTTAGTATTTTATCTTAAAAATGTGCTTGGGAGGCAAGCATATAAGCATAGCAGAAAAATTAGTATTAGAAAAAAGAAAGCACAAATTTGATATTTCGGATTTTTTTTTAGATTTTTTAAAATACATTAACATATTTTTAATTTTTATGTTATAATAATTTCAGAATTTTAAAAAATTTTGAAAAATCATGCAGTGTTCTGGTATAACCTTCACCCAAGCTTCCTTAAATGTTAATATCTTTTCCAGTGTTAACACAGTATAATGATCATAAACAGAAAATTAATATTAATATAATATTATTAACTAACCTACAGACCTAATTTGAATTTCACCAATTGTCCAAGTAGATTTTTGGGATTTTAAAACATAGTCCATTGTTTATCATTAGCTAATATGTAATAGTAGTGAGAAGGATCTAATCTTTTAAGACCCATCATACTTAAAGCAACATTACACCTATCCCCCCCATCTGTCATCTATCTTTTCTCTGCCTTTTCTTTGAATTTAACCTTTTTACATATTCTGATTTTATCACATGGTGCTCTTTGTTCTTCACTATATATTGAGCTCCTCAACAGTAGAAAATTTATGTTTATAATTATGCTATTTTTTAAAATTTATTTTTTATTGACATATAGTTGACTTACAATGTTGTGTTAGTTTCAGGTGCACAGCAAAGTGATTTGATTATATATATATATATATATGCGTGTGTGTGTGTGTGTGTGTGTATATATATATATATATATATATATATATATATATATATACACATACATATATATATTCTTTTTTAGATTATTTTCCCATATAGGTAATTACAAAATATATAATTATGCTCTCAATACACAGTGCCTGGCACTCAACAAACATTTTTAAAGAGATTGTTTTATTATAAGTGTAAGCAGTAGATTGATCTACCATATGTTTGCTAATGATGAAACCATATACTTTTAGCTGAATACTACACTAAAATGCTTACATAATTTGTTTGTATGAAAATGTTTATTCAGTTTTTGACATTTGGACAGTACATATTCATCTTCTGTGGAGATACAGGGATGATGCATGCATAACCTCTGAGTCATTTAATATGTAATAGGAAGCAAAAGACAGATAATCACACAGTTATAAATCAAGCACCAGGATGGGAAGTGCTCTAAGAGAATCAAAAGATGTACTTTGGGATAATCATTATTGCAGTAGAATTAGGAAGAGCTGAGGTGGGATATTACAGGAAGGAAAGGCATCCTCATGAGGTAATTGTATTAATACCGATTTGAGAGCTTGAACGACTAAACAAGTGTAACTAAGGAAAAATGAAAGACCAAATCCCAGAAGTAGAGAAGATCAAAGGATTAAATGAGGAGCTTCAAGATGGCGGAGGAGTAAGACGTGGAGATCACCTTCCTCCCCACAAACATATCAGAAATACATCTACATGTGGAACAACTCCTACAGAACACCTACTGAACACTGGTAGAAGACCTCAGACTTCCCAAAGGCAGGAAACTCTCCATGTAACTGGGTAGGGCAAAAGAAAAAAGAAAAAACAGAGACAAAAGAATAGGGACGGGACCTGCACCTCTGGGAGCGAGCTGTGAAGGAGGAAAAGTTTCCACACACTAGGAAGCCCCTTCACTGGCAGAGGTGGGGGGCGAAGGGGGTGGCGAGGGGTGGGGAAGCTGTGGAGCCACGTAGGAGAGCGCAGCAACAGGGTTGTGGAGGGCAAAGCAGAGAGATTCCTGCACGGAGGATCGGTGCCACCAGCCTGAGAGGCTTGTCTGCTCATTTGCCGGGACAGGTGGTGGCCGGAGGCTGAGGCTCAGGCTTCGGAGGTCAGATCCCAGGGAGAGGACTGGGGTTGGCTGCATGAACACAGCCTGAAGGGGGCTAGTGCACCACAGCTAGCTGGGAGAGAATCCGGGAAAAAGTCTGGAGCTGCCTAAGAGGCAAGAGACCATTGATTCGGGGTGCACGAGGAGAGGGGATTCAGAGTATCACCTAAACGAGCTCCAGAGACAGGTGCGAACCACGGCTATCAGTGTGGACACCAGAGACGGGCATGAGATGCTAACATTGCTGCTGCAGCCACCAAGAAGCCTGTGAGCAAGCACAGGTCTCTGTGCACACCTCCCCTCCCGGGAGATGGTGCATCCTGCTGCTGCCAGGGTCCTGTGATCCTGGGAGAACACACGGCACGCCTCACGCTGTTGCAACGTCATGTTGACCTCTGCTGCCACAGGCTCGCTCCACATTCCGTATCTCTCCTTCCCAGCGGCCTGAGTGAGCCAGAGCCCCTGAATCAGCTGCTCCTTTAACTCCATCCTGTCTGAGAGGGAAAAGACGCCCTCAAGCGACCTACACACAGAGGCGGGGCCAAATCCAAAGCTGAACCCCAGGAACTGTGCAAACAAAGAAGAGAAAGGGAAATCTCTCCCAGCAGCCTCAGGAGCAGTGGAGGAAATCTCCACAATCAATTTGATGTACACTGCATCTGTGGAATACCTGAATAGACAATGAATCATCCCAAAATTCAGGTGGTGGACTTTGGGAGCAACTATAGACTTGGGGTTTGCTTTCTGCATCTTATTTGTTTCTGATTTTATGTTTATCTTAGTTTAGTATTTACAGCTTATTATCACTGATAGATTTGTTTATTGATTTGCTTACTCTCGTAATTTTCTTATATGTATATTTTTTTCTTTCTTCCTTTTTCTCCTTTTGTGAGTGTGTATGTGCTTCTTTGTGTGATTTTTTTCTGTATAACTTTGCTTTTACCATTTGTCCTAGGGTTCTGTCTGTCGGTTTTTTGTTTTTTTTTTAAATATAGTTTTTAGCAAATTTTATCATTGCTAGATTTGTTTTTTTTGATTTGGTTGCTCTCTTCTTTCTTTCAGTCTTTTTTTCTTTTTTTTAAGTTGCTTTTTAATTTTTTTATTTTTAATAATTTTTTTATTTTTTATGTTAATAAGTTTCTTTCTTTTTATTTTATTTATTTTCTTTCTTTCCTTCTTTCATTTTTTCTCCCTTTCTTCTGAGCCGTGTGGCTGACAGTGTCTTGGTGCTCCAGCCGGGTGTCAGGCCTGTGTCTCTGAGGTGGGAGAGCCGAGTTCAGGACATTGGCCCAACAGAGACCTCCCAGCTCCATGTAATATCAAATGGCAAAAGCTCTCCTGGAGTTTTCCATCTCTAAGGTAAGACACAGCTCCACTCAATGAGGAGCAAGCTACAGTGCTGGATACCCTATGCCAAACAACTAGCAAGACAAGAACACAAACCCACCCATTAGCAGAGAGGCTGCCTAAAATCATAAGATCACAGACACCCCAAAACACACCACCAGATGCAGTCCATCCCCCAGAAAGACAAGATCCAGCCTCATTCACCAGAACACAGGCACTAGTCCCCTCCACCAGGAAGCCTACACAACCCACTGAACCAACCTTACCCACTGGGGGCAGACACCAAAAACAATGGGAACTACGAACATGCAGCCTGCAAAAAGGAGACCCCAAACACAGTAAGTTAAGCAAAATCAAAAGACAGACAAACACACAGCAGATGAAGGAGCAAGGTAAAAACCCACCACACCAAACAAATGAAGAGGAAATAAGCAGTCTACCTGAAAAAGAATTCAGAGTAATGATAGTAAAGATGACCCAAAATCTTGGAAACAGAAAGGAGAAAATACAAGAAACGTTTAACAAGGACCTAGAAGAACTAAAGAGCAAGCTACCAATGATGAAAAACACAATAAATGAAATAAAAAATTCTCTAGAATGGATCAATAGCTGAATAACTGAGACAGAAGAACAGATAAGTGACCTGGAAAATAAAGTAGTGGAAATAACTACTGCAGAGCAGAATAAAGAAAAAAGAATGAAAAGAATTAAGGACAATCATAGAGACCTGTGGGAAAACATTAAACACGCCAACATTTGAATTATAGGGGTCCCAGAAGAAGAGAAATAGCAAGGGACTGGGAAAATATTTGAAGAGATTATAGTTGAAAACTTCCCTAATATGGGAAAGGAAAGAGTCAGTCAAGTCCAGGAAGTGCAGAGCGCCACACAGGATAAATCCAAGGAGAAACACACCAAGACACATATTAATCAAACTATCAAAAATTAAATACAAAGAAAAAATAATAAAAGCACCAAGGGAAAAAAAACAAATAACATACAAGGGAATCCCCACAAGGTTAACAGATGATCTTTCAGCTGAAACTCTGCAGACCAGAAGGGAATGGCAAGACATATTTAAAGTGATGAAAGGGAAAAACCTACAACCAAGATTACTCTACCAAGCAAGGATCTCATTCAGATTCGACAGAGAAATTAAAACCTTTACAGACAAACAAAACTTAAGAGAATCCAGCACCACCAAACCAGCTTTACTACAAATGCTAAGGGAACTTCTCTAGGCAGGAAACACAAGAGAAGGAAAAGACCTACAATAACAAACCCAAAACAATTAAGAAAATGGGAATAGGAACATATATATCGATAATTACCTTCAATGTAAATGGATTAAATGCTCCAACCAAGAGACATAGACTGGCTGAATGGATACAAAAACAAGTTCCTTACACCCAGTTCAGACCTAAGGACACTTACAGACTGAAAGTGATGGGATGGAAAAAGATATTCCACGCAAATGTAAATCAAAAGAAAGCTGGAGTAGCAATTCTTATATCAGACAAAATAGACTTTAAAATAAACACTATTAAAAGAGACAAAGAAGGACACTCCATAATGATCTAAGGATCCATCCAAGAAGAATACATAACAATTGTAAATGTTTATGCACCCAACATAGGAGCACCTCAAGACATAAGGCAAATGCTAACAGCCATAAAAGGGAAAATTGACAGTAACACAATCATAGTAGGGGACTTTAACACCCCACTTTCACCAATGGATAGATCAACCAAAATGAAAATCAATAAGGAAACACAAGCTTAAAATGACACATTAAACAAGATGGACTTAATTGATATTTATAGGGCATTCCATCCAAAAACAACAGAATACACTTTCTTCTCAAGTACTCATGGAACATTCTCCAGGATAGATCATATCTTGGATCACAAATCAAGCCTCGGTAAATTTAAGAAAATTGAAATCATATCAAGTATCTTTTCTGACCACAACGCTCTGAGACTAGATATCAATTACAGGAAAAAAATATGTAAAAAATACAAACACATGGAGGCTAAACAATACACTACTTAATAACCAAGAGATGACTGAAGACATCAAAGTGGAAATCAAAAAATACTAAAAACAAACGACATTGAAAACACGATGACCCAAAACCTATGGGATGCAGTAAAAGCAGTTCTAAGAGGGAAGTTAATAGCAATACAATCTTACCTCAAGAAGCAAGAAACATCTCAAATAAACAACCTAAACTTACACCTAAAGCAATTAGAGAAAGAAGAACAAAAGAAGCCCAAAGTTAGCAGAAGGAAAGACATTATAAATATCAGGTCAGATATAAATGAAAAAGAATGAAGGAAATGATAGCAAAGATCAATAAAACTAAAAGCTGGTTCTTTGAGAAGATAAACAAAATTGATAAACCATTAGCCAGACTCATCAAGTAAAAAAGGAGGAGTCAAATCAATAGAATTAGATATGAGAAAGGAGAAGTAACAACTGACACTGCAGAAATACAAAGGATCATGAGAGATTACTACAAGCAACTATATGCCAATAAAATGGACAACCTGGAAGAAATGGACAAATTCTTAGAAACTCACAACCTTCTGAGAGTGAACCAGGAAGACATAGAAAATATAAACAGACCAATCACAAACACTGAAATTGAAACTGTGATCAAAAATCTTCCAACAAACAAAAGCCCAGGAGCAGATGGCTTCACAGGTGAATTCTATGAAACATTTAGAGAAGAGCTAACACCTATCCTTCTCAAACTCTTCCAAAATATAGCAGAGGGAGGAACACTCCCAAACGCATTCTACGAGGCCGCCATCACCCTGATACCAAAGCCAGGCAAAGATGTCACAAAGAAAGAAAATTACAGGCCAATATCACTGATGAACATAGACGCAAAAATCCTCAACACAATACTAGCAAACAGAATCCAGCCGCACATTAAAAGGATGGTACACCATGATCAAGTGGGGTTTATCCCAGGAATGCAAGGATTCTTCAATATACGCAAATCAATCAATGTGATAAACCATATTAACAAATTGAAGGATAAAAACCATATGATCATCTCAATAGATGCAGAAAAAGCTTTCAACATAATTCAACTATTTATGATAAAAAACCTCCAGAAAGTAGGCACAGAGGGAAATTACCTCAACATAATAAGGACCATATATGACAAACACACAGCCAACATCATTCTCAATGGTGAAAAACTGAAACAATTTCCTCTAAGGTCAGGAACAAGACAAGGTTGCCCACTCTCACCACTATTATTCAACATAGTTTTGGAATTTCTAGCCACAGCAATCAGAGAAGAAAAAGAAATAAAAAGAATCCAAATCAGAAAAGAAGAAGTTAAGCTGTCACTGTTTGCAGATGACATGATACTATACATAGAGAATCCTAAAGATGTTACCAGAAAACTACTAGAGATAATCAATGAAATTGGTAAATTAGCAGGATACAAAATTAATGCACAGACATCTTTTGCATTCCTATACACTAATGATGAAATATCTGAATGAGAAATTAAGGAAACAGTCCCATTTACCATTACAACAAAAAGAATAAAATACCTAGGAATAAACCTACCTAAGGCGACATAAGACCTGTATGCAGAGAACTATAAGAAACTGATGAAAGAAATTAAAGATGATACAAACAAATGGAGAGATATACCATGTCCTTGGATTGTAGGAATCAACATTGTGAAAATGGCTATACTACCCAAAACAATCTACAGTTTCCATGCAATCCCTATCAAACCACCAATGGCATTTTTCACAGAACTAGAACAAAAAATTTCACAATTTGTATGGAAACACAAAAAATCCCTAATACCAAAGCAATCTTGAGAAAGAAAAACGGAGGTGGAGAAATCAGGCTCCCGGACTTCAGACTCTGCTACAAAGCTACAGTAATTAAGACATATGGTACTGGCACAAAAATAGAAATATAGATCGGTGGAACAGGATAGAAAACCCAGAGATAAACCCAAGCACATATGGTCATCTTATTTTTGATAAAGGAGGCAAGAATATACAATAGAGAAAAACCAGCCTCTTCAATAAGTGGTGCTGGGAAAACTGGACAGCTACATGTAAAAGACTGAAATTAGAACACTTCCTGACACCATACACAAAAATAAACTCAAAATGGATTAAAGACTAAATATAAGGTCAGACACTATAAAACTCTTACAAGAAAGCATAGGCAAAACACTCTATGACATAAATCACAGCAATATCTTTTTTGTTACACCTCCTAGAGAAATGGAAATAAAAACAAAAATAAACAAATGGGACCTAATGAAACTTAAAAGCTTTTGCAGAGCAAAAGAAACCATAAACAAGATGAAAAGACAACCCTCAGAATGGGAGAAAACATTTGCATATGAATCAACTGACAAAGGATTAATCTCCAAAATTTACAAGCAGCTCATGCAGCTCAATATCAAAAAAACAAACAACCCAATCCAAAAATGGGCAGAAGACCCAAACAGATATTTCTCTAAAGAAGATATACAGATTGCCAACAAACACATGAAAGGATTCTCAACATCACTAATCATTAGAGAAATGCAAATCAAAACTACCATGAGGTATCACCTCATACCCGTCAGAATGGCCATCATCAAAAAATCTACAAACAATAAATGCTGGAGAGGGTGTGGAGAAAAGGGAACCCTCTTGCACTGTTAGTGAGAATGTAAATTGATACAGCCACTATGGAGAATAGTATGGAAGTTCCTTAAAAAACTAAAAATAGAACTACCATACGACCCAGCAATCCCACTACTGGGCATATACCCTGAGAAAACCATAATTCAAAAAGAGTTATGTACCACAACGTTCACTGCAGCTGTACTTACAATAGCCAGGACATGGAAGCAACCTAAGTGTCCATTGACAGATGAATGGATAAAAAAATGTGGCATATATATAGAATGGAATATTACTCAGCCATAAAAAGAAATGAAATTGAGTTATTTGTAGTGAGGTGGATGGACCTAGAGTCTGTCATACAGAGTGAAGTAAGTCAGAAAGAGAAAAACAAATACTGTATGCTAACACATATATATGAAATCTAAAAAAAAAAAAAAAAAACAGTTTCTGAAGAACCTAGGGGCAGGACAGGAATAAAGATGCAGACGTAGAGAATAGACTTGAGGACATGGGGAGGGCGAAGTGTAAGCTGGGACTAAGTGAGAGAGTGGCATGGACATATATACACTACCAAATGTAAAATAGATAGCTAGTGGGAAGCAGTCACATAGCACAGGGAGATAAGCTCGGTGCTTTATGACCACCCTGAGAGGTGGGATAGGGAGGGTGGGAGGGAGACCAAGAGGGAGGAGATATGGGGATATATGTATAAGTATAGCTGATTCACTTTGTTATAAAGCAGAAACTAACATGTAATTGTAAAGCAATTATACTCCAATAAGGATGTTTAAAAAAAAGGATTAAATGAAACTTGCTGATAGATGATTTTAAAGACTGGAAATCTAAGACTTTGATATATGTTGGAAAGGTTTTTTAGGCATTTGCAGAACATTAAAAAATATCTGAGGCTCATAACCAAAGCAGGTATTTCCTAAACAGGTAAGAGACAAGTCTTTCTATGGACAGGTTTTTAAAATGATATAGTTTTAGTTTTAGAAACAGAAATTTATCAATAACGTTTAGGATGGATTAGAGGGAAAACAGGTACTGAATATGAGGAGGCCAGAGGTGATGGTTTCTGGAAAAAGCTAAAAGGACCTGGACTCTGGTATTAGCAATGGGAATTACAAAGAAGGAAGAGATAATTGATGATATGTGGAGGTAATACAAAGTACATCGTACAAAGGCCATATAAGCACTTCGCCTAGATATTGCTTTAATAGAGATAGCATACAAAGAACATATGTGGTACATAAAAAGTTGTGATAATCCCAAAACAGGTAAAATAGCCAGACTATTAAGAAAAAGCTGTATAAAGCAATGAAAATTAAGCTGGGATTTGAATGAAACACAAAAATAGGTCAATAGAATGTGTGGAAGAATTTCCATGTAGGAAGTCAAAGCATCAGACTGTGGTCCAGAACTAATAGTTTACCACCCTGGTTTAGGGGTGGTATGGTAGAACCCAGACTGATTGAGACTAAATGTTCATACAGAGTAGTTTTAGGGAAAAAAAAATTGGGATAGATAAAGCATTATTGCAGACATTATTAACATGAAAACAGTAGATAAATTTTAATGTAATATAGATGGTGTTAAAGTATTTTTGGAGGCTCTGAAACGAACAAACAACAAAATATCAGATATTCCAAATCATTCCTATAGCAATGTACCCTGTAGAATTGAGGTTGGGTGGAATAGAAGACCAAGTTTCCATTGGAGGGCAATTAAAAGGTAATTGAATGGATTTAATTATAAAGCTTTGAGTCTCCTCACAGGGAGAATGTCCCTAGAAATGACAAAAGGACAAATCCAAGAAATACAAGGACTCAGTGTCTCTTGAAAGAGAAAGGAGAGTGGTGAGCTGAAGATAGCCAGGTGAGTGAGGGGTGGACAAGAAAAGCAAATGGAAGAGTTTGGAAGAGAATCTAGGTCAGTGTGTGTATATTCATTTGGGGATTGATGACAGGATATTCTATTTGAGTAAAGATCTTGGAAGTGGGTGGAACTATAAAACTGAAGCTTTAATAAGTAGTTGGGGCTAGAGAGTTACATCTGAATATCATTAATATAAGATCAAGTGAGTGGGTGATTTTCTTAAGCACATAGGGAGAGAAGATTAAAGACAATAAACTGATAACTGGGAGTCCATTGATAATATAAGTCATCAAGGAGAAAAGGCAACAAAGAAATCAATGATGATGGTATAATTAATATAATATATGTCAGTTATTGAGCAATTATTCTGAGCCTGGAGCTGTGATAAGAGTTTTACATTTAATGTGGTATAACACAATCTTTAGGCAAAGAGGTAAATTTGGTAGAATCTGGTAAAATATAAAAGCAGTGTCTCAGTTATCAAAAGACATGAAGCTCATGATCAAAGGTCTGAAAACAAGATATGGATTAAGATAATTCCTAGGGCCTGGCTAAACTGAGTACCACAAACTGGAAAGCCTTCTAAGGAGGGGCAAGGATTTGGAAAGGCAGATTGAAAACCTCTCTGCTGTTCAATTACCGTGAGAGCCAAAAAAGGTCAAAGAACTCATGTGGGAAAATGATGCCTTTCTACTGAAATAGACATGGTATTACTATGACTGTTTAAGAGATTACAGATGATTCCCAATAGAGATTACAGATGATTTATGAATACAATTACACATGTAATTCTATTCATAAATGTCCTATGGTCATTCTCATAAAATCAATAAATTGATTATATAGATTTTTCCATAAACTAAATAATACTAAGAAGAATAATCATCTATCACACATTTAGATTTATAATAACCAAAGGATTCTTTTAGCCTTGACACTTACAACAAACCTTCAAGATAGATCTCATGACATGATTTTATAGTTAACAATATTGAGATCTGGACTGTGTAAGTAATTTTTCCAGTTCACCTAGCTGTAATTGTCCGAAACAGGCATCTGGACCAGAGCTGCATTGTCCCACAGCATCAGTCTTTCCCTCTGGTCCATACTGCTTTCTGCAGGATACTGTTATCTACCTCTCTGTTCCTGAACATAGAAATAAAACATATGTAATTTATACCAACATAGCCATTGCATATAATTCTCTTTTAACAATTTTTTCATTAACCTGAAATATTGGAGAACTGGTCTCAAAATATTTGGCAGTTTGATGGTTTTGATCCCTAAAAGGTTGTCCATGTTATAAAAATGGCAAAGACACTCAAGATTAATACCAACTTCTTTATGGTGCCCCTGGTTCCATAGATAATAAACAACTAATGTCACAAATGTGAGTTATGCTCCGGAATGATAGGAAGAGATCCGTGTAAGATGTGAAGAATGAGAGGTTCCCCATTATAGTAAACTCTCTCCTGACAGATGGATTGTTTTCATGTTTTTATAATATCCACACAATTTCCATCTGAGGTCATTTTTAATTTACACCACACTTTATCTCTCTTGATCCACCTTTTTCTCAAGGTATGCTGTGCTGAGGTTTTGTTTTTATTATCCCACCCACATGTGGTTGGCCTATACTAAAATACACACACCCCGCTTGGGTTGTTTCCAACACAAATACCAATGGTATTCACACTATGGGAAAGAGAGTAGCTTGGTTAGAATTTGATGTAGAGGTTAATGTCCAAGCCCACACTTACATAGCACAGCCAAAGGCTAGAAAAATGAAATGTTGTAGAAATAGAGTACTCAGAAGCTTAGAGGCAAATATATATTTTCTATTTTGCGGCCGAAGAAATATAATTATTATTGCCTCTCTACATCTGCATAGGAAGCAGAGAAAAAAAAAAGCACAGCATCATTTGAGGAAGGTCAAAAATTCATAGGCTCTTAAGGCGTTCCTCCAATGGCATGTTCTACCTGAAAATACCACCAATCAGTTGTATTCTTTTAGTAGATGGATTTCACGCACACAGACACACACACACACACCAAACCCACCTGATAAAAAGAAGTTAATCTGTGAGTGAACAGTATTCAGAGCTAGTAATGCCACAGGGATTTGTTTACCAATTTTACTTTAAAAATCTACACAGAACTGTTAGATATAAAACTTAACTGAGGAGAAACCAGACAGGAAGAAAGGTGGGTTTCACACTTTAAAAACACCTAGGTGAATTCACACTTCAGCAAATTCAAAACCAAGGAGAAGCTTGGGAAGGGAACAAGGTGAAATTAAGGAAGAGCTGAGACGGTGGGTGATTTATTCATGTGCTGATGGATGGGAAAGATATTTTACAAGGATAAACAATAGTAAGGACAAAGTGGCACATTAATTCACAGGCAGTTTGTGCTGGGTTGGTTGTGTTGTCATGTATGTTTTAGGTCAGCAGCACCTCCCCAGCCTCAAGTTACCATTACATGACATTTTAATACATGCACATTAACTTTTGAATTCTTTGTCCCTGACCACAAGAATTTCATGTTGTGTGTATGTGGATTTTGGGTCATTCCGGTTGAGGATAATTAGAAAAAGATGGAACTAGGAGATGGGGAGGGGAAAGGAGGCAAAACAGCGGGACAAAGATTTTGCCAAAGCAGCCGTGGAGAGATAAAGGAGGCCCTGTGCTTAGAATCCTTTCACAGGAAGCAAGCTAAGACATTTGTAAAAGGGATTGGTAGAGCCAGGTCACAGCACTCTCCTGGCATGAGGGACCTTAGACTGGAAAGTTAAGGCCCTTGATCCCTGCTATTAGCCAAGGAGGGTTGACAAACACTTACTTCACTGTGGCAGACTAAATGGATTAAAAATGGCTACAGGAAACTTGTTTTCATCTTGAGTATTCAAATTACATTATGTCTCAATAGAATCAAATGCTGAAGTCATCATCAAAAAGACAGTAAATAATTGCATGGAAGGTCAGACTCTGCAGAGGAGAAAGCTTCTTAGCTCATTCACGTACACTGCAACAGAGCAGAATCTCTAGGCATTTCATTTCAACCACAGGAGGAAGGAAAGATGGTGAACTGAAATTAATTGTAGAATATTAATTACTGCCTATGTAAGGTGCATCAAATAATGTTTCTATGCTTTGCATCTGATATGTAGTCTGTATAATTTTATTTTCATGAATAGTACAAATTTTAAAACAAACCTTCATTAAAGAGGTTAACCTGGAAACTCTCTCCCCAGCCACTCTTAAGGCAAGTATTGCAAACTTGGACGCCTTCTGACTCAGCCAGGGAAACCAAGTGAAGGATTCCTCTTCCTCTTGATTGGAGTGTGATAGAGAGTGACAGAGATTCTGATAAACTTCAGAGAAAATGCACCATTTAAAAAAAAAAGAATTCAATTTTCTTAAACCACATTGTAAGCCAAAGAAATAGGTCTGCAGGCCACAGACAGGTTTCTGTGTGAGAGTTTCAACCTCTTAATATCTTAAATTCTGTAACAGCAAAGTATCGTATCATAGGGGTTTTTAAGATTCTTGTGAGGGGGAAGAGCATGTTAAAATGAAAATGCAAGCAGTCCAAAACCTTGAATTTAAGAAAACATGTGTTTTCCTGTACTTGTGGCTTTCAACCTTCAATGTTTGATGTTATTTCTCTTTTTGAAATACTTTGTGCTGATGTTTTTGTTGTATTTGATAAGTGTCAGTACTTTGAGAGGAAATTCATGATAATGATAGCCACCTTGGTGTGGCTTAATCAGAATGAATCCTGGGGGAACAGAGTATTGGATTTGTAAATTAAAAACACAAACAAGGAATATCTATGAATTTTGTCAGGTTAAAAATTCACTTATTGAACAACATCATTGTATGATTGTATTTTTGTAATAACTTTGTATATATGTGTATGCATAAAAATATATCCAGAAGGACATAAACCAAAATGATAAAACCAAAAAATAAATAAATAAAATAAATAAATAAATAAAAACACAAACATATACACACGTGAATACATAAACCACACTCAAACAGAAGTCCACCATCATACACACACATGCACACACAGAAGTACAAACTCATGCATACATAACTGCACAAACATATATGCACATACAAATACACAAACACACACTCATGCAAACACACACAAATACACTAACACATACACATTCAGGGACACAGAAATGCAGAAACTCATTTGGGCTTTTTGTCAGATTGTCTTAAAGGGATATAGACTCCCGTGAGAGAATTTTTTGAGCTCTCCAGTAAAGATGAACCAAAATTTGTTCTAGTACGGCTCAGATCCTGCCCAGACCTCACTCCACATTACTTGCTCAGTTAATTTGTACCAACTGCCCTGTACTTATTTTGACTTTACCTGCAGCTGAAAAACATAAGCTTCTGCTGTTTTTTAAAATTTATTTTTTTTATTGAAGCATAGTTGATTTACAATGTTGTGTTAGTTTCAGGTGTACAGCAAAGTGATATATATATATATATATATATATATATATATATATATAATACATATATATATATATATATATAATACATATATATATATATATATATATATATTCTTTTTCAGATTCTTTTCCCTTATAGGTTATTACAAAATATTGAGTATAGTTGTCTGTGATATACAGTAGGCCCTTGTTGGTTATCTATTTTATATACCGCATTGTGTATATGTTAATCCCAACTCCTAATTTGTTCCCCTCTCCCAAGGAGATATGGGTCTTGCCTCTGTTTTCTTTTTTTTTTTTTTTTCCATTTTGTACATCTCTAATCCATCTGGATTTCTCTTTCAAATAACAAAAATGCCATTTCAAATAAAAACAAAAATTCACTAGTCCCCTCTTAAAATATGTGGGCAGACACAAAAAGCTACCTTTTGTATGATTTCCTTTACAGGAAACATCCAGAATAGGTAAAGAAACAGAGAAAGAAAGAGGATTAGGGGTTGTCAGGGGCTGGGAGAGGGAGGAATGGGGAGTGCATGCTTTGGATATATGTTTTTATTTTGCAGGAATGAAATAGTCTGAAACTAGACTGTGGTGATGGTTGCCCAGCACTGTGAATGTACTTAATGCTCCTGAATTGCACAATTTAAAATTTAAAAAGCTTAAATTTTAATATTTTGTACTTAAAACATAAAGTACAGGGTGCCATAAATAATGTGAAAGAAAAGGACCACAAAGGCTGTGCATATGTGCATGTGTGTGTCTGTGTATGTATATGTGTATGTGAGAGATAAAGAGGGAGAGACAGAGAAACTGAGTAGTGTAGCAAAGATGGTAAAATCTTAACAACTGGGGAATCTGGGTGCAGGAGATAAGAGAGATATTTTTGTATTGTTCTTGCAAATTTACTATCAAGTTTTCATTTCTTGGAAAGAATACGAGAGAACAGAAGTAGCAACCTAAAGAGAAGTAGTAGTCTACGCACGTGTGTAAAGTTTATTACGTTTCATGGTAATATGGTCTAAATAGATTACTTGAAAGGCTGAAATGTTAATGAGGAAAAACCTAAGAGTAAGCACATATCATTTTGCAACAGATTGCATTTCTCTCACAAAATGTGGCTGGCTTGACGTTTAAAAGAAGGAAACTGCATTGAATATGTATTTGGTTTGAACCAGCTAGATTAGCTTAGATACTTATAATATCTAGTTACTACAATAATTTGCCTTTTTTCTTCTAAATGGAAAAATACCAACTTTGTATAGCCATGTTTTCTAACTTTTAAGATATGCCGTGGTGTTTCTGCTGAGCAGATGTTTTCTTGTTTGCATGTAAAATGGATCTGTTAAAATTTTATAACATGCAGCATTTCATGTTTTCCAAATAGACTTGTTTCAGTGATTTGACGAAAACTTTAGCTAATTTGCCAGAAGTATTTTTCTGAGTGCCAAAAATTTCCATCTCTCTGTGACATTCTTTCTGTCCCTCCTTCAGTTTGTGCACAAATGGCAGGACCCCCGCACTGTTTGCAATCTTGCCCCCCTTTCTCAGATGGTTCCTAATTAGAGCTTTAGTCCGGGGTTGAATGAGATCGTTTCAATCATTTTTCCATTCCCCAAAGAGACTATTATTCTCATAAAATGCTTATTAGAGAAGGCATTGGGAATTCAGAACAATTTTATTTTTTGCTTATCTTCCAAGGACCATGAGATCAGGATCCAGATGTTCTGACTTAGACAAGGGCGGAGTTATTCCCTGGCAAAGAAAAAATGAGGTTCTGCATATAAGAGAGAAAAAAGGATGGAGATGTACATGCCTGAAAGATAGACTCAGATATATGTGCTTGGCCATTTCTAATATATTCATTGAGAGAATAAACATGAAGAAATGCTGAGAGGTCCTTTGACACTAACCACTGTGAATGCAGTTGAAAAATAAACAAGGATTACATCGCAAATTAAAATAAATGTAGCTGGGTCACTGAGAAAATAGGTTATTGTATTTCATGCATTAAAGAAGGTTTAAATCAGAGTAGTAGCAGAGAAAGGTTTTAAGTGACATTCCCCTTTCTGAGGCATCCTGGACTCCCTTCTTTCTCATTTTTGTGTTCCTGAGACTTCTTATTTCTGAGTTTTTCCTGTCTTTGCATAAATAAAATGCTATTAGAAAATAGCCCTGTTTATTTCTTTCCTTACTTCTTTTCTTTGTTTCTCCACACCCCCCAAATACATTTTGCTTAAGTTGAGAAAATATTACAAGAAGAAAAATAAAAATCAGGTTCTAGTAAAATTTTTGAAGAATTAATATAACTATTATTAAAATATTTACCATCCTTTCTAATCAAGTTCCTCAACGTCTCCTTCTTTGCTCATTCGGCTCCCCGTATACACTGTTCATCACACCAGTCAGGTTTAGACCCAATGCCTTGTTAGGAAGTTAACCCTGCCCAACATGTTACCCGAGCACATTATAATTTCAATTAAGTTGTTTGATGGAAAAATACTTCATTAAATTTCAAAAGAAAGACTAAAAATGGTATGATTTCAATGGCTTGTAAGAAAAATAATTTTACACATGCACAGGCAAATATCCATTATTTTAAACACTGTCTATGACATACATTTACATATGCTTAAACATGAGAATTTTCCATCTCTAAATGAGACAGAAAAGGCCAAAACAAACAACTTTCTACTGGTGCAATAGTCAGCTTGCATGGAACCTTGCCAATCACCATTAGAAGGCTGAGTGGTGGGGCTTCCCTGGTGGCGCAGTGGTTGAGAATCTGCCTGCCAGTGCAGGGGACACGGGTTCGAGCCCTGGTCTGGGAAGATCCCACATGCCGCGGAGCAACTGGGCCTGTGAGCCACAATTACTGAGCCTGCGCGTCTGGAGCCTGTGCTCCGCAACAAGAGAGGCCGCGATAGTGAGAGGCCCGCGCACCGCGATGAAGAGTGGCTCCCGCTTGCCACAACTAGAGAAAGCCCTCGCACAGAAACGAAGACCCAATACAGCCATAAATAAATAAATAAATCATTAAAAAAAAAAAAAGAATACTATTAGTTGTAACATTGCCATCACTGTCACACCTAGGTGTAACAGCTTTAAAAAAAAAAAAAAAAAAAGAAGGCTGAGTGGTGCATCCTAACTAGTGTGGGTACCATTTTGCCCTCTTGTCAATTCCCAGATGAGGAAATGGCTTATTGATTCTGAGTATTCTTTTTCAGCTTAGCGGTCATTACATATGAAGATGCCAAAGCTATAAACCATGATGCCCAGGAAGTAAAGCTCAGCTGGCTTTTCCATTTGAAAGAAAATTTCCTTCAAAGAATGCTAAACCCTATCAAAGCTGTCCTGTTCATGCCAGGCAGGTTAGCCTTGGAGAGATCTCCCTCCCTCTCGTTCTCTTTTTCTATCTCTATATAGATATATCTCACAAGGTATTGTGCAATATAAGTGATATTATATTGTGTATATAATACTGATGGTATTGTACTTGATATTTTCTCTGTATGTTTTACCAGTAATATTATTAACCAGTGCTGGGGATGGTTAAAGATAGACTTTGAAAAAGTTTGTGTGTTGGCCTGAAATTAAACTTAAACCTCTGCTTCTTCCTAAGTCATACTATTTCAGAGTTTGAAAAAACATTATTGATACCATAATCTACTTGTCATCAACTGGGGAAAGAATCTCCATTATGATGTTTCTGACAGGTGTTCACCCTACGTCTGCTTGATATAGTCTTTGAAGTCAAAGACTTGGGTTTACATCTTGACTGTACTTCTCTCCAGCTTTGGGGTGTTGACAACCCTCTGAGTCTATTTTCCTCATCTAAGTGAGGGTAATACTAGCCATGTCTTTATGTTTGTGGAAGTGTGATGATGTAGTATATACAACATCCTGATTATGGAGACCAGCACAAGTTGATTAATTAATACAAGTTTCTTTATCTACTCTTTCCACTTCTGGGAAGCCCATTAACTTTCAAATCAGCATGTTCTATTGCTGAACTGGTATATAGTTGTTATTTATTTTTTTAAATTTTACAGTATGCCTTTCTTTTTTTTCTCATCTGTGCTTCTCAGTGTGGTTTTGAGCTCCCCAGAAGTAGTCTCTGTCTACTCCTATAGGTCAGTAGGGGTTATCTCAAGATAGTAGAATAACCCTGTTATTTTCTAGGCTATGTATTCTCAGTTCCTTTAACTACCATTGAATTGATATAGCTTCTGACCATTTTAACTATCCAGTGCTCTCCTGCTGGACAGAATTAAATGGATGAATCTTCCTCCTTCCCAAACCATCCATATTTATCACTCAGAATTACTGATACTATATTTTTATTCATGTATGCTTTATTAAATATTTTACCTTATGTTGAATTTTCAATCACCTAAAACAATAGTCAATTTCATGGAAGAACTCACTGGAATTGCATTACACATCTTTCTTACCAGAGCTACACAAAGCCAAGCACACGTTCTACATCTAGCTCTAAACAGATGTTGGTGGCCCATGTAATTGAAACAGCCTCTGGTTAATATGACAGATTGTTTAAACCAATTAATGAAATGTATAATTATACACGTTTTATCACTCTATAGGATAAAAACATATTTTCATCAAACATCTTTCTTTAGTCAGTAAGCAACTGCCTTCCCTTTTCTTAGGTTTGATGTGAAAGTGGCCAGGTTGACATTTAATCCACTAAAGAAAAAACTAGAGATGAAGGTGAGGGGCAACTGTATCATTTTATGTGTATTTGCGTTCAATGTTGTTAAATAGTAGCTCTGATTCTACTCTTCCATTAATGCCAACTCTACCTGGGTCTGGACGAGGTATCAGTTATGACCTGCTTTTGGTTATGACAGGAAGAATAATGTTAAAATTGGAGTTCACATTTAAACTCAATATATATACTAAATTATTATAAATCAAATGGTAATAATCATTTTAATATTAGAACATTAAACCTCTAACAATGTATTGAAGTAATTGTATAATATATATGAAAAAAGTTATGGAAGGGCAAAGTGTGTATCTTTTAAAACGTAATTATAATAAAAATAGTGGTGCTGAAAGTCTAATTTCATAAAAAATTGGGCTTGTGCTAAGTAGTATGCTTCACCTATTCTTTACAATAAGCACCCAAGAGCTCAAGTATAGTACTTAAGTTAAACTTAGAAATGAAGATTAAGATAGGTTTGATAAAGAAAACTCCTTTACATTTATTAAACAAAAGCATCCTAGATGAATCATACTCCAGGACTCTGAAAACAAACAAACAAAAAGCAATAAAAGATGTATTTGTCTACCTGATCACAAAATAGTTAACCCTCTTTTTAGAAATTTATAAATAACAGAAACTATCATCAAAAATGCCTTATTGTCTCACTCCTTGCCTCATCAACTTGTTTCTTTGATGTTCCTCATGAGGAATTTTAGTGTCATTCCAATTTCATGTGAGAAAGGAAGCATATTTGAAAAATATGTGCTCACGCTGTTTCATTTGCCCTTCTGGACAAAGCATCGTGATTTGCCTCCATTGCTCACCACCCCCACTTATCCTCAGTCCACAGGACTTGGATGCAGTTGATTCCACAGAGTATCCCTTTGAGAGAATGTGACCCTGACACTGACATCAGCACTTTGCAACCCTTTGATCACAGTGATTTTTCTGAAATAGACATGGTACTCAACACAGTGCAAGGAGACTCAATTGCTAGACTTTAGAGAACTGTTAGAAAAAGAATATTATCTTTTCTACTCAAAGATGATAAAAAAGTTAGGGTGTATTTCATTTTACAGGAATCTTGTCACTAGGAATGGAAAGCCTGCAGGAAAATGGAGCAAACAGAAAAGGTTCCCAATGTAGAGCCAAGACATAGAACGAAACTGAAGCTTGAAAGTCTTAATTGCCCCTCCCCCCTCGCTCCAGCTGTCTTGATAAACTCTGCCTTTATTTTTGTTGTTGATTTTTTCTTAAGATGATTAATTGTAATGGAAGGAAGCCTAACATACAAGTTAATTCAACTTGGAAAACTTGAAATCACTTATCCCAGGGACACTGGAAAACCTGGCAGGATTGTGCCAGCTTCTTCATGCCAAAAGACTTGATGCCCTTAGAAATGACACCAGTTCCTTTATAAAGATAGTTCTCTCCATTATGTATTTACCTCTTTTGTAGGACTGTGTCTGTAAACAGAACCTTCTCCTAAGTATCCATTGGTATTTTCTAAGAACATTTATTCTTCTTTAAGACTGGAGGACTGAACAAGTTCTAGAACTAAATTAATGGAAACATTGTCCTGCTAGGTATTTAATAAACTTTATCCTTGGAACTGGAATCTTTCTTATAAGAAGAGGGCTCATATACGGCCTCTAAGCTTTTAACTGATCGATCAAGCTGGTGACTTTTATTGTAACTGCCTAATGCCTTTGTATATATTAAAAACACATTGGAAAACTCTTTTATGCCACAACTTCTTAGAATTGACCAAGCCTGGATTACCTCCTTCTGTGTTGTCTTCCTTTAAAGATGTAATCTCATGTGGAAATCATGTCCACTTTATCTATTTCTAAATCATGACATATGATTACAATGTAAGTTGCTAGATTTCAAAATCAAATTATAAAAAATATTGCAACACATACGTTTTATATACAAATATTTTTAAATAAATTAATAATGAATAGCGCAAGTCATCCCACCATTGGTAATATTTTTCTAATTTCCTGGCATGTCATTAAATTAAAATTTAATATGATTGTATTACACATATTGCTTTATAACCTGCTTTTTTACAAGCAATATATCATGAAGATATTTTATGTCAATTCAAATAATTTTCCATTATCATTTAAACACTCGCATTGTACTTTCTTGAGGAACGTACTTTTTAAAAATAACCAGTTTGCTATTGTTCAGCATATCTAGTAACAATGATAAACCTAAGATCTTCCCTGGTGGATCCAGGGGTTAAGAATCCACCTTCCAATGCAGAGGGCATGGGTTTGATCCCTGGTGGGGGAACTAAGATTCCACATGCTGCTGGGCAACTAAGCCAACACGCTGCAAATACTGAGCCTGCGCACCATGACTGGAGAGCCTGTGTGCCGCAACTACAGAGCCCACATGCTCTGGAGCCTGCATGCCACAACTAGGGAGCCCACACGCTGCAACTAGAGAGAAGCCCGTGCACCACAACTCGAGAGCATCCTGTGCGCTGCCACGAAAGATCCTGAGTGCTACAACTAAGACCCGACGCAGCCAAAAATAAATAAATAAATAAATATTTTAAAAGAAAAATGATAAACCTAATACTAATTGCAGGCTACCATTTGTAGCAAACACTGTCGGTGCTCCACACTGGGTCTCTCTGATTGCTCTCCTGGGAATATATGCCCCTGCACTTTTCTGTATGTTTTGGGTCTAATGACATATGCTCACAGACTTCCTCAGAGGACAGTTCTTAGGCTCCTGGAGCCCTTTATCCACAGGCAGAGTGAATTGAAGACCTGGGCATTTACTTCCCTCTGGTGTGATCTTTAGTACAATCAAGGACTGGTGCAGAAAAGGACAAAGTCCACATTCTTGACTCAGGACAAACCTGAGGCATAATTCACACTCCAGAGTCCCTCTGTAGGATCAAGGAGAGAAGGAATTTTCCTGAAAACATACACTTTCTTGGGCTTCCTCTGCTCCCTTCAGACCTCCCTCGGGAGCACTTCCTGAATGAATCTCTTACAACTGAACCTTCATCTTTACAACTACTTTTTAAAAATTAATTAATTAATTAATTAATTAATTAATTAATTTTTTGGCTGCGTTGGGCCTTCGTTGCTGCATGCACACTTTCTCTAGTTGCGGCGAGAGGGGGCCACTCTTCGGTGTGGTGAGCGGGCTTCTCATTGCGGTGGCTTCTCTCATTGCGGAGCACGGGCTCTAGGCACACGAGCTTCAGTAGTTGTGGCACTCGGGCTCCGTAGTTGTGGCTCGCAGTCTCTAGAGCACAGGCTCAGTAGTTATGGCGCACGAGCTTGGTTGCTCCGTGGTATGTGGGATCCTCCCGGACTAGGGCTCAAATCCGTGTCCCCTGCATTGGCAGGTGGGTTCTTAACCACTGCACCACCAGTGAAGTCCCTTTACAACTACTTCTAATGAAGCTGACCCAAGACACCAATATGGAATTTTCAGTAGCATTTTCCATTTAGGAAGGAGCATGGTGATTCCAAACACTTGAAAAGGATTAGTGGAAAAGTTAAGATATATCGAAACTTATTTATAATAAAGATATGATAAAACTTCTATTACTTATCTAGAAAGCATATCTATTTTGTCTCTCAAAAAGAAAGTACATAAAGCAAGTAAATTCTAGAATGAATAAAATATTAATGTTTTAATCAAAATATTAAGGTTTTCATATATTTCAGTAAGTTCTTTGTTTAATTTATTATCCACAGATTTATGTGGTTATTTGATAACCTCTCTCTGGCTTTTTGGTAGTTAGCACAATCCATAGCTAGAAAGAACCTAAAGAATGAATGGGTTCTCCAGTCATTCATCCATCCATCCTTTTATTTGATTGTAATAGAATATCTAATATGCTAGTATCTGGGCATAAAATATAAAAAATTGGAACCTGACTTCATGGTCTTCAATCTTTAGAAGTTGTTGGATGTATAGTAGATGATTATAGGTCACTGTGATAATATCACTATAATATTACAAAACATTACTATCTATTGTTTATGGAGATATGCACACATATGAATGAAGCAAGGGAGGAGAACATAAAGGACTTCAGTAACACTATTTTTAATAATATGAAGAAGAGAGGCCAAAATATGAATATTTTGTTTACTCTAAAAAATGAATACTCAGGACATCATTGCATTGTCTTTGTTCTTTGAATGATTTTATTTCTTAAGGTCTTAAGATATCATCAATGAAAGAATGATTAGTTTTTCTGGGGTGGGGATTTATTAATGCTCAGATTAGTTGTCAAGAAGACTTCAAGTAGGATACACATCTGGACATTCTGAGGGGACAAATAGTGTGAACAAGGACACAGATTTGGGGTTTGTTAATGGAATGGTGGGTAATTTGATATAACAGGAATCAGATGGTTAAAATTAAACTATAATAATGAAAACACAGCAAGATCTTGCACATAACAGGTGGAAAAACCTGATGACTACTACAAAAATCTAATATAACATTCTCATGATTGTCTGTGTAATGCAGAGCCTTCTAGATGATGATGGTTACACAATGAGGACATACACTGTAAAGCATGTGTAAAGTGTTTGGCCCTGGGATGACTCATATTTGCATCTACCTTGGGTCCTAAGACATTTCCTAAACCTGGAATATTGTGATTCTATTTCAAAATGTGGATAGCTGATTTCATGTATTTTGAAATTTTATCATCACTTACTAACAATTACCAAAATTACTTTCCAATTGGAATTTGGGGAAAGAATTTGTTCCACCTCCCCCAATCCCCCAAACTATGTTAATGTTAAATTTGTAGGCTTCCTAGAACCCCAGGATCTCTGGATAAACTGTGGTCATATTTGTAATTCTCTTTGTTTTAGGAAGAATTTTTGATCAAACTTCTCCTTGAATCAACAGTGTACCTGATTTAAAAAATGTGTTAAACTTTGCTCAATCTCTATACACAAAATTTTATAATTAAAAAACTATCTGTTAATATGGTTAATATTGAAAGATAGTAATGATACTCTTTGGCATATGTTCCATTGAAGTTAATACTATTTATTTAAAACAACTTCCAAAGCAAAAGTACTTTAAGAATTATGGCCTTACTTTAATAACTCAGTGCATGCATCTATTTATTTTTAAATAATAGATTTCAGAAAGGGGTCAGGCATCCCATCTCTTATTTTACCAGAGGGAATGGATATCCAAATTGGTTAAGTGGTTTGCCTTAATTCAGCAAAAATGCTGCAGTTTGTTACTCTTAAATCTTTACTAGACTGACCCAACCCTCAAAAAGTATTTATCAAACTTTGACCCCAAACATCTTTGGCATGTCTTCTAAGAAGAAGCTTTGGAAAACAGTAAAAGTTTTCTGGAATAATGATGTACTCAGCTTTTTCTTTTTCCAGAAATGTTAGTATATGAAGGAAGTGAGTTCCAATATTAGAATTATAATTTTTATTTGAAGAGCTTTAACGTGATTATGTGTTTCTTGAATATTAACCTATAGTAGTTGTGATGACTCAAACATATAAATGCATAACACATTCAAAATTCTCTAAAGGCAGTAGAGCATGAAACATTTAAGAAGGGCAGTAGCATGTGTATGCTGGGAAAGACAAAACACATACATACAAAATGAAGAACAATAACATCAAAGTCAAGTAACCAAAAGGAAAGGCATGTAAAGAAGGACTTGAAAAATATTTTAGTACAGCACCTTTTCTTTTCAGTTTAATATTTTGGAATGTAACATAAAAAGTAACTTAAAAGTACAAAAAAAAGGTATATTTCAAGTATTATGTGATAACTGTCAAATCTTAAAAATGAAGCAATTGACAAACTCTGGGCCAGGTGCAATCAGGGGATAAAAAGAGTCAACTGCTGTCTTCAAGGAGATGAATAACTTCATGGAGCAGTGAAATAGTAAGAACCATATTTCAGAGTAACTGGAAATTTTGTAATCTCCACAAAACTTTTTCTCTGTCTCAGGGTAAGAATATTTTGACATAATAATGAAATTCTGACCATATCACAATACATATTTCTGGTGTTGAAACAAGATAATCAATTGGCTTTGGAAAGAACTTGGGGCAGTTTTTAAACAATCCATGCATAATGACAGGAAAAACTGTGTCGATGAAGACGTAGTGTAGGTGGGGAGGAAAAATAAATACAGGGCAAGCTCAGTACCAGAGCTCACACGTCATGAGGACCCGTGCTGTGAGTCACACATTTCAATAAATAAAGCCTAGTATATTTGTTTTCCAGTGACGTTTAATGATAAAAGGTAACTCTTAAGGAAAGTTATTATAATTACTATGGATATTAATTTATGAAGTGTGAGGTCATCTCTTTCATGTGTCACTAACATGAGACCATAATGATCCTTTTAAAAGGAAGTATCGTTTACCTTTGTGAAAAGAGGGGTGACTCTCAGCTTCCACTTTCTGAAGTGTTTTCTCTCTCTCCAAATGGAAGCGTTGGAAGACCTCAGAGGAAGGTAATGAATTTGTAGCAACTTTATCAAATCAAAAAAGTCTAACTTGAAAAGTCATTAGGGCAATTTATCAAAATTTTCGGTCTTGACTAAAAACAATTCATTTTTAAGTTTTAAGGTCAGTACTATATTAGATGACTCACCCATATGTTCACTGTTTATAGTTGTCCATATTTTCATTGATTGGATATGTTTCTCTTCCTCAGAACAGCATTGCACTGAGGATGGATGTGGATTCCCTTGGTGTAACACCGAGCTAAACTGAACATAACATTCTTAGATACTGGCTGTGTAGCCCAAAGCCCCTTTGTCTGATGACTGTTACACAAGTAGGACATATACTATAAAACATGGCATAATGGGTCAACTAAAGGAACCCAAAGCAATCAAAAACATTGAGGTTACTGAGTAAAAGTACAAACATTTTTATATACTCCTATATAAACATTTATATACTTAAAATCAATTTCTTTTCTATCTCCTATCTTTACTTGGAAGCCAAAGACTTTTTTTTTCTTGAAATTTAAATAATGTGTGACATGCTAATTTGAGGACCATTTTGCAAGTTCTTGCAAACAGATTACCCAAGAGAACAACCACCATGTTCCCTAGTGGCTTATGTCATAACCAATGGAATTGTACTCTTGGGAGGAGGGAGAAGACGTAAAAACTTGTTTTTGGACATGTGGTCATGAAACTTTGCTTTGTGGTGGGAACCCCCTATTGGGTTTTGTTGTCCAGCATTAACGTGTCCTTTTGCACGCTGAGGAAATTATTGAAAGTCAGGACAAAACAAACTTTCACATCAGCAGATCCTCCAATTCACCAGAAGGATGAATTTTGCATTGGAACAGAATGAGGAGGGAGATGAATCTTCTTTCCCATCCAGTTTGGGGGGAAATGATGAAGCACACCCTTTCCAGGGACACATGATTTCTTTCTCGGCAGTAGCTTGCTAATGATGATGCCAATTGACAGGGTCGGCTTTCAGCGTGTCTGGAAATACCAAGAGAGTGTTCTCTGAGTGTCTATGGGTACAATGAATCAGCTTTCCCTCAAAATGCATCCTGGCTTACCCATGCTACATGCTGAGTGCACACGTCTGTGTCCCTACACAGAGTCTCCCAGGCTCAAAAGCAGCATTATGTTTGCATTTTTTAGACCATCTCAGAGACACTAAGAATTAGAAGGGCCTGATTATTTACTCTAAGGCTTTCCTTAATAGGAGAATAAAGAGCTAATGCTTTGTGTACATTTTCTGAGGTGGTTTTAACTTTGAAATGACTTAGCTTCTTATACTTATTTATCTTTAGTTAGGCATAGAGTGCCATATTATCATGTTTTGTTTATTACTTAATGTTCTCATGTCCCTCCTCATAACTTAGACCTTTAAAGTATCTGTTGATAATTTTCATATTCTCATTTCATGTTTGTAGAGCCAAGTAACCCATGTAAATTACTTTAATCTCTCTTTCTAAAATCAGTCCTCCATGACCTTAATTATTCTGAGTGGTGCAGTTTGAACTCCTTGAGCCTCGTTTGGCAGAATGATGGCAAGAGAGCTGGTTCGAGATTGTCGTTAGCAAAGTGTTTGCCATGCCACCACCCTTATCAAAGGCAGGCTTCCTCTAGGCTACAGAACACTCTGAAGTTCTCTGCTCTCTCTTCCCGGCTTTCCACCAGCCTGCAAATTCCAGCTGCAATCAGCTGATGAGCTCAGAGCTGCAGGGACAGCTTGACACAAGTTTTGAATCTGATTCAGTTCTCCTGTAATGTTGGGACAGTGAATTCTCAGATGGGGCCTAACAACAACCCTGGCTATTCTGACGCTCTGACCAGAACATTTCAACTTAGCTCAATCATCTTAAAATCAATGATGGTGGCTGGAAAAATTCTTTATGGAAGTCTCTGAATAAAAGCAGTTCAAAGATATTTTATTTTCCACTGCACATTTCCAGAACTTTGATTTCCCTGATGAAATGCTCCTTGCTTGTGATATGTTCCCAGATTTACCTAGATTAGAGGAAGATGTCTACTCAGAGGAAGAGAAGTCAAAACACACAAAGATAATTTCACATCATGTTACTATAGTTGATGCTTTCAAAGAGGAAGATGCTATATGTCAGAATTTTTTGTCACTATCAAGTTAGTTATTTGCATATCTTTTTTGCTTCCCCTTAAAAAAAAACTCTAAAAATGTAAGAGAAGATAAATTGCATGAATTTCTTCTTTTACTGAATACCCACCCTTTTAGCCAAAGGATTATTATGATGTGGATTTTCATGAGTGAAGAGAAAGCAGGAAGCACACAGAATGTTAAGTGATATATTTAAGATATTCATTTTTAAGATTTAGGTTTGGGTGTGTCTGATTTGGGGGCCCAAGTTCAGTTACCTACTACAATTCTGCATCATTATTCCTTATATTGAGGGGCTAACAGGCAAAAAGCAAGGTATCAGGATATCTGGGTTCCTCACCTGAGTCAGTTGGAAAGAATCCAATTCCTAGCTCATTTAGACTGTTGGCTGAATTTAGATCTGAAGTTTCCACTTCCTTCTCTGTCGACTGGGGACTGGCCATTCTTTTCGAGTTCTCTTTCCAGCCCTCCATAGTGGCCACCTACCTCTCAGAACCAGCAAAGGCATGTTGGAGTTTGTAAGTTCTCTTTCTCTGCTGCCTTCCTCTTTCACCACATCTCTCCAACACCAGCCAGAGAAAATTCTCCGCTTTTAAGGACCCATTTGATTAGATGGGGCCTCTTAAGGTAATCAGGATAATTTCCTTAATTTTAATGTCTGTAGCCTCAAATTACATCTTTAAAGCCCCTTTTTGCCATGTATCATAAGCCATTCACAGGTTCTAAGCATTCAGGTATTTTGTGGCAGGGCGGGGGGGAGTTGCAGTTATTCAACGTAACACACTATCCAAAAGTCTCTCATACATATATAATGATCTCTCTATCCTATCTATCTATCTATCTATCTATCATCTATCTATCTCTCTAATATCTATCTGACACATGGTATGAAGAACTTAAAAAAAATACGATGTTGACTCAAAAAAAACCTGACTCCAAAAATTCCTTCCTCTACCAGATGTTTACTAATGTGACCCTGCTGGGAATTTGATCATGGGGATTTTCTTTATCTTTTCAAAGTTGTGTTTGTCTCTCTTGTTGATGTATTTCCCTAAACAGGTAATTGGGAAATTGATGAGATGGTCACGGGCATGCCTTTAGTGCTACACCTGATATATGAGAGGGGGCAGTGTATTTTGAATCCAATTTTGTTTGATGGGAACCATCACACATCCTATCTCTTATCAAAACCTGCTTCATGGCAGTTACCCCAGGTCACTGAGACCAAGCCAGAGCCTGTCATTGTGGGAGTGTGTGTGTGTGTGTGTGTGTGTGTGTGTGTGTGTGTGTGTGTTTGTGGGGGGGAGGAGATAAGAGCCCAGGGGCGGGATCAGCATGCGAAAGAAGCTGGACACTGTCCTCTCTAAGCCTAGCATATGGGAAACAGCTGGATGCATTAGTTTAACCTTTGTCATTCTTGGCACTGAAAAAGCACATCCAGTTTATACAAAAAGATTTCCCAGATGGAACTTTCACAAAGTTATGGTTAAAAACATTAGGAAAGTGCTGTGAATGAAAGCATTGCATTGATTTTTACCTGGGTTACTCTGCCGAAAGCCCATTTCTCTCTCATGTGCTTACCAATAGGTCCTTGGAAGCATTAAGTGCTCCCTGGGGAAAAGCAAAAATAAGAACAAACAAAATACAATAACCAAAAAAGAAGGAGGAAGGAACTGCATTAAAACAGGAGGGGAATCTCATTTATTTTATTCTAATACTGCTTATAGGTGAAAGAGAAAACTACATTCCTAAGAAACCAAGAGAAGGTGTGGAGATTCTCTGAAAGCAAGTTGCTCACCTCCTTATTCGACTCAAAAAGTTTACCCAATTGAAAATATCCCACTCTCTGGCTAGAGTGTGGTGTTTTACATTATTATAAATGGACCAAGATGGACCTGTGTACATGGCTCTGGTGAAGGACCCTGCAGGCAGTGGCTGAACATGGTTCTTGAGTTTGTGTCATCTTTCGTCCATCAGCATCAGTCAGAAAAGAATATTCATGTAATTAGGATAATTCATCTTGCCTTTAAAAACCTTGGAACAGTAAATGAGGAGATCCTAAGATTAGTAGCATATTAAAAAAATTTTTTTTCTAATATTAAGTCAGCATTTCCCCATTTTGCGAGAAAGATTTGTTTTCTTCAACTGAGTTTCTTACCTTATAATAAATAGGTTTACCCTAAAATCCTGATAATGAAAGTACTATGTTCTAATTATAAGAAAATTAACACATATGAAAACAATGCAGTAGAAAGTAAATATGCTGCCCTTATTTCACAAGCCATTGGAAAACAGAGAGAGAGAGAGAGAGAGTGTGTGTGTGTGTGTGTGTGTGTGTGTGCGTGTGTGTGTGTATGTGTGTGTGTGTAGCATGATCATGTGATATTACAGGACATTTAGGTTACCATTAATATTTTTTGTAACAAATTTTGGCAATGATATTTATTTAATCTAATGAAATTACTTCTGTTGAAACATGGTAGACTGAACATAAATGTTTATCACCAATCTATGAAAACCTTTAAAGATGTTAGAATTTTTTGCTTCCATAACTTTTTTGTGTGGAATGTTTATATTCAATAATATTCCATTTTGTTTGTGCTTTATAAATATACTGAAGGTTAATTTTATTTTAATAATTGTCTTAGCCACATTACACAGTTTTTGAAATGTAACATACTAACTTCTAAATAATTTTTCTGTAATAGTGCTTATAGTATTAATTTTATCTTTAACCAGTGAGTTAATTGGAAGATTGTGTTGTTTTAAAAACAAATTGATAGAAATTGTAACTATCTGTTTATCTATCGATCTATCCATCCATCCATTTATCCATCCATCTATCCGTTCATCCACCCACCCACTCCACCCAATATAACCATTCATCCATCAATCAACCCTCCATCTGTCTTATTCATCTCTATAATTTGTCTTCCATATTTTGTTGTCAACTTCTAATCTGACTATGTTATACTCAGAGAATATCAAATTCATTGATGCTGAATATCTAAGATATCTATCGATATCTAAGAAGGCTACGGTAATTGTCATTATCATTATGAATTTGTGAGATACAATTTTTTAAACTAACTTTATTTATGCTTGAGGTATTTTTAAGCTGTACTATTCAACTCATTGTTTTTTATGCTCTTTATATCTTTTATATGATTTCTAAATTTTACCATTACAAAAAATCCATCATAGTTTCATGTAAAGCTTTTGACCTAAATTCCATTTTCTTAGATATGTAATAGTACTCTACTTCTTGTATTTGCATTTACATTTGCTCTCTTCAACTCTGACCACCCTTCAATTTTCAACCTTTTTAATATTCTTCTAAGTGTCTTTCTTTGAGATTTTTCAAAGTGGAGTTTTTAAACCTGATTTGAGGTTTCTTTGAACTGTAGAATCTGCCACATTGACGTCAATGATGAAATATTTCTTGAATTATTTTTTCTCTATTATTTAATATCCAAGTATACTTTTGTATTTTCTCTTTTGTCACTTGTCAATGATGGTAGAACTTTTAAATCTGACCGAGTACCTCAGTCACTTGGGCTGCATCTTTATTAGTTTTTACATTCTTGTCTTAAGTCATATTTAATATTTCTCATCAGTATTATAAAATAAACAATAATTTTCTATTCTTTTTCTCCTTCAAGTTTCAATAACTGTAAATGTGTCAATAAGTGTAAAAATTCAGAATTTTATTCCCAGACAATGATTAAGCTATAAATAACCATTTCTTCCAGTCTTGTATTAAAGTACTGAGACAGAATGTTATCCTATTTGTTTTGTAGTTTATAATCACTTTGTTATGATTCATAAATATTCATCTATACATTCCACTAATGACTGTTTCTACTACAACTCATTTTTCTCTCTTTTGAAGTTGTCAAATGATTTAATTTTCTACTTCTTGTATTACTTCTGCAAATAATATTTTACTTCATTGTATTACTTCTGCAAATAATATACTCAGAAATTATTTGTTTCTGTTGCCTTTATATATGAATAATTTGGGGATTGCTACCTTTGTCTGCCAAAATACTGTAAACGCTCTGCCACTGAATTTTAGCTTCTATATTGGTAGAACAGGAAACATTTTTATAAACCTAATTCTCTTTCATGATTTAATAAACTGTTGAGTAATCCTAGAAACCTGAAAATATCTTCTTAATCCTTGGAGATCAAGAATGTCACTAGCCAACATAAAAATGCATGTCTTTTTCATTAATTATTTCTGGCCTTCAGTGAATTTTTTTTTTAATTGGGGTATAGTTGTTTTACAATATTGAATTAATTTCTACTGTACAGCACAGTGGAGTTCCCTGTTATACAGCAGGTTCTTATTAGTTATCTATTTTAAACATATTACTGTATACATGTCAATCCCAATCTCCCAATTCATCCCAACCCCCGTTTTTCCCCCTTGGTATTCATACATTTGTTCTCTACCTCTGTGTCTCTATTTCTGCCTTGCAAACTGGTCCATCTGTACCATTTTTCTAGATTCCACATGTATGCATTAATATACGACATTTCTTTTTCTCTTTCTGATTTACTTCACTCTGTACGACAGGCTCTAGGTCTATCCACATCTCTACAAATGACCCAATTTCGTTCCTTTTTATGGCTGAGTAATATTCCATTGTATATATGTACTGCATCTTCTTTATCCATTCGTCTGTCGATGGGCATTTAGGTTGCTTCCATGACCTGGCTATTGTAAATAGTGCTGCAATGAATATTGGGGTGCATGTATCTTTTTGAATTATGGTTTTCTCTGGGTACATAACCAGTAGTGGGGTTGCTGGGTCACATGGTAATTCAATTTTTAGTTTTTTAAGGAACCTCCATACTGTTCTCCATAGTGGCTCTATCAATTTACATTCCCACCAACAGTGCAAGAGGGTTCCCTTTTCTCCATACCCTCTCCAGCATTTGTTATTTGTAGATTTTCTGATGATGCCTATTCTAACTGGTGTGAGGTGATACCTCATTGCAATTTTGATTTGCATTTCTCTAATAATTAGTGACGTTGAGCAGCTTTTCATGTGCCTCATGTCCATCTGTATGTCTTCTTTGGAGAGATGTTTATTTAGGTCTTCTGCCCATTTTTTGATTGGGTTGTTTGTTTTTTTGATATTGAGCTGCATGCACTGTTTATATATTTTGGAGATTAATCCTTTGTCCACTGATTTGTTTGCAAATATTTTCTCCCATTCTGAGGGCTGTCTTTTCCTCTTGTTTATAGTTTCCTTTGCTGTGCAAAAGCTTTTATGTTTCATTAGGTCCCATTTGTTTATTTTTGTTTATATTTCCATTACTCTAGGAGGTGGGTCAAAAAAGATCTTGCTGTGATTTATGTCAAAGAGTGTTCTTCCTATGTTTTCCTCTAAGAGTTTTATAGTGTCCGGTCTTACATTGAGGTTCAGTGAATTCTTGTGTTCTAAAATCTCAGTCTGTCTTCACTTTGGGGAATTAAGATGTATATTTGGTTATTAATTTTTATTCCTTTACTCATTTTGCTTTTCCTGATCTTTGATTATTTCTGCATGAAGTCTCTTGGGAATTTCCTGTACTTCCTACCTTGTTGCTTATAACACCAGTTTTTGTTTGTTTATTTCTGTATTGTGACTGTGTTTTGAGGTAATCCTGAAATTTAACCTTCCAAATCACTCATCGGGTTTTCAGAAATGTCCATTCTTTCATTTTATTTCCTGTATTCACTTACTTATTTCCAGTTCAGGAAACTAACCACCACAATTTCCTTTGGCTATTGACCTTGAAGTTAGTATGAAACCAACCAAATAAAATGTATATATATTTTTTATTATATTACATTATTACACACTAAGTATTATATTTATACTTATTACACATAAGTATGTTGTATATAACATAAGGTATATATATTATATAACATATATATATGATGTGTATATGATATATATCACATATGTGCCTATACATATAAAAGTTTGTGTAATCTCTCTACACATAATAATGTATATATGTTATTTTTCATATTTTCTTTAAATATTGGGCCATTTTAGGAAGTGAACTTCAGGGAATTGGAAGAAAAATTTAAGACAGACCCTTAAACGTAACTTTGTGCCTTTATGATAGAGACCAGGCATCTTGCTTCATAACTTTCCAGGCTTAGTAGAAGGATAGTCAACCCAAATCCAAAAATTTAAATTTAAATTTCTCATCACAGTGAATGGAAGAAAACAGGATAAAGATGGCTCTATTTTGTACGTCATAATAACTCAATATAAGTTCATAATAACTCAGTATAGGAAATTGTACATGATATGTGTGGTACACATCATAGAATTGAGTCATTTCTACAAATCCCATGTGTGAATTCATATTCTATTTGCCCTTAAGTTTATCTTGTAAGAATTAGGGAATTCTGTTTAGAATGTTTTATACCTTCTACCAACGTGTATGTTTCTTTTTTTTTGTTCACTCAGCAAATATCTATCGAGTGCCTATGATTTGTCAGTGTTACGTTGTTCTGTGTTGTAATTTTCTTTAAAATATTTCATATGTGATATCTATATCCTGCCATTTAAAATAACATCAAGTCTACCTTGGAGGCTTTTCTTGCACGAAATTCATCGAAGAATCAAGGTCAGAACACAAAGAGAGAAAAGGTGGATGCAGACTGATGAAGGTGCAAACCTGCTTGTCAATAAATACCTGTGGTGTGGCATTTATAACACATATAACCTGTTATTGACATTGTGGTGATGGAGGAAAAAAAGTTTCTATATCTCTAATTGCTGAAGTTTTAGATTATTTGCCCAAAGAAGTTGAATGAACAACTTGGCTTAGGTTAATTCTGCCACAGCTAGAAACTACAGACGCTAAAACATGTTGATTAAGTACAATGATATTTTAATGAAACCTATTAATTCAAACTGACGTTTACTAACTTGAAATCAGTTCCTTACTCATCTTCAACTTCTGACAGGGGATTTCTATGAACAGATTGTAAAGTGAAGGCACCCTTAGAATTAGAAATGGGGCTAATAGGGGTCCCTACTATGGGTTGCATTGATTTAGGCTTGGTTGGATACAACCACTCTTTCAAAGGTGAGGTTAGGTGTTCTCTCACAGACCCTAGGTTGAATCTTATCCTGTGGTCTTGCTCCAAAAGAGTTTTGATCCTCCCCAAGACCTCTTAGGAGAAGGGGAAAAAAACAAACATATTTTTAAACTTGCTACACATGACCTCTCATTTCCCCTTATTTTCCACATCCATCATTTTTTTCAGGCAGATCTAACAAATTACTTGCCAAAAATAGTCACCAGTACTAACTTTAACTTAATGGCTGCATATTTAGTGTCCAGATATGAGTTGAGATTTCCTTTGTCATCAACATTCTAGTCCTAAAGTGCTTTTTAAGGCATGCCAGATAGTTGAATTGGAGACTGTTTCTTGGGGGTGCAAATATGTGGAAAAAATAAATAGCATCCCTTTTTCAGTGAAAACTGGCCAGAAACACAAAGCAAGGACTGATACACCAGAGTGAATTGATTCAAAGGAGGGTTTTTATCAAAATACAAGCTAGAAATTACATTACCTGATTTTACCGTTCTTCCTTTTAAGGATATGGGGAAAAATCCATATATTTTAGAGTGTGTACCACAAGCTTACTCCATACTTATTCACTTTGCATTGTTCATGCTAAACAGAGCCTCTTTACTCTCATGTGGAAGAATTTCAAGGAACTTAATGATTTATAAAAATGCATTGTGCTGACATTACAGTGGCCAAAATTCTACCCAGTTCTCATAGGTCCAAGGCCAAGAAAATCTCACTGGTGTGATTAGAAATGAAAGGAAATTCTTAGGATCACTGAAGAGTTTAAGAACTATAGGTCTGCTGGTTTGCCATTGCCCCTGTTAGTCATTTTTCTGTAATTAGGTCAGTATGCACTTCTGAAAAATGGAAGCAAGTCAAATGAAATAAAATAAAGGCTTTAAGGAAATTGGCTTGTGGACAACACCGACTCACATAATTTTATGTTCATACTGTAAAGAAAATCAGTGTTTGGACAAGTTATAGGAAATATTGTCAAGTAATCGCTCCAAAGAAGGAAATCTAGACATAAATTATGTGTGCCCCCGTTGCAGAGTAAGTGAGGACCGTGTTGGGGGTTCTTGTAGAGAGGTGAGGAACTTAGAATCTCCCAATAATCAAATCCACAGAATGAAAAATGCAGTTCCCATTTATATTAGTTACAACTTTTTTGGTTGCAAGAAACAGACAGTCCCTAGAGTTTGTTTATTAACCAGAAAAGGGAACATGGCATAAAACATAGGGGTGCCACACAGGGATCAGAGTGTAGCTGGGGCTCAGGAATGGACTAGAGTCAGGAATCAAGGCAGCAAGGAATCCACAAACGTCTCTCTTTCCATCTCTCATCTTTCTTTCTCTCTGTCTCTGCTTTATTCTTTCCTCTGTGGAGCAAACTCTATTTTTCTGTCCATAATTTGGAAAACCAGATTGCCAGCTTTGATTACCTATATATTTCTATTCCTGTATTCATTGTCTTTCCTCTTTTTAAAATAAAATAACGTTCATGTTCTAATCTCAGGCCAACTTCCTTCTTCTCTCGTTTCCTTGCGTCTCATACCCTATCATCAATTCAAGAACTTTACTCCTGCAATGATCTCTTCCTTCTCTTCCATCGTCAAGTTTCTCTTTATGTTGGATGATTTCTAACAGCATACAGACAGTCCTTGATTTCTCCCATATTAAAAATACAAATAACAGATGAACAAAAGCAACAACAACCCCAAACAACAGCGAATATCTCCTGGGTTCCACACCTCTCTAGATCTACTACCCCATTCTTCTATTTACCTTAATAGTAAAAATCTTCAAAACAAATTAGCAATATTTGACTTCATTTCCATTTTCTTGAGGGTTCCCAATAACACTTTCATTCCTATGCTACTGAAAATGTTGTTGTCAAAAACTTCCACTCTTCCAAAAAGCTCTTAATTCCCATTTCATTCTACTTCTCAACAGTATTTAATAGCATTTATCACTTCCTTCTTGAAAACTTTTTACACTTGACTTTCAAAAATGTCTCAGCTTCCTGGTTTTTCTTCTACATCACTGGCTTCTCTTTCCCAGGCTCCTTTGCGAGAGTCTTCATTTTCTGAGCCCTAAAAGATAAAGTGCCATAGCACACAGTGTTGTGCTATTTTTATTCTCCAGCTAAAATCTCTCCATAGCTAAACTTATACAGTTTCATGACTTTAAGGATTCTCAAATTTCTATTTTCCACCTAACAACCACAAAACTCATATATTCATCTGTATATTTCAGAAGGGCACTTATATGTCTATTTGACATTTTAATCTTAACGTTTTAAAAGATAACAATTCCTTTCCCTTCCTGAACCTGCTGATCTTCATTCTTTATCATTTCATTGAAAGGTTATATTATTCACTGAATTATTTAAGCCATAAAATTATATTCAATCTTTCCCTAACTCCACACATCTGATCCATTTGAACTACCTTCAAAATATCTCAAACTGTTTCTCAATTCTCACCACTTTCTCAGTCGTCTCCTTAGTCCTAGCAAACAACATATTTAACTTGGATCACTACAACAGCTTCCAAAATAACTTGCATGATTTAACTCTTACCCTTTTACAAGTCTATGGTCAGCACTGCATGCAAAATATTGTTTTAAAAATGTAATTCAGATCATATAACTCCAAAGTTCAAAACATTGCAGTGACTTCCAATCAAATTTTGAACAAACCCTCAATTCTTTTTTTTCTTTTTTTTTTTTTAAGTTAGGCAGGGAAAGTGTATGAACTCTGTCTGTGTCTGTCTAGATGTATGTATGTCTGTGTGTACATTATAAATATATGTCTTTACCTCCAGATGGTATTATCAAAATGTTAACAATATTAATATTGTTAAGAATGTTAAATTTTCCAGTCCAAAAGCATGAAACCCCCAATTCTTTAGCATGGTCTCAAGGCCTAGCATGATAGGGCGATCTTCTACATCTGTGAATTAATTTTTTACCATGTTCATTTGATCACTCACCTCAGTCATGTTGGCTTTCTTGTGATGTTCTAACATACTAACATTTCTGCCTCTGGAACATTGCAAGTGCTGTTTCCTCCAACTGGTGTGCTCTTCACCTGGCAGTCTCTAAGATTACTTCCTTTACATTCTTTATGTTTCAGTTTGAATAACATCTACTGTGGAAGCTTATCTGGCCCAGCTTTCCACAGTATCCTTCTTTTCCTAGTCACCTGCTATCTTATCATGTTTTTATTGCCTTCATAGTTCTCATTACATTCCATACTTATCTTGTTTATTCATTTAACTCCTCATTTCCTGGACCCTCTATAGTTCTGTAAACTCTATGAGATCAAGGACTTGTCTTTTACAAGGGTTTCCCAATTTGATACAAATAGATGCTCAGAAATTTTGCTTGAAAGATGGGTGGATAAAAGGAAAAATGATGGAAGGAAGAAAGGAAGGAAGGGAAAATTTTAGTTTGAATGTTTTCAATAGTGATATATATTATTTTCTTTAATTGGAATTTTGGAAGAACTAAACTCACTTGAAATTTCTAATGTAAATAAACTTCATCATCATGCCAGATAGGTGAAAAATTACAGTGAAAATGACACTTTTTGTGACTAATAAAATTTTAGAAGGAATTTCTCTTTAATTATTATAAGATGAAGTGTATTTTAGAAATAATTCCATATGGAAAAGTGTTTTATATCTTTTAAAATATAGAAGTGTTTTATATTATATAAATATATATATAGATATTAAATGTAATGTAAGAAAAGTAATTTGACTCATGTTACTTATGTTCTTAAATTCTTTCAGTGTTTACAAAAGTACCAGATGCATAAAACTCTACCTGCAATGTAAAGTTGTTGATGGTCTGTCCCCAGCTTACCTCTCCTGTTTTAAGTGCACATACTTTGCATTTTATGATCTAATCATGGAAAATTAAATCCCCTTCTGCCCGCCACTTTTCCCCTCCCAATCTACGAATGCTTTATCAAAGCTTATTTTTACCCAAAACTCCATTCATATATCACTTCTTTTCCATAACTTCTAGCAGCCATCATCTGTGCTCTCCCTTCCACTCTAGATAAGTTAGGTTTACCTTCCAGCTGGCTCTCAAGGAGTGTTGGGAAGAACACCCTCAGCCTGGAAACTTCCCTTCTCCTCCCCTCTCCCCTTTCTCAGTCACTCCTTCTCCAGAGTAGAGATTCTTATATGGTTGTTCAGACTCCAGGTGTGATCCAGGTCTACTCCAGACAAGCCAGCATCTCCCTACCAAGAAAGCCATCTTCTTTTATCTTACTTTCCAAGTTCCTTACTACATTCACAGAAGATTGCAAATGGTAGCATTGTGACTATGAACACGGAGGAAAGAGGCATAGCTAGGTTCTTGGGACTAAGTCATGTGCTGCTTTCTGGTTTCTAGAGTTGTTTCACATGGGTTATTTTTCATGATTCAATCAACATGGCATCATTTGCTAATGTTTCTGTGAATGTATATCCTTAAATATTCAGGGAAGGAGAGAAGGAAGGCATGGTTATCAGGGCATGTTTGGAGAATTTCCAGTTTTCTAGACTAATACCATTTACATCTCCTTACTGCATTGTATCAATACCCTTTTGAGTGTCATAATTTTTCTTACATTATTTGTAATAATTTACAAACTATAATTCTAATTCCATTATACTTCCAAGGTCTAGCACTGAATCAAGTGCTTACTGGGGGTTCAGTAATGGTTGGTTGAATGAAAGAGTAATTGAATAAATGACAATATTCTATGAATGTAGAGGTTTTTAAATAGTGCCATTATTTCCTGTCTTTTTTGTGTGTGTGTGTGATGGCTTCCTCTTAGCTAGAATCTGTTCAGGAAAATTTCCTTTTTAGACTTTAAAATTATGTTAGAATAAACAAGTACTCTTACAGCAAAGGCAGCAATGAGTTCAAGTATAGTAAAATAGGTTCTATACTTGCCGACATTTAATAATTTCAAACATGCAAAATATTATTTTAAATGACACCAAAGTAAAGCTAAATAAATTGGAAACATTGAAACCACTTGTAATTCTAATAATGAGCTATAGAACTTGCACGTTATTTATCTTTGTCCATAATTTTAAGTATGATGTTCAAACATGTTTTAAGCAGTTGAAATTGTTTGCAAGTTATATGTGTCTTGTTTGATTAGGGAGGCTTGAGGCTTTTGTTAAACTTTAAAACTGAAGGTAAATAAGTTCATTTGTACCCTTTTTTTAAGATTCCACATATAAGTGATATCATATGATATTTGTCTTTTTCTGTCTGACTTACTTCACTCAGTATGACGATCTCTAGGTCCAGACATGTTGCTGCAAATGACATTATTTTGTTCTTTTTATGGCTGAGTAATATTCCATTGTACATATGTATCACATCTTCTTTATCCATTCCTCTGTTGATGAACATTTAGGTTGCTTCCATGTCTTGGCTATTGTAAATAGTGCTGCGATGAACATTGGGTTGCATGTATCTTTTCGAATTATGGTTTTCTCCAGGTATATGCCCAGTAATGGCCTATATGGAAAAAGAATCTAAAAAAACAGAGAGAGTGGATATATGTATTTGTATAACTGATTCACTTTGCTGTACACCTGAAATTAATACAACATTGTAAATCAACTACACTCCAATAAAAATTTAAAAAAAAAATTGTACCACAAATAAAACATGCTTAAACATTAAAAAAAAACAAACAAACAGAAAAAAAAAAAACTTAAGGTAGAATTATTTTGTCTGATTTAGGTTAGGTAAATCTCAGTTCTCTGTTTAATTTTGTCATGTGTATAATGGACTGGTGATATCATTTACTTCATAGAGTGATTTTAAGAATTAAATTATATTATTCACTAAAGTTCTGAGCATATTTCCCTAAATATATTAAACATTTAATGTGTGCCCTTGCACAATTATTAAACTAGTAAATTAGTAATTTGGGGATTAAATAGCAGTAACAGATATGTTTAATTTAAAATAGAATGAAAATATAGACTTTCTAATTTTTATTATAATGATACAAATATAATAAATGGATTGAGACTGAAATGACTAAAGGAAAAAGACTCATCTAACTAGAATCTGAATTCTAGGTCTATCTTCTGAAATGCAAATTAAATACAGAAATACTACAGCTCTGAGTTTTTCTTCTGTGTCTTTTTCCATGTGACCCTTAGAAACACATGTTAATGTTTAAAAGAATTCAACAAAGGAATCTATAATTCATTTTAAATAAATGTATTTTACGAGTAAAACTTAAAATACCATATCTGTCCATATATATCACTTAAAAGTGATATAAATACACCTTAGTCCCCTTTATAGAGAACATCTGTTAGAAACAAGAGTAACGGAATAATGATAATTACTGTACATCCTAGCCCACTTTCTTCTGATAGCAATGACCTCTTATGAGCTAAGGTCAATTGATGGATTTGAAATGATCACATAAATACCTTAGATAAGCTTTTTTTATGTTTACCTAGTCTAAGTCTGACTGTAGTGGTTATAAATGGCATTTCCATAGAGCATATCCAACTCCCAACCCTTTTATGTAAAGTGTCCCTCTGCAAGTATATCTCCCCTCTAATGCTTTCCTGCTATATAACCATCCTAAAAACCCATGCTATGTCTACTTATTTTTATTCCATTTGGTGGTAAGAACTCCTTTAAGGATATTCCTGACTTATCTTGTCTATAGTCCTATTGACAACTTTCCTCCAATTTTCTTTGTTGATTTTGGCTGTCAACTGTCCTTCACAAGCACAATGAACACCTTGAAATATTCTCTTCTTTTTAATCAATCAGGAATCTAATGTTGACTGGCTCTTTTTATAGCCTAAAAAGCAACTTTAACTCAAGCTCAAAATCTTAGGTACAAAGTCTCAATTCAAATCATGTAATTGTTGGGTTCTGTTGTACTAAATTCCAGCACATAATAAAATAACAGTTTCTAATATTTAATGTAAAACAGTTTAGACCTTTCACTCTGCTAATCTCAAGAAACATAATCATTTTTTTCCCTTAACCTCATGTCCAAAGACTCTAGGGATGCTTATTAATTCCAAAGAATCAGTACTAGTTACTACTGTATTACAGACAAGGGATTGGAATGTCTGCTAAGCCTGTTCAAGAGCCTTATTCTTGTTTTCACAAGTCACAGAAATAAAATCACAGAGTTCCTGCTGAAACACAGAAATATAGCAGTTGTGGGCTATACCTGCTGCCTCTGCTGTGTATCCCATAGATATATATTCATCTTAGATGTATTCTTTTCTGTTTGTTTGTTTAATCTTAAAATGATGCTCTTGCTGCATAGTCCAAGATTACTTAAATTCAAGTCCACATCTCTAGCAACAAGACGGACAAAGCAGGAAATAAAGAACAAAGTCCCCCTCCCTTGAAGGATATGGTACTAAAGTTGCACATCATATCAATTCTGCTCACATTCAACTGCCCATAACTTAGTTCCAAGGGAACTCAGGAAAATTTGGCCTTTATTCCACATGGTCAAGGGCCACGCTAAGAATAAATAATTTATTACTACTAGATAAAAGAAAAATAGCCATTGGAGGTAACTATTTCTGCCATTGTCCCCTTTCCCCATAAATTCATTATACGCTGTTCAATTATGAATTATGCACCTCATCTTCCATGGGGGACCACTCATTCGTTCTATGCAATTACTCAACCAGAATGAAGTCCAGCATTTCACCATGATGTCAAACAGAATCAGAGTTGAATTGGTTGTTCATGGCCAGCAACCTGGAACTTAAAATACAAGCAATTTCCAAGTCCCCTCTTCTACCACAAAGCCAAAGTAATACCTGGATAACCAAAGGAGCCTGCGCCTTTTTTTGTACTCCTTGCATGAACTCATCAAAAATCCTGTGATCTCTATCTTCAAAGTAAGTCCAGAATCCAACCACTTATCTATTTCCACTATTATTATCCCAGTCTAGACTAAAACCGTCTCTTACCTCAGCTGCTGAAATAGCATTCTAACTGGGCTTCCTGCTTCAATTCTTGTCCCTCAAGAACTGTTTATATAGTAGCCAGCATTCTCCTAAAATACAAATCAGATTGTTTCACTTCCAGGTATATAACTCTTAATTGGCTTCCCATAATATTAGGAAGAAAATACAAAACACTCATACAAGGTTCTCCATCATCTAATCCCTGGCTATACCTCTGATCTCATTTCTAGCCACCATCTCCTCTGCTTACTATATTCTAGCTGGATTCCTCTCTCTTGGAGAGGTCTTTCACTGGTATAATTTTCACTGAGACATTCAAATGGCAGCTTCTCTTGCATTCATTCAGCTTTCTCTTCAAATGTCACTTCCTCAAAAAAGGACTTCCCTGGCCATCTATCTAACTTATACCCTCATCATTCCCTGCACCTACCCTGCTTTAACTTTCTTCAGAGTACTTAACAGCATTTGACTTTTTTATCACACAATTATCATTTATTAGTTATTGTCGAACTCAGTTATTAGAATATAAAGACAAAGAACAAATCTGTCACTGTTACCAATGTCTAGACTATCTCTGAGTGTGTATGTGTTTGTGTATAGTAGGTGTTCAGTATATATTCCTTATCATATGATGTGATGCATTATAAGAGTGGGGAATGGTTGGGATGGGTATAACCAGAGGTAACTACACCCAATTTTCCTAGAAGAAAAAGAAATGAGAGAAAAAGCTGGCACCACTAATTTACCAATAATGTTGTTTCTGTCTTACCCTTATATACACACAAAATACCCCCAGAGTGCTAGAATGACTGAATCAGGAGACATTTAAAAATCAGCATTATTTGGTGCCCAAAACAAACTATCTGCCTGTGACTCATATTGGTACAGGCAGTAACCCTGTGTTCCTTTCCCATTCCTCCCTCTTGGGGTTTGTGTGTGTGTGTGTGTGTGTGTGTGTGTGTGTGTGTGTGTGTGTGTGTGTGTTAGGACTCAATGGTTTTATTGGTCTTCCCTTCTATTTGATCTAGGTCAGAACTACACCAGTCATCTTCATAAACTTTAAAAATTATACACCACAAAGTCAAAAAATTCCAATCCATTAAAAGCCAGGTGACTCCTTGAGGCTTACAAAACGTTGAAAATCCTGAAACAGAAACATTTAAGGTCTGCATGTAAAGGGATATGAAGATAACCCAACTTCATCTGCACTAAGTCCAGCGCTTAATAAATGTCTTGTCACCCATTCTTAGGAATTTATAAAGATATTTGTCTTATAACTAATGGTCTTACAATAACTACTTGAGTAACTTTTCCAAAACAGCTGCAAGAAAGCTACTGCACTATGACAATGTCTTCACCAGTACAAAGAGTTAGTAAGTTTCAATGGACAGCTATCTCCCAGAATAAAAAAGTAAAACACAGTTTCCACCCCAGAGCTCAGTACATCTAACACCTTCTGTACCTTAATAATGACCTTGCCCCAACATTTATTAAATGTAATCCCAGTGATAACATCAGCTTGGGGACACTAATCTGAGTCCAGTTTCAGATTTTGTGTGACCATAAACATTATAGTAGCTGTTACACGTTTCCTTTGTCCCCTGCTGTGGGCCCAGCTCTTAGCACAATATACGCACACAGTAGGTACCCCAAAAGTACAGATACTTCTTCCTTCTCTCCCACTCAGCTGCAAAGGGCACATCTTAAATCTTCCTCCAACCAGGAGTTTTAAAATCCTCACTAACTCATTAAAAACCTGAGGGTAAAACAGGGCTAATAACTGTGAGGGCAAAGTCTAGAACTTTGATAGCAGTGGCTTCCAGTGTTTAAGCACAAGAACATGCTGCTGTGTGTGAGTGGGGCAGAGACAAGAAATAAAAATCACACACATTGAAATTAACCACAGAAGACTGCAGCTGCCTATCCTGGGCCTTGCGGCTGTGCCTTTTAATTTCTGAGGATGACCTTGTTAATCCCAGGGGGAGATGGCATGTTCAATTTGAGCAAAGGCCCAAGGATAAGTGTGCCCAATATTTTACCATTAGGAAACATTACATGGACAAATAGGAGTCGTAAACACCAGTGTATTTTGTATAGACTCCCCTGCCCCTTACATTTTTACTACAAGCTCCTTTAAACATTGAAAAACTTATTATTTTTATATTATTTTCATAGTTTTAGCATCTAAATGTATCATTCATATTTGCTCATTTTACCATTACTAAATCTTCCATCCCTTGCATCTCCAGGCTCCCGTTACACCAGGGCGTGTCTGTGTTCCCACCCTTCACCCCGGAGTGAAGGTTAGAGAATAGCAAGGGGTAATAGCTGATTTAGAGGAAACACTTAGCCACTTCCTATGTCACCATTCAATTAAAAAGGAACAGTCAGCTTTAACGTCATCATTTGTGCCTTGACCCAGTGACTGCCCATTAAGCAGAGGAAGGGCAAAGCCTATCAGTAGCTTAGCAACCAGCACATTTTCCTTCCCACTTGGGGTGAACGGCTTTTCAGCAACAATTCCGGTGCAATTGACGTCCATCTGGCTGAGCAGTTTCCTTCCTTTACTGAAATAGGAAGATCTTACAATTATATGCTTACCCCTTGTGTAGATGTCAGGGTTTAGACTCATAAAAGGAAATCTTATCCAATTGGATGAATTTCAAGAATAGGACACAATTCCTGAATTAGAAAGCCTATAAAATGCTATTTCATATGTTCACTAACTTTTTTTTCTTTCCCCTTCCAGATGCTTTTAGTCTGCTAGCCTTTTTTCTACAGGCTGTCTCATCTTAAACTTTCTGGTAGGAGTGAGGCAGACAGATGAAAGAGAAACAATAAAAATGCATGAATTTAAACCTCACAAAACAGGGTGTTTTGTCCTTCAGAGCAGTGTAAGATATCCTCAGGGGTAGTCTTTTCTACAATGCCACAGATGAAGAAAATGTCAAGGCAATGTTTGACGATAAAGAACTGTCCCAAATGAACTATTGTCATCTGTAGACATTATCTTAAAAAATGTTTAAAATAACATAGGTTTCAAAGCAGTTTTAAAACAAGCTAAAGGAAATATATTGAAATAATTTTCTTCTGATGAACTAATTCCTTTTGATGAAGGAATACTTTTTGAAAAACACTAATGTAATTTGGTTTTGGAAAATGTTGTATTATGCCTGAGATTTTTTTTTTTTTTCTCACAGGCAGTAAAATGCTGTTCTTTGAAACCAATGGAAAATATGCTTCTTATTAGATAATAGACATCAAAATTAACAGACTTTGTTATAAGATTGTGTTATTTTTAATATATTCTAAATTTTGGCAAAAATAAACATGATTTTTTTCTAATAACTGACAAAAAAAAAGATAAAAGTTTTCTGTCAGATGGTGATTTGCGTGCATACAAACGGAGGTAAATTTGATTAAATCTTGATGCTGTAATGTTGTCAAACTGTTCTAAAGCTTCTAACCTTTCCAGGTTCTGACTCTAGGAAGTAGGCAGTTGCCTCTTTGCCTACAAATAAGGTATTTAGAATATGTAAACACTACTTAACTGTTACTTGTGAATTATGGTCATTGTTCAAATGGTGGGCTCTTACAAGTAAATTAATGGAAAAATATTTCACCAAAAATAAAATTCTTTAATGTTGATATTTTGCTCTTCATTCCTAGAGAGATGTTTCCTTAGTTTATAATTTTTCTTTTTTTTTCTCCCACAGAAAACATACAGTGTGTAGTACATGGTCAGATTGTTTAATCTCATTTCCTGATTCTCTGGTTTATGTCAAGTGAGAGATGAGGAAAGTGAAAAAGGGAATGAGGAAAAAGTTGATCATCACTTTAAGCAACAGGGGCTCCATCTGTTGGCATCTTAAAATTGTTTGCCTGTGGGGAGGAAAAGCTTTTATCCACTGGCTTCCATCCCCCATTGGTTAAGGGTAGAACCAAAGGATGTTAACCTCCCCAAATTTCTAGCACCTAGGACAGATAGATTCTCCTCACCCCATCAGAGAAGACTGGCAAAGAAACTAAGAGATTCTTGGTAGAGCTGAAGCAAAATGTTTTCAGGTACAGCTCTGTGAAGCTGATTGCTAAAGCTGGAGTAAAGGTGAGCCATTATGGGAAACACAAGAGATGTCCTAATGAGCTCCATTAAGTCAAATGCATCCCACAGCCCTCAAGGAAGAGACCAGCCACAATCTGTTCTAAAGACTTAACGCTGAAGAGTTAGCAGAATAAGGTCTGCTTAGACCTTAGTTGCTTTACATTTGTTGAACTGTGGTTGCTACAGTGGTCCACTTACAATTACCATTGTAAATGAAAGCACTATGAAATGCCCTAGTCAGTACCCTGTGTTCAAAACATAGTTCTTCTTGCCCTCATTTGTAGCAGTAACCCTGGCTCCTTTTGGTATCCATGCTGCATTACCCCGCAATGAGACAGACTCTTCCATGAGTCTGCTTGTTCACAGGAATGAAAGCACAAAGTGGCCCAGTTCTACCTTCTTGATCAGCGGATCCCCTTTTTTTGGGACCTGGACTCCTCAGCAGGACAAATTGGCCTTTTGTATGTGTCAATGTGGCTAGGCTGCAGTTCCCAGTTATTCAAATACTAATGAAGGTGTTTTTATGAAGATATTTTATAGATATATATAATTCAAGTCCATAGTTTATTTTTAAGTGAGAGAGATTATCCTAGATAATCTGGGTAGGTCTGATTTAGTGACTTGAGAGACCTTAACAGCAGAGCTGAGGTTTCCCTGAGGAAGAAGAAATTGCTTGTGGATGGTAGCTGCAGACTGTTCCTGAGAGCCTCAGCCTGCTTTTCCTGATAGTCTGCCCTACTTATAGGGCAGACTTTTAGACTTGCCTAGCCAGACACTACAATCACACAAGTGATTCATTGCAAAAACGCCCTTTCTTTTTCTCTTTTCCTCTTTTTCTCTCTCCTTCCCTCCCTCTCCCTGTCTCACATAGAGACACATGTTTTATTTCTCCTACTCGTTCTGTTTCTCTGATTGAATCCTGACTGAGCCAGGCTCCATCTCTTCCTGTCTCTGAATTGCCTATTTCCTGGCACATTGTTTTAAAGAATGTTAAGTTTAGGCAAATGTGTGATTTGTCAAAATTTGTATTTGGACGTCTTTCATATGCTCTATCAATATCAATTTTATTCCCTTTTATTCCACATGTTTTGGCCTATAATGTAACAAATTTCCATAAATTCTTGCTAAAATATTAGGTGGACATGTAACAGATACAATGTTAACTCAAAGAACTTAAGTGTAACTAAGAAACTTTATCTAAAGAGTCAAGTTTCTAAGGAATGAAACTAAAATGATAGGCTGACAGGTGACAGGTTTGATATTTTTATGCCAACCATTTCTTTTGTACAGATGCAATAAGGAATTAATTAAATATCCCTTTGGAACCAAAGCCACTTCAGTGAATAATGGCACTTCAAAATAAATTGAGCATTTTAATATTGAAACATCTCATGGGTTAAATGTTCTTTACTGAAATATGATCAGCTACTATGAAAGCCTAATTATTTCTCTCCTAAGACCCATAATTAAATAATAGGTCTCCAGCTAATGGTATTGATGTAAATAAAGAATATATTCATAAATTCTATGGGCATTTAATGTTATTGAATGATAGAAGATGGAGTACTTTAAATTTAGCTAATTGGTTTAACATGATCAAGCTATTTGTAAGTTGAAATCAATGTGAATGAATGTCTTTTACTAAATCCTAGTGCTTTTGTTTGTTTAATATATATTATATACATATATTTTATATGATTACTTGCCGTCTATATATCTTCTTTGGTGAAATGTCTGTTAAGGATTTTTTATTCTACGGTACATTCTTAAGGTCTCCAATATTCCTTTGCTCTCTATTCTTACATATGAAACTCATTCAACTTCTCCCAAGAAAGTACATCCCAAGGTCTCATCAGTTATTATCTCCTGTTCAAAGAATAGGATCCTTAGGTGATGTGCGGGAGATTACTAAATAAATGAAAATATGGGGTCAAATGGGCCAAATAATTATTCACAATGTTTTGTTGTCTCTAAAAATAAGAAATATAGTAGTAGAATCCAAGGTAGGTTGTGGTTACCTGAAGATATTTATAGATTTATACAGCTTGCAGTAAATGTAAGTATGAAAATTGTCAATTAGAAGATTTTCAAAACAATTCTTTAGAAAGGCATAGTTAATGAACAATGAAAACCATCAATCACCAGGAAGGGATAAGAATGAAATATTAACAGAGGTAAATAGAAAAAAAATGAGTTGGTATATATAGGAAAAATTTTGATGATGAGATTGTGAGATGATATATAAATTAGTTTACTTAATTTGATTTTCCTTTCTTCTATCACATAATGACCTTCATGAAATGTAAAATTGCTAGTATAATAGGTGCTTTATGGTACTTTAAGCTTTTTGTTTGTTTGTTTTGGTATCTCCACAGCTGAAATGGAATAGATGACTAAATTAACTATTGTTTCTTATATACTTGCTGAAATACATGAGCTATTCAAGGCATTTTTGCCTTTAGAATTTCTTTAAAATTGAAAGTGGAGAAAAATTGCTGGAAAACTAATGAGTAAGATTCAAAATTAGTAAAATAAACACAGTTAACCCTGATTTATCTGTGACTTTTATAAACCCTAGTTGGAAACAATGCTATGTAATGGAAAATGTTCATGACAAATGCTTTAATTTCTTCTTTAGAATGAGAAGGGGTTAAATTAACTAATTAATAAACAGAAATCATCACTTCACCCAAATTATTGAATAAAATGCAAATGAGAAATGCATTCATATTTTCAAGATATTAAACATCAACGTATAAGAATAGAATATAAAAAAAGTATGTTATGCATTTTTCAATCAAGATTAAACAGATTTGTTGACCATCATCACAGATAACTATGAGGGATACAAACAAATTTACTATGTGGAGGTACCTTAGAGATATCACTTAGGCAGAATTAGAATACTATCTCTGGAAGTTATATTGAAATTCCCCAGCACAGTTCTCAACTTTATATGTCTCATGAAGGTAAATTTATTTAATATATTCATATAAACCATTCTTACTCTGGACATCACTATTAACTAGACCCTTTGTTAAATGCGTGGGATTAAAGTTTAGAAGAAGTTCTGTGAAACCCCATTAACTTCTTTCCAAAGCCAGCTCATGAGGCTGACCTTCTTGCCTAGGATATGACAAATGAATGCCAGTGGTTGCAAGGGTGTGTGAATAAAATTAATACTCCAAGACAGAATTAAGCTTTAGGATGAAATTCTGTAAGAAGTGAATTCTGCCTCTGTAGGTTTTGTCCCCTGTAGGCACCAAAAATTGAAATGTAGTAATTTGGTAAGACTTGTTTTGTTCCTGAATGCCTTCATATATTATTCAAGGGCAAAGTGTTTTTTAACTTGGGAATTTATGTCTATGGTTAAGAACATCTGAGAAAGATCAATCCATCATTCTATTTTTAAAAAAAGCAAAGAAAGAAAAAACTCTAAGTAGGTGGATCAAATTTATATATATATAATACATATACACACATAAATATACAGATATACATAGACACATATACATACATAAAGGCTAAATAAATTTATCATATAGGACTATAGTTTCTAATCATAATGCCATAAAGCATGACAAACAGAATAGTCTACATGTTTGACTGGTCTGGATTATCTTCTGTGGGATTTAGCTTGTTCTTGTTTCAGGACATCTGGTTTGCAGTCTGTGCTGTTCCCATATGAACCTGATGATCCTAAGCTCTTCCAAGTCTGGCTGAGGTAAATTTTCAATCTTACAAGCAGACACTCTGAGTTTTTCTTCTGCTCTGAATTGTGCTTTATGCTCTGAGAGTTATATACTCTTCCTCTTTTTTGGAGGACATCTTAAAGAAAGGCCCCTGCTGCCTACCCCATTTAAGCAATTCTCTTCCTATTATTCACTTAATCCCTTGTTAAGATTCCTTCACATCACATCACAATGGATATTCGTTTTGTTTACCTCTATGTTTTTGTCTGTTTCACTCCCTAGAATTTAAATTCCACAAGGGCAGAGGTCTTTTGTTTATTGTACTATTGTCCCCAATATCTTACACTGTCTGACACACAATAAGGGCTCAAGAAATCGTCTGCTGATTAACGGATTAGTATCACTGTTAATGCAACTTTAGGCAGAGATACTCAGTGAACTGGCTAACTTAGTGAGCTGACCATATTTGTAAGCCACGCCTGATCCTCTTTCAGAATTTAGTATGATATAAATCACAGAGGAATTTCTAAGGGGGCAAGGTTTTTGCACCATCATATGTTGGCCTCTAGTAAGGACAGATGTGACCACCCAGGAAGACAACCATTACCTTAAGGCAATTCTCTGAAGAGGTCAAGGTGTACTGCAAACCATTCCCAGCATTTGCAGTGGCCAGGGTAGTAAAGGGCATCTGGGAAGGCCAGTAACAATGCTGATTACCATCGACTGGGTTGAATCAATGATATAATTTTAAAAAGAAATATTCTTTAGCAAATGCTCATTAATTGTATATCTGCAGAGTACTTTTGAGACTTAGAACTTACGAAAGCTTCAACTAAAGCAGAGTGGTAGCCATAAAATAAAAGGAAATTAGATTCCAAACTTTAGTAATAAAAGTGAGTTTGGTTTTATTTTCTTTGATAATAATTTCACAACCCATTTGAGAAAAAATAATTCCTGTTCATTAGTCAATAACTATAACTTGAAAACCTGAAAGTGTACCCAAGTATGTTCAGATATTCTTAAGAAGTGATTTTTCTGTCAAAAATTCATGGTATGATACTTGGAACACTCAAGTCTGGCTAATGGCAAGGGACCCACTTCTTTGATGAAGTAATACAGGTCTGGATATTGTCACCATGGAAAAAAGTGACCCCTCCAATTTTTCACTATGAGGAAGCCAGTGCTTTGGACATGATGTTTCCTTCTCTTGAAGGGAGATTTTAAATAGTGGAAAAGAAACTGCGGTTTCAGATATGTTTTTAAAACAAATTAATATTTTACTTCAATTTCTGTATGACACATCTATAGTTAAAAGAATATTAGGGCTGGGGTAAGTGATGCAACTCTGTTGGTTTGGGGTTGGCAAGATGAGAAGTTTGTCTTTCATCTGTTTGAGAACAAAAGATGAAGCATTGAAATTAAAAATGTTATAATCTATATTAAATATAAGAAAAATAATTTTCCCTTAGCACATGCATTTCTCTTTTGGCAGACAAATTTTTATCAGGCATGTCTACTGTTTTAGTGAACATCATCTAGCAACTCTTGGTTATAGCTGTCACAAGGGGAAAAAGGGGAAAAGCATCATTCTCAAGTACCTTCTGTAATTTTAGAAGACCAGGATCCTCCATCTTCAGAAGTAAGAAGTAAATGTCAAGTAACATAGTTGTTCTATTAACCTCCTATTATAATACTTCTCATTGAATTAAACTTTCTTCTAGAGCAGTAGGTTTTTATACCTTTTGTTCTGAAGATGCCTTTACACTCTTGATGATTTTAAAATACAAAAATACACAAGCATTACCGTCCATTATCAGCCAAAGTGATGACACCATCACATATCATGTAACTTCTGGAAAACTCCACTATATACTTGTAAGAGGATGAGAGTGAAAGAGACAAATTATGTCTTAGTATTATTTTAAAAAGAATTGTGTCCACATAGATCTACTGAAAAACCCACAGTGGTTCCAGGACCACACACTGAAAACAGTGTTATTAATTTATTAAAGAAAGTTTAAGGAATTGACTAGAAGGCAGGAATTTAGAATTTCTCAAAATTACTCCCTCTTTATTTCAACTCAGCTTAACTAAACTACAGTCAATATAGAACTAACTAAGAAGTGTTACTTAGCAAATAATTCAATACAGTATCATATAGAAGTATATTTGCTTACCTTCTCCCAATATTAGTGTATATTTTTTACTAAATAATTTCTATTACCCTTTGTTGTTAATAGCAAAAGTAAATATTTAATTGGATAAAAACCCACCTACTTAAATTATTAATAAATTAATTAAATAATTATCATTGTTGTTTGAGTATTAGTTCATACTTCTTAATCATATATATAAATTATTTAAATACATTTTGTTGGGAACTCTAAACTGAGACATACACTTAACTTGTTTTCAAAGGCTTTCAGATCTGTTAGGGAAAAATAGATAAGTATATAAATAACTGTAACACAAGACAGATTACGTTCAACACATATCTGCTTGTACTATCAGGAAAACCTTCTGGAAGGAGTAAACTTTTTAATGTGAACTATGTTACTCATAACAATAAAATGGGTGCAACTTATTAGTTCTTGTAATGAATTTGCACTCTCATTCATGACCTTGGTGACTCAGACTTTTCACACCCTAACAGACTCATTTTTGCAAGAGGGATTGGAAATAGATGACAAATTTTTATTAAAATGTGTTTTCTTTAGATTGTTTAGATAATTATAGGAAAAGGTAGAGCTATTTCGAAATGTCTTTCCCTTAGGTACAAGAGACTGATTTAATTTAGGGCTGGGACTGAAAGTCTGAATTCAGACAATACTCATTTTTAATCAGTATGTTACTCAGATAATTCAGGTGATACAAAATACAGTTCATTTGGCAGAGAGTTCAAAGGATATTTATTTAAGCCACACCAAAAAATAATGCAATAAATAGTTTCTAAAGAAACTTATCATGAGAAGAAGGTATCTGGCATTTCTAACAAAGATGTGAACTAAAATATTTCCTTAAAGTGTATGCACAAATTATTACAGATTAAATTTGAACCACAACCAGATCAGAAGATGAGAAGTTAGAGGTTCAACAACTATCTACCTTTAAGTCTGTTTTAAATGAAATACTATCCATTTAGGAAATTATCAAAGGAAATCTGTATTCTTTGATATATCTTTCTTAAGCAGATCAACTTAAATGTATAGAAAATGTAATACATTTGAATCTTTAATGAAACATAGCAGGTTATAAATATTCTAAAAGAAATTCAACATATGCTATTCTTTTATTACTTATATAATGGACATCTGTTGATCTAGACTACAGCCACATTGAAGACGTGTCTTCATTATACATTTTCAAAGAGCCTCATAGCTTTATTGAAATGGAGTTATTATTACTATCAGTCCTAATTTAGTTTTGAGGAGACTTATGGTAAATCACTCAATTTTCCTGAGCCTAAGTCACAGAGCAGTAGGAATGAGGTCTTCTGACTTATCATCAGTATAATCTTTCCTATCACACCACAACTTTGTCCAGATAGGGGAGCGATATATCACCCTTTCTGGTTCTGTTATGACTTTGGGAAATAAAGGATTACATGTTGCTTAACTTCATCAGTAACCTTATCAAAACCTATAACCTTAGGAGTCTAAGAAGAAGATCTCATCATCTCTCTCCTGGAATTTTTTTTTTTTTTTTACCTACTAGTAACTAATCTTGGGTGTGTGTGTGTGGCAAAACTTTGTGTTCCATAACTAAACATCAAAAGCTTAAAGTAAAAATGTGGTGGAAAAGTAAGTTAGGGTCTATTCACATTATGATAAAAAGAATAAATAACAAAGAAATCAACCAGAATAAATCCCTGATAGGACAATAGCAGAGCTGCAATTTCAGCCAGGGGTCCACACCCTTCCAGTAGTCTAAGTGTTCCTGGATGAATTAAGAGTATTTCTCTTCCCCTAGTGAGAACCTGCCTGAGCTAGCTTGAAATTTTTATCATCCAGGAAAATTCCATTCTGGAAGTAAGACAGACTAGATAACTCTGAGATACTTATAATAAATTATCTTAGAATGCAAGTAACCTTTCAAGACATTACTGAGTGTTCTGAGAGACTGCTTTGATTAGTTTATACCACATGAAATTGCCATTCTTTTTAGGTCAACACCAGTTTGACAATTTCATATGGTTCAACTTAATACCTTCGTTGTATGAGAAACAATAAAGTATTTTCATTAAGGGTATGAACTTTGGGGTCCAAAGACCTTCACTCATATGTCATCACTTGCCCATGCTAATTAGGGCAAGTTACTTATCTCTCAAATGGACATGATTATAATAGAGACAGGCCTTATAAAATTATTGAAGATTGACTAACACTATGAATATATTTATATTTAGCACAGTACTAGATAGAGTAGTACCCAATAAATAATAGCTATTGTAGGGCTAATATTACTGCTAAACTCCTACATTCTAACTTTGAATCCTACCTTCTAGCTTTCTCACCCAGGAAGACTTATTAATTACTTCTGATGAACCAGGACTGTACCTCCATTTTTGACTTTACTCCTGTCATGGTTAATCATACAGTGCCTTCCAGACATGGTTTTCTGAGGATACCTACCTGAATAAGCTCGGTTAGTACTAATACTAGAATTTAGTCCTTAAACCTGTAGCTCTTAATGCCCAGAAAACTCTGTCCCATATGTGACGTAGAAGATAGAGCACCTTTACACTTGGATTCATACACACAATTTTTTGAACCATTTATAAAAAGAAAAATTTGCTTTTGATTCTTGCATAGAGGATGTTTTCAGTACTCTATAATAAAGTTAGATGTAAAATAGAATATATGTTACTCTCCCAACCTCACTACTATTTACTCTTGGCTCTGGACAATCAAGATTCTATACTCATTCTTCTAGTAGCCTCCCAGACATTCTTTTGGAATTGTTCCTTCAAATTCACAAGCAGACTATTATTACTTTCCCCAGCCGTTGGCCTCTCCATGTCTTTGTTCTGACTGCTGTGCAGCCTGGATTGTACATTCCTTGAGGACAGGCTCTGTATTATTCACCTTTGCATTTGACTAGCACATAGTTTCTCATATTATAAGCACCTTAATAAATATGTTAAATGGAACTTATCTTACTATCCAAATTATAAGTAGGTGATTACAAAAAGGTGTTTGAAAAATTTATACTTAGAACTTGAAACACTTAGGAAATGTCTTTGTTCATTTTAAATAGTAAATCACATATTGGAAATGTTTTTAGATCTCACAGATCAACCATTATGACCTATTAACCCACCTTGCAGCTGAAATAATACTACCAGGAGAAAAAAGATATTCTACCTGTGTGTCTCAATGACCCTTCAATTTTCTTGAGTACTTGATTCCAGAATTGAAACAGAGCATTCCCTGTAGGCAGAGGTCCCCAGCCCCCGGGCCATGGACCAGTACTGGGTCCCTGGACTGTTAGGAACCGGGCCGCACAACAGAAGGTGAGCGGCGGGTGAGTGAACGAAGCTTCATCTGCCGCTTCCCATCGCTCCCCATCACTTTCATTCCTGCCTGAACCATCCCCCCGGCCCCTGTCTGTGGAAAAATTGTCTTCCATGAAACCAGTCCCTGGTACCAAAAAGGTTGGGGACCACTGCTGTAGGGGCTCCTGGGCACAAGGAGCCTTTCTGTTCAGCCTCCATGACCTTCCTTGAGTTTCAAAGGGCAGATTTAAACAGTTTCTAATCAAGGGAGGAACAACCAACAAACCACCTGAGGCAAGATTAAAGGGACCAGAGAAGCCCATCAGCATTAGGAGACTGATCATCTGAGACCCTGCACACATCCTAATCTTGTCATCAACCCCACCCTTGAAGTATTGTTATAAAACTCCTCATCAAATCCTCCTGGGTTGGGACACATAGTTTTTTTTTTGTTTTTTTGTTTTTTTTGGTTTTTTTTTAAGATTTTTAGAAATTTCATGTAATGTCTGAAACATTTATATTAACATATTTCCATACATATTTCCATACAAATACAAATATAAGATTTTTAGAAATTTCATGTAATGGGACACATAGTTTTTTAAGGCAGGAGCCAGCTGTGTCCGCATTTGCCTGGCAAAACAATAAAGCTATCCTTTTCTACTTCACCCAAAACTCTGTCTCCAAGATTCCATCTGGCACCGGTGCAGAGAGGCTAAGCTATCAGCATCATTTTTGGCGTCCAACGTGGGGCCGACTTGGGAAGGTCCTGGGGTGGGGATATCCCTTGGCTTGTTAGGGTGCTCCAATGTTTTCTCCACACTAGCCTCTTTCTAGGGAGTGGAGAGATGGAGAACTCCTATAGAGGCCAGATCACCTGGTACTCTTGCCTGGAAAGCCCGAGCCATAGTCATACCCCGTCCGCCATCCCAGCAGCTGGAAATCTGGGGCAGGAGTAGACGGCGGAAGAAGGATCACCCTAGCAGCTGCTGAGGCCATCTTTGCCGTGAGGCTGTTCCTCTCTTCCTCCTGCTTGGACCGTCCTGGTACTCCAAGGACTTATTTTGGGGAAGCAGAAGAGTAGCATCTAGGACACCTTGGCCAGCATGTGATAAGTCCCTGGTATGCAATCTGAGGGCCTGTTTGGCCCTGTCTGTTTGGGGGAGCCTTGGTTCCTATTTGGGGGATTTTTCATTCCCAGGAATCCCATTTGGAGGTAGCCTCAGTTCTCATTTAGGGATATTCCATTCCGGGGAATCCCATTTAGAAGGTGTTGCAGGAAAGAAAATGGGGTACAAGAGGGTGGTCACGTCTCAGGTCTCAGGCGAGTCCCTGGGACGGCCGTCAAGTGTGGGTGCTTGGCTCTTGAAAGAATTCAAGAGCGAGCCATAGTAAAGTGAAAGAAGGTTTATTCACGGAGATACACACTCCACAGACAGAGCGTGGGCCATCTCGGAAAGTGAGAGAGGCGCCAGGGTACATGGCTGTCAGTTTTTATAGGCGTGGGTAATTTCATATGCTAATTAGTAGGAGGATTATTCCAACTATTCTGGGGAAGGGGTGGGGATTTCCAGGAATTGAGTCACTGCCCACTTTTTGACCTTTTATGGTAGGCCTTGGAACTGCCATAGCGCCTGTGGGTGTGTCATTGCATGCTGATGTGTTACAATGAGTGTATACGGAGGCTTAAGGTCTAGTGGAAGTTGACTCGTCCACCACCTTAGACCTAGTTGGTGCTAACCAGTTTATGTCCTGTCCTCAGGCTACGTCATTCTTTTAAAGTTTGTGCACTGCCCCCTTCCCATCTGATTGGCACACTGCTTGGACCAAGATCATGGGCTAAGTTGGGAGTTGGAAGCAAATTTGGTTTTGGCTTGTTTGGTTTGGGGTTTCTGTTGCTGGTGAGGAGTTTGTTTTGTTCTTAGTCCATGCATGAATGTTCTCCCAATCAAACATGCGAAACGCTTCTTCTTTAATTCCATCTGATAGACCCCTGGGGAAAATTCTGGCAGACTGGTCAACCTATAGTTATAAGCCTATGACTAAGAAAAAAATAAAATTCTATTGTAATTCTGCTTGACTAAAGTACATTCTTGAAAATGAGGAAAAGTGGTCTTTGAATGGTAGCCTAAATTACTATACTGTTCTTCAGCTAGAGTCGTTCTGTCACAGAAGTGGAAAGACAGGGGAATTTCCATATATCCAAGCCTTCATGAAACTGCATAGTAAGCAAAGTGAACAGCCTGGTAGTAAACTGATGGTACAAAGGGAGAGGAAAAATCTCATCCTGACCATGCAGTCATCAGAAACACGGAAGAATACAAATATACAAACAAATAGCTGGACCAAATAACCAAAGGCTGAGTACCCACCCTGTATGTTGTTCTTGGTGGTGGTAGTGGTGATGGTGTTTATATATATATATACTGAGATAGTCAACAATGGTGGCACATAATCTTGATCCTATATTATATATCTTGGAAATTCACCTATGTATAAAATTTCTGCTTTCAAAGCCAACTAAGTATGATTTTTCTAAATCTTACTCCTTACTGTTAGCAAAGTTTCCTTTAATTTGTCTAGGTTAAAAGACCTAGGCATTTAGAGGAAGAAAAATTCTTTCGTTTGACTACAAAAAATTTTTCAGGCTTTTAGTGCTATTAAAATAATCATATAAGATATTCAATTTCAAAGGGACACTATCAGTTTCTTGGTTTTAACCCCACAAGAAACTTTACCTTACATAACAGTCAGTTAAATAGATTCTCAACATCTAAATGAATTGGGATATTGCCGAAGCTCAGTACCTTACAAGGTGACACATTTCCTTCCTTCCTTCCTTCCTTCCTTTCTTCCTTCCTTCCTTTTTTTCCCACAGATTATATGAGTAGAATTTAGGATCAATTATATTTTATGACATCAAAGAATCAACCTTATAGCTACACCTATATATGAGTTTTAAATCATTCTTCTGGAACTAAGCAGAAAAAATCTAATTCCTTTCCCACGTGATTTTTCTTCAGTAAATATCTTCAATAGATATATCTATAAATGTATATATATATCTTTATCTCTTGTTCTCCTTTTTTTCCCACTAAATACCACTCCTCACTCCTAGTTATTAATTCAAAAAATCATCACCAACCTACCACTGTCCCATGTGGCACCAGAGGAAATGAGTTCTCCATTCTTGAATATTAAATTTGAACAAATATTAAATTTCTCACATTAGGGTTTCAAGTAGATGATCTTTATATTTTGTTTAAATTCTAATTTTCTACTATTGTGTAATATCAGTAAAAGAATTATACTCTCCCCTCACCAAAAACTAGACAGACATTTACATAATTACCAGGTGTAAAATAGTATTTACTTCATAAGGCTATTTTCAGGGATATGTGAAATAATCTATATAAAACACCTAGCACGTTGCCTGATATATAAACAGTGCTCAAAATATAATTTTAAACTAATTACTCTAAAGTTATTTTGTATAAGCTAAACTCAAGGAGTAGTTCTATGACACCTTCTAACTTATTTGTGTTTTTGAAACACACATGATAGTGAATTCTGGCTACTGTGTTTATTCTTAGCGTGGTTGAATGAGATGTGCACAGAAGCACAGTAATCCCATGGCACTGAGAAAATAATTTTGATTTCAATGTTAGATAGTGAGTGAATCAGCTAGTTAATGGCATGATCAAACAGTAGTGGAAATACCAGTCACTCCCATCACAGCACGAAGATTGATCTGTTTATGGATGGAAATAATGCACACATTGTTCTTGAAACCAATCTATCACCACAAAATAGCGCTATGGTCTAAACACTTTAATCCTTCTCTACATGTGTGCTTTGGCTTGTACTATGGGGAAAATAATATAAAGTTTAATAAATAGTTAATATTAAATCAAAAGAAGAGACAGAGGATGCTTTTCATGGTGCTTTCTGGTTAACTTTAAATACTGGCGTGATCTCTATTTCTTTATAAAGATAGGTTGCTTGTTTAACTTGTACACTTTACTTATATATTTTAAAACATGTACACCATTTTAGAAATATCCTATATTATAGGATTATATTTTAACTTTTTATTCATGTGAATCATGTTGAATCACATATGCAAGGGCATTTTTTTAAGAAAATAACAGCACACACATTTTAAAATTAGACGTCTTAGAGCCTTACCCTCTTAAAGATTAGCTTACACAAAATAACATGAGTAGTTAATACAAAGTATAGTAACAGCCCATATTTATTGAGCACTTAGTATATGCCAGGCAATGTGCCAAGTGCTTTGCACATATTATATCCCATATCCCTGAAAATATCCCATAAATGTAAATTTACCTGTTAATTACTTTGACAGTGACATATAAATTCCTGTCTATTTATTGAGGAGATCATCTCTTAACTGATAATTATAGCATTATGGAAAATTAGGATTTAAAGAAAGTATAAAGGTCATCTACCTGAAACCCTAATGTGAGGCTTGAACCTTCTGTACACTGTCCCTTCCAAATTTAATATTTCAGGCACAAGGAACTAACTGCCTCTGGATATGGCTCACCCTATCTTAGAACAGTTTTAGCTGTTGGAAAACTATTTTAAATTCAGCCAAATTCTGTCTTTCTTTAGTTTCCCTAGTTGTCTGCTTTCTAGAAACAAGACAGAACACATTAGGTGAAGTATTAAGAAATGTACAGTGTGACCTGTCCTGCTGCCTAAGACATTTCTTTCCCAGACAAAACTTCCCAGTTCCCTTTAACTGTTCTGTATGTGATCTATGTCATTTCTTCACTCTGCTAGCAGCTCTTCTGTGAGTCTTCCCTGGATTACCTCTCTTTATCTTAAAGACCGATACCTAGAATAGCCCACTGGTCAGATCAGTAGTACAGATTTTCTATTCAACTGCCTGATTTCTTATTGTCTCTCTCTTACCCACTGTGAGTTTAACAACTTACTTAAACCTCTCTTTGTTATAAAGTGAGGCTTAAAATAGTCTCTCCCTCATAGACTTGCTGTTAGGTTTCAATGAGATAGTCCACATAATGTCCTTAGAATAGTTCTTGGCACATGGAAAATATTCAGCAAATGCTTTGCATTATTATTAATACTATTTGTTTGAAAATTGCCATCATAAGTACTAGTTTCAAGGTTTGATCTTCCCATAGCGTAGTGACAATTTCATCATAATTTTTCTAATGTATCTAAAATGGGGTTAGTTTCTGACAACAGTGGAGATTAAAATTGTAGATTGTATACATTAATGAATAAATGTACAAATAAATAAATGAATGAATAAATGAATAATGTATATGTGTATATATAATGTGCATGTGTATATATATATAATATTTGTGTATAGATACTATATATATGTTATATATATGAAATTTACTCCCAAATAGTCAAAGCACTGGTAGTTAAGAAACCATTTTAAAATATATTACTCAATATGTCTACCTTAAATAGGAGATTTCTAATGAAGTTACAAATTAACTTATGCAGTTGATATTTATTGAAAGAAGTAATTGTCAAGTAACATATTTCTTCAGTCAGATAATCTTTTTTTCCTTTCTATATAGTCAATCAAATTAACAAGTGACCTAGATTCTACTTCCTCAAAGTCTCTTGACTTGATTCCTTTCTTTACTTCACCACAGGTCTTGCAAACTCAACTTCATTTTATTTTACTGGTAATCTAGGAAAACCCGATCATTTGTGTCTCTGCAACTTTCTCCTCAAATCAATTTATCCAGGACACTCCCTGCTACCAGAATCATTTTTCTTAAATGCAAGTTTGATGATTTATCATTTCACTTGTTAAGAGCCCACAATTATCTCCTAGGCCACCTACCCGTCCTCTGGCCTTCCTCTTAGAGTCTAATTTATCTTTGTAGTGCTGGTTTCTCCTCTTTTTTTAAAATACATACCTTAATGACTAGCCAACACAATCTACACACTTCTCTTTAAATGCAGCCTGAACTTGGTACTCTCATTACATTTTTATTTGCTCACATAGGCTAACATTTTCCTCCCACTCATCTTTGCTTATTATGATTCTTCCACACTGCATCTTAAGTACCACTCCATCCATAAAGTCTTTCTGGTTCTCCAGTTCAACACAATCTCTTGAGGCAGATGTTAAACCCCAATGCTCTCTGTTTGAACATATCTTAGGGCACTTATACAAACTTGTATCATCGCCATGTCTGTATTTCTCTTTTGTTCTTATCTCAACATAAATCCCTTGAATATAGATACAGTGTCCTATTTTTCATAGTAGCTCCTCACAATATTTAGCCAAATTCCTGGGAAATCATATGAGCTTAATAAATATTTGTTGAGATGGTAGTATTCCCTAAAATAGGCACGTGTTAAGTTTCTAAGATTTATTTTTTTTAAATGTAACTATTGTTTTCTCTTATAAAGACATACTGAAATACTCTTAAACATTTTTGAAAAATGACTTTGAGGAATTAACAGAAAATCCCTATAGGTGTGAACCAATTTTATAACATAAATGATTATGAAACACCTTACTTTTGATATTTCTTTTGCATATTGAAATATTCAAAACATTATTTATCCCATTTACTTCTACACAAATCCACAAAATACAAGAGATAGAAAACTCAAATTAAAAAATAAATTAAAATTACTGGTTTGGTTGGTATTACTCTACTTGAAATGATGGTCAAGTTTTTTCATGATTTTTATTCATGTAGAGTTATGTTTGCTAGCTACAAAACTATACACTTAAACATATGATAAATACAACCAACACAAGGGCTAGCTGAGGAAACTGTGACCCAAGGGCAGATAATTACCGCGTTAGAGTTAGGTCAGCTGACTGGTGATCTGGTCTGAATTACCGGCTACCACTCATCCAATAATCCTCCCTCACCTGGTCTTCCAAATGAGGATTAGCTTGTCTTTCCAGGGTTGAGAAACTATGCTTTTGTACAAAGCTGTAAGAAAATTCTAGTCCTCTACTTCACTAGTGTTTAGAAAGGAGCACTTATGCAAACTTGCTGAGATGAGGTTAAATACCAAAAAGATAGTCACCTCAGTCATTTTTTTGTCTGATGCAAGAGATAAAAACTTCAGAGATTTTCTCTGTAGTGAAAAGATGATTTATTAATCCATTATTAATTTTTTATGCCAGTGAGTTTTAGTCTTTGCTTATTGTGGACTCAGTCTAGATTGGCAAATCAACGCATAAATTCTGTAATCTACATCAAGTTTTATTACTTAGGCCACTAATGTTATTATGCAGGTAGCCAGTGAGCAGTGACTCACAAGCTGGCAAAGGGGAAAACTGCCTCCCCTCACTGCCCCCTGACATACACACAGGGGAGATATTTGGCAATGTCTGGAGACATTTTTAGTTGTTACAGCGGGGCAGTGCTAATTGCATCTAGGCAGTAGAATCCAGAGATGCTGATAAGCATCTTACACGACACAGAACTGTCCCCCACCACAGAAAACCTTTCAAGCTCAGAAGGTCAATAGTGTCACACAAAATGGTGGTAAAGGGCAAGGATTTTGGAGTCTGACTACCTAAGTGCCCACCCTATATACACCTTCAGCTCTGCCACATTATACCTGTATGATTTTGGACAATTTGTTTAATCTCCCTAAGCTTCACTTTCAATATCTATAAAGTGAAGATAATATCCAAAGATTTGTTTTGTTAATTTATATAATTTGTTAAATTACATAATTAGTACTTAAAGCTTGTAGTACAGTTCCTGGAACATAGTAAACGCTCAAGAATACCATTTTAAAGTTAGTATGATTTAAGATTATCTTAATAATTATGCCAGGAGTCCTATATATGTCCCAATTTGGTATTGCATTTCTCAATTAACTATTCATAACATAAAAATATCATTAGCAACACTCCCCTCTTCGGGTTATCAATAGATATTTAATCCTGAAACAAATAAAAATGAAATCCCCTATTATTTGAAATCATCTGAGAAACATTTAGTGTTTTCAAACCATCCTTAGAAAGAAAAGTTTTCAGCACTTTATTCTGACACCCACAATTCGTACAGAGCACTCAACCTGTATTGGGAGTAGGAGGTTAAAAAGTAAGATGGAATTCTGGTCCCTGCTTTTGAGACCCAAAGTTTTTAATTAAAGTGATAGGAAATAGAAACCAATTTAAACTGAACACTGAGATTGCATGGTTGACTTCTTGTGTTAAAGAGAAGGTAGTTACAAAACTGGGAGCTGCTCTCACAAGCATTAGGATGATATAGGAAATGATACAAGAACTCAAAATATGAAATCACATTTTCATATGCGCCCTAGAACAGAAATATGCAGGGATTTCTAGGGTGGTTAGGGTTGCCAACGCTCAAGGATTAATCAGAGGTTTCAGAGAGGATGTCAGCCTTAGCAGAGCTATTTGTACATATGGCAAGTGATGTTACTGAACTGGTCAACTTGACCCACGTCCTGGCCAAGACGACCTGTCTCAGTTAGGAAAGTTCTTTTTCCAATCGAATTCATTCAGCCAATAACAAAACTGATGCTTAGACTAGAACAGCACAAGCTTTATTCAACGGCCAATGAATGGAGAAGCAGGATCCTAGTTCACAAATCAATTTCTCAACCCAATTCAGGTGGAAACACCAAATATATAGGAGGGTCGAGGTAAAAGAGAGGGATTTGGAAAGAGTGGGAGGAATACTCATGAGTTATCTGAGAACAGGGATGTGGTTTGGACCTGGAACTGCAACACTACTTTTCAGTCCTTGAATGGGCTTTTCCAGTTGTTGTCATGGTAATTGTCAACTGTCATGGCACTGGTGGGTGTGTCATTTAGCATGCTAATGTATTATCATTATAATGAGGTTCAAGGTCTACTGGAAGTCAAATCTTCCACCATCTTGGGATTAGTTGGTTCTAACAAGTCCTTTTTTTTTTTTTCTCTTTGCAGCTTCCTCTTGAAACTTAGAGTAATTGGTTTCTATTTGAGGGAGGGACAGAAGGTATGATCCTGGGGCAACAGCCTTCATTACAGTGACAGGCTTGAGGAAAAAGTTTGGTGCTACAGGTCTCCTGCCCATGGTTGAGTTAGTGTTCTGGCATCTCCACCCCCCATCTGCTTGGGTTAGTAGAACAAGCAAAGCACAAAATTAAGATCAGAGACTCACTGGATCTTGGTACAAAAGGAGAAGCAAGTAACTTTGTAGTGTTTGAAATCCAGAGCACAACTTGAAGTAGAACAGAAACTAAAGGAAGCTAGTTGTTGACAGGTGAAGAAGCAGACTATTGAAGAAGTAATGTTTGGGGATTTTTTTGGTTATACTCTTATGAAGTTTTTTTATATTTATACTATGCCTGATATAATCAAAATCTTTGGAGGGAGACTTCTAGCTTGTATAGGTTGAAACCATGGTTTATGCTGCCATTACAAAATATCCATTCCAACTTACATATCAAGGTAAAAGAAGAAAACAGCTTAGACTATTTTAGAGTCTCTTCATAAATGAGAACAATATTGATTAAGTCCCAGTTCTATGTTCATTGTATGGCAATTTTATAGAAGGAGCTGAAACACTAGAACTAAACATCGGAGAGAGGTGGGAAGAAGAAAAAAATACAATCAAAGAAAAGTCTTGGAGAGTAATTTGGAGAGGGGTGGTGGTGAAAATAACATTATATTTTGGTGCACTTTTCTAGTATCTACTGAGTCAGTTCTGTTCTTCTTAAATTTAGTTGAACTTTCTGTATGTGTGGGTCTAGTCTTGGCAAATCAATTTACATGAACAAAAATCACAGATTCTCTAGTTCAGTGGAGACTATGACCAATATACTATTTTCATACATCTGAGGCTAACCACTCCTCATCCACTCAGTAGAAGGCCTACTATGTGTCAGGCACTGTTTTAGGCACTTGGGATGCATGGAACACAAAACAAAGCAAACTTGACTTTGTAAAGCTTGCATTCAGGTGAAGGGTGATCACTATAAATTAAAAACACAAAAAAAGTATATTACACAGTAACTTAGAAAAACTTACTGCACCAGGGAAGCTTTGGGGTAGATGGTAAGTAGAGAAACATGGAGCACAGGCCTGAGGAAACTCACTGTGGACTGTGTCCCTGTGAATTTGGGAGGAAAATCTGCGAGGTCAGTGGCATCAATGGTGGCCAAGATTCCTAAAGACAGTTGCAGCTGAGAGCATCTGATGCACAAGAGAGGAGTACTGATCTTATTCCATGAGCACAAATTGTTTTTAATTGATGTTTTTAAAATTAATGATGGAAAAACAGCAATGGCCAAGGGGACTGGGGGCAAGGCAGAGGGGCAGAGGAGTTGGTTATAATTTCAAATGGAAAGGTCTGAGTAGATCTGGTAGAGGTGACTTTCAAGCAAAACTTAACACGTATTATTGACAGCCAAACATATTTTAGCTTGTGGGGATATATAATGAACAAAATAGTCTGTCTCCACTGTTTATATTCTAATGGGAAGAGACAGCAATAATAATAAAGAATTATATAATATATCAAGTGATGAGAACATCAAGTGGGTAGAGATTCATCAGAATGGGGTGGTCTTTCTGATAATGCAGACTGTGAGGTTTTTTTATAGGGTGGAAATTAAGCAGCAGACTCTAATTCATATAATTCCTCAGTGTGGAACTGAAGAAAGTATATCTCTGGCAAATATTATGTTCTGACACTTCATTAGGGAGAGTAATTCCAAGGACGGGTTTTCAAAGAGAAGGAGAGAGGCAGGGAAGAAGGGCAAGTGAATAAAAAGGCTTGTTCTGATTTGACTACCATCTGTGATCAGACACATCAGGGTGCTTGGTCTCCTGGGACCATCTTCTAAGAAGTTGGAGTACTGTGGCATCTCTGGGTTCTCCACTGGGAGACAAGGGGAAAGCATTTACCTGTTATTACAGTGTCTCATTTGTGAAAGTTATACCCTATGGTGCCTTAACAAGATAGCACTTCTGGGCTGCTCTTGAGTAGGCTCTAAGGTGGTCCCATGGTATTTCACATCATGGGAAGCTTTGGGGTAGATGGTGAGTAGAGACACATAGAGCACAGGCATGAGGAAACTCACTGTGAACTGTGCCCCTGTTGGGAGGAAAACCTGCAGGGCCCATGGCCTCAATGGTGGCTGCGGTATCACGTGACAAAAGTCCCTGTAGACAAGCAAAGCTAAGAGGATCTGACACAGTGCAGAAGCAAGGAGTACCAATCTTATGCCATGAGCACAAATTGTTTTTAATTAATGGTGGAAAACTTCTCTTAAATCACTTAATAGTTCATTAAATAAATTATGATTTCCAGTATTGCTCCATTTATCACAATATCAGGCAATCTTAACAAAATTCCAAATTAATGGTCTTTAATAGTCATGGGAAAAGCCATTGGGAATGCTATAAGGAGCAAAGAGGAAAAGTGTGTAGATAAGCATATTTTTATTTCATTTTACATATTCTTTGAGAGGAAATAAAACTTTCACCCAAATCCACTTTCTTATACACATTTTGGCTCTATCAGATGATTAAAACTGAATTTAAAATTTTGAACTACTAACATGGCACATCTTTACATGACCATTAAAAATATCTATTTCAACCTGCATATTAAGATAAAAGAAAGACATAGTATACAAGAGGTTTGGGTATCTTTATTGTATATTGTAAACAATTGGAACTCCATCTGCTTTGGGTGTTTTGGTTCTAAGCAAGCACCAGTTATCTGAAGCAAGATGGGACAGAGTTTCATTCAACACGTCAGTATGAAACTTCACAGTCCTGGTAGAGAGGATAGAAGAACAATTGGTAATATGTGCCGTTATCTTCTTCTCAGTGTCTGTTCTGAAGTCACCGAAGTCATTTCAAAGTACTAAGTCAAATGTCTCTAAATTCACTCACTTTTTTAGGGCAACTTCATTAACATTTAAATTATGCATGTATATGTATATGCATTATAAAGAGAGAGCTCTTAATTCACATTTCTCTTTAGAACTCAGGTTTTTCTTCTAATATTAGACTATCCTGTAGAGCCAGCAATTTTTTTTTCTTGAGATTTGAAAACCATAGTTTAAAAGTCCTTTTGTATAATGAAGAAGTGAGTCAGACAAAATCATCACAAACAAGACTTTCAATTTTTCTTGATGAAATGTCAATGAAAGTACAAGTTAAACTTGTCTCTTTGACTCAGTCTTGAAGTGGTTTCTCCTCTTGTTTGTCCTCAGTGCTTTCTGCATAGCAAAGTGAAATCAACACATTTCAAAAGCAACAGAAAGGGGTGGTGACAATATTTTTGGCTTCCATTTTTGTTGTTGGTTAAATATGATTATGACTTCTTTCCTAGTCAAGAACACCTAAATTCTGTCTTCCAAAGAGGACAGAATGATGTATTTTTTTGTGTGCAACATCATTTTCCATCAATGAACATTACTTAGACTGTGTATTTCATCCAGAGAAACCAGAGATAAAATTCCATCTAAAGACTTCTGATTTTTCATCCTATATAAAAATACTTTATCAAGGTTGTCATGGAGCTGACAAGGGCAATTTTTAAAAGAGATTTTTAAACAAGAAACTTTTTTGAAAGTCTGTATTTACTTCCATTTTTACAACTACTAGCTAAGGTCAAAGATGCTGGTATTTTATCTGGCCACTTCAATGAAATCAACAATATGCACATAATAAAATTGTAGAGGGACTTCCCTGGCAGTCCAGTGGTGCTCCCAATGCAGGGGGCACAGGTTCAATCCTTAGTCAGGGAACTAAGATCCCACATGCCATGGGGTGCAGCCAAAAAAAAAAAATTGTAGAAAAAAATGGAGTAAAACTGTAGGGGAACGTTGTCCTTATATTGATAACTATGTTGTATCCACTCAGTAAGCTACCAGTAGTGTAAACAAAAACTATATTAGAGCCATAAACAATTTGAGGATTTATTCAGTTCCAACTATTGAATTCTTTCTTATTTTAATGTTAGTCATAAGCAATTTCTTAAAATTTCCAACTTTATTGTAGCAATTATCAGCATCTTCTCATGAATATTGACATCAGTTACACTTTCCATTTTCCCACAACAGTCATCATATCTGGTAGATTCTGTTTCATAAATATCTCACAATGCTGTCCTTCTTCCTTCTTATGACACCTCCTTTATATAACTGATGACCATTTATCTTCATACTTTCTCCTATATTCTCCTAACAGAAAATCTGTTCTGTACATCATTGCCAAGGTTCATTTGTCTAGAAACAAATTTGTTGATTTCAATGTCTTACTACTGCATACAGTAGAGGTCAGAATGCCTATTAGGCTTTTCACTCATCTTAACTTCTCCTGTGTCCACATAGTGTCAGGCAACACACACATACTCAACATTTCCTGAACACCCCATGCTTTTTATCCTCTTGCCTTAGTTCTTGCCTCTTTTCTGTTGGGAATACTATTTCTCTGATTTTTCCCAGACTTCTTGCCCTTCATCGTATAAATCACAGATCTTGTGAAAGTTTTCTGATCTCTCTAAAGAATTAGTCATGTCCTTCTATGTGCTTCTGTAGAATTTGCTCTGTTCTCTGTGGTGTATGGGTTATGTAAACTACTTGAGGCTGTCAGCAGCTCATTCCTTCACTCAACTCACAATTAATAAGAGCCCACTTTGTGCCAGGCACTCTACTCCATGCTGAGGATGCAAGAGTATATGCAACAGAACATGGTGTCCCCATTTTTGAGGACTGGTGAATTTCCAGCCTCAGCATGCATACTGACCATTTGGGGCACTTTACAAAAATGTAGATTTCTGAGATACATCATCAGATATTCTGACCAACAAGCTTGGGGTATGGTCCAGGAATGTGTCCTTTTATTAACTACTCTAAGAGATGCTGGTGCCTGTGGTTCATTTACACAATGTGAGAGATCCTGCAATAGATTTTATGCTCTGTTAAACATGATAAATATTTATTTTCATTTAATTTTATTTTATTATTTTATTTCTACTCATATTCCCAGCAGCTAGTCTGGTAACTGGTACTTTGTATATGCTCAATAAATATTTTTGGCTGAATGATGCTCTCATGAAATTTACAATCTAGTGGAAGGCTGTAGAAGATTACACAGGCCATCATAATACCATATGCCATGGTTCAGAAATGAGGGTGCTATCTTATAAGCGGACATTTAACTATGTTTGCTTAACTAGGGAAATTTCCTTAGGAGAAGAGATATTGAAATTTTCACCTCAAGTATAAATGAGTTACCAAGCAAAGTGATTGAAGGGGGAAGGATTGTGTCAGGCAAAAGGAATCACTTGCTCAATACTTAGTAGTTAGGAAAAGAATTCCCAATGGCAGGGAATAGGTGAGGTGTCTAGTCATAATCAGTGTGTGAACAAATAAAGTTTGAATATCATTGGACCATGTGTTAAATGTTTAACACAATGGCTGGCATATGGGAGGCATTAAATGTGACTAAATAAGTATTTATTAATGAATAAACATAGTTTCCTTTTAGTCATGACAGCCCATCAAAGACTGTGCGTGATTATCATTTAATAAATAATGAATACATTTTAAGTTGTAGCATGATTCCCATTTTGTAAATAAAGACAATTGAGCACAAATAAGAAGCACATATTTCTTCAGTTTCTCTCAGCTTGCAGCAGTCTAAAATCCATGTGTCCTGATGCATATTTAAATGCCTTCAAGACCAGAAAGCAATTTTTTTAATTAAAAAAATAGACTTAATACTTCAATTCCTGGCAACTTATTCATGTCATGTTTATAGTGAAAGCAATTTTCCTCATTGTGAGTTCACAAAATTCCATTTTAATTGTTATATATTTTAATAGGCAAGAGGGGCCTCTGGAACCCAGGGCCCCCAAGTGTTTCTCATCTTAAGACTCCCCTGCAGGGTCCCATAGAACTCCCAAGAAGGACAAAATATCACCAGTTATCATTGTGTTTGGAGGCAGGACTGAATGTCATCTTCCTGACGGGAGACAGCTCTTCTAAGCTAATGTTACTGTTCCTTCCTCATTTTTTTTTTTTTTTTGACTTTTGAATTTGAAGAAGTACTCTAGAAGACCCTCTTTTTAAGAATTGTAAAGATTTCACTTCCAAAAGTCATCACCACTGTGTTCTTAAGTGAATGTTAATTTCTGGGGTTTGGGATTTGGTGGGTTTTTCTTTTCTTTCCTTTCCCTTTCTTCCTTTCTTTCTTTTTATGTTATTTGCTATAGATGCTGCACATCCAGGTTGTATATCAGAAGGACATTGGTTATTTTTATGCTTTCTTGGTTAGAACTGTTATGAGTACTGAGGCTATGACCCCACTCTTCATTCTCCTGCAAATCCACTACTTCTAAGTTTCAGTTAAGCAAATTGTTTTGAGTTTTGGCTGTTGTCTTTTTAGCAATTACAGTCGTCTGGATAAAAATTAAATTAAAGAACATTAAAATTTATTAATAGAAAAATATAGAGTTTTGAATGCCTTTTATCAACTAAATAATTGAAGGTGTATAATCTAGTCAAGATGACAAGATGTTTGTTCCTTTTACATACTATGAGGAACTTTCTCATAACTGCCTTCAGTCAAATGTAGTTATTTTAAAGCATGTAATTATATATACTCACTTGGTTACTAAATTATGAATTCCAAGTCCGTTTTCTAGAGCTTCTGGACATTCTAAGAGGCAGAAAGAAATCTTGGCAGCAACTTTCCTTCATAAGTCAGTTCCTGTGTTGCTGTCCAGCACCGCAAAGCACTTAACTTCCTCTAGTGGCTGATCTTGTTGCCTACAAAAGAGAGTTTATTTTCTCTTGGGTCATTAGATACTAGGTAAGGAAAAAAGCAATAAGTGATACTTTGTTTTTAACGAGGATTCTCTTCTTATTAAAGAAATCTTTTGAAACCAGTAGAAGAGTCTATAAAATTATAAGAGAGAAGCTATTAATGTTATTCTTGAAAGTAGTATAAAGATATTAAGAGCCTATCATATGTGTGTGAAATCCATAAGGCAAAGCCTTTGTGAAGTATACACAGTCTTTGATACACGGTACGCATATATAATTTACTCCCTGATTTAGTGGCTTGTATAGAGATGGGCTTCAAATATTTATTAAAACTGTTTCTGCTAAAGGGGTACATCTTTTACCAGATCCAACGGAAATAGCTAGCACAATGTGGTATTGAGACACAAATGACAAATAGCTCAAAATAATCCAATTAAGAATTCAGAAAAGTACAACTGCATATATCTGAATTAATGAATTATTCAAGTGGCATTTCAAAAATGAGGAAAGCATGGATTGTTCAATAAATGGGGTGGTGAAAATTAGCTGTACACTTGGGAGGAGATGTCATGGTAATTCTATCCCTGTTTCCCAACTTTTATAAAAAATAAATTCCAACTAGATTAAAGATCTAAACATAAAAACTGAAACCATATGCAAACTAGCAGGCTTTGCTTAATGTAACACCAAAGACCAAACTGAGAGAGAATTGTAGTTCAACAGATTTAAATGTTTAAAAACTTGTTTGTCAAAGCATACCAAATCAAATAAGAAGGCAAAAGTCAAGAATGGGAAGGATTCTGCAATGTATACAAATAAATGCTTAGTATCTTTAACATATAAAAATGCATTTATAAATTATTAATTGAAGTGAAAATACTCCAATAAAATGAGTAAAGGACATGAACCAGTAAATTACAGAGGAAAGCAGAGAAATATAATTCATCAGTATTGCTAATAATCCAAGGATTTAATGTTATGAGTTACTTTTCAACAATGAGATCATGAGGATTAAAAGGCGAAATTTTCCATTGTTGTTAAGAGTGACGAATAAGGTGTACTTTAGAGTAATGTTAATGAGGGAATACATTGTTTCAATTTTCCAGTAGAGCCATCCAGCAATGCTTATTAAAAATTTAACTATCAATATCCTTTTCTTTAGCATTCCAATCTGAGGAATTTTCCAAATGAATAGTTGGACTCACATGCAAAGAGGTATTTATGCAGCTTTATTTGGAACATTGCTTAAACCTTTGACAATTTGGAGGGAAAAAAAAAACACATCTAAGTGTTCATTAATAGAGCGTTAGTATAATTTGTTATTTCTAACCAGTGGAAAGAATATTGTTGAAGTGCTTAACAATTGTTCTGTCTACCTGGCACTGCTTTTCCTTCACCAAGTATGGCAGAAGTTTGGTTATTTATTTATTTATTTTTATGTCTTGGCCGCAGGGCATGTGGGATCTTATTTCCTCAACCAGAGATCAAACCCATGCTCCCTGCATTGAAAGCACAGAGTCTTAACCACTGGACCACCAGGGAAGTCCCAGAAGTTTGGTTATTTACTCCAGAGAAAGAATGCTAGACAGGAAATGAAGAAAGAATCCTGATTTTGCTCCATTTAAGAGTTGAAGCTACACCCCAGCCAATGAGTTCTATCAGGCAGCTCCATGATGTTTTAAAGCAAAAGTGTCCTTTTTATTTAAAATATTGCAAACAGATTTCTGTTCTCTGCAACCAAGACGGTCCTAAATCACACAATACTACAGTCAGTAAAATAATATATATATATCTATTTAGATATTGACATATAATAATGCCCAGGGCATATTTTAAGACAATACGATTGTAAGGTAACTATATGGTTCTATTTATAACTTTTATAGCCTATGTAAGGTCATAGAAGTTAATAGAAATATATAGTACAAGATCCTTCATATTAAACCACATAGATATGTGTATGTGTATACATGTGTACATGTGTTCACATATGTATTCACAAATATTTAGTCATACAGATAGCTCCCGTCTTTCCCTGATCTCACCAGTATATATCCAACAATTTTGTCACTTCCTTTTCATGGCTGGAGGTCATTTTACAAGTACCCAACCCAAGTCCCCAACTCCTCTGAGTATTTCACCTTGCTTTTAGCTCACGTGTATTCCTAAGTTCTTTGCAACTGACAAATGTGTCATGAAATCCTATGGCTGTCTTTGATGCAGATTACTTTTGTGAGATAATGTTGTGAGATAGAGCTGTCTCTTTGGCCATTGCCAGTAGTGTTCCTGCCGAAGGCTTGGAAGAAGGCCTTCCTTCCCTAATTCCCCACAGCACAACTGAGGACAGAACATTGATAAAGCACAGGAATAAAGTACGTATAAGCAAGAGTGACTGCAACTTATATTAGAAAAGGTTGCTACTTTAGGTGCTCTGAACAAACCAGAACACTGATTTCTTCCCTAACCTCAAGAAATCCCTCATGTGGTTGGTAGTTTCACTCTCCATCAGTGGGAATCATCAGGTATTGCCACACATGGAAATCTAGGTCTGTGATTTTTCAGTTCCAGAAAAAGACAAAATTCTTCTGTCCCTCTTTCAGAACCAGGCTGACCAACAATGGGTTATCTCTTACCTGCATGTGATTTCTTATCCCTCAAACAAAGACTAATTCTTCCCTGTGGCTTCAACAATAATGAAAATAGACCATAATATTATTATTCAGTCCTAAGCAATAGTAAATGTGGGACAATCCTTGTCCATTAAAGATTAAACTGCACCAAATCCAGTCCTATTCCTTTTCATAGTTTTATTTACATGGGGGAAGGAGGGTGGAGAAAGTTATGGTAGGCCAAGCATACTTATTGTATGGCTGTTAGCATAACTGATGCCATCTTAGGCCTGTTCAGTTCCTCCTGTTCTTCCATTGACCCTACCTAGGGCTATATTGCATAGTAATGCTTCTGTCGTTAAGGGCTTTGTAGTTAATAGATATTGTTTAATGATCATTAGGTCCAGGTGACCTCTCTGTTCTGTTAGTCTCCAAACAATGATGAAGACCTTCCCTGACACATTCTTGGAGCCATGAGACTAGTCACCCATTCATAAATCTTGACTTAGAAATAGACTTCCTGTCTCTAAGCATGTGCCCCCCATACCCTGGGTTAACTATAAAATTATCCCATTGACCCCTCGGTGGTGCAGAGCGCAGCTGTGAATGCTTCCAGATTATCGTCTACCCACTCCTACCCTCTGAGTTAGTCACCCTATCATAAATGGATCCACTGATTATATGGAGCTGTCTACCTTCTTTTTTGATCTCAAGATACCTTCTCAGTTTTGTGGGCACTTTTTGTTCCCTCCATCTTCCAACACTTACTGACTGCTATCACCTCTTGATTGCTGCTCTCCTTGACTAAGGTTTCAATTGCAATAAATTTGAGACAAGATTTAGAAAAACTACCACAATATTTGTCAGTTCTGCAGAGTAATGGTTCTGTTGATAATAAATCAACTTATCATGCAAACAGAACACTTAGCACCACAGTTTGCCCTATGTGCATTTGTTATTTCAAGACATTCAACTATTTCCCAAGCATAACAGTATATTGCTTTTTTTTTTTTTTGAATTTTTGAATTTAATTTTGTTTATTTTTTAATACAGCAAGTCCTTATTAGTCATCAATTTATACAGATCAGTGTACACATGTCAATCCCAATCACCCAATTCAACACACCACCACCACCAGCCCCCCACCGGTTTCCCCTCTTGGTGTCCATATGTTTATTCTCTACCTCTGTGTCTCAATTTCTGCCCTGCAAACCAGTTCATCAGTACCATTTTTCTAGGTTCCACATATATGCATTAATATACAATATTTGTTTTTCTCTTTCTGACTTACTTCACTCTGTATGACAGTCTCTAGATCTATCCACCTCTCTACAAATGCCCCAATTTCGTTCCTTTTTATGGCTGAGTAATATTCCATTGTATATATGTACCACATCTTATTTATCCATTTGTTGGTCTATGGGCATTTAGGTTGTTTCCATGACCTGGCTATTGTAAATAGCACTGCAATGAACATTGGGGTGTATGTGTCTTTTTGAATTATGGTTTTCTCTGGGTATATGCCCAGTAGTGGGATTGCTGGATCATATGGTAATTCTATTTTTAGCTTCTTAAGGAACCTCCATACTGTTCTCCATAGTGGCTGTATCAACTTACATTCCCACCAACAGTGCAAGAGGGTTCCCTTTTCTCCACACCCTCTCCAGCATTTGCTGTCTGTAGATTTTCTGATAATGCTCATTCTAACTGGTGTGAGGTGATACATCATTGTAGTTTTGATTTGCATTTCTCTAATAATTAGTGATGTTGAGCAGCTTTTCATGTGCCTCATGTCCATCTGTATGTCTTCTTTGGAGAAATGTCTATTTAGGTCTTCTGCCCATTTTTGAATTGGGTGGTTTGCTTTTTTAATATTGAGCTGCATGAGCTGTTTATATATTTTGGAGATTAATCCTTTGTCCATTGATCCGTTTGCAAATATTTTCTCCCATTCTGATGGTTGTCTTTTTGTCTTGTTTACAGTTTCCTTTTCTGTGCAAAAGCTTTGAAGTTTCATTAGGTCCCATTTGTTTATTTTTGTTTTTATTTCCATTACTCTAAGAGGTGGATCAAAAAAGATCTTGCTGTGATTTATGTCAAAGAGTGTTCTTCCTGTGTTTTCCTCTAAGAGTTTTATAGTGTCCAGTCTTACATTTAGGTCTCTAATCCATTTTGAGTTTATTTTTGTGTATGGTGTTAGGGAGTGTTCTGATTTCATTCTTTTACGTGTAGCTGTCCAGTTTTCCCAGCACCACTTATTGAAGAGACTGTCTTTTCTCCATTGTATATCCTTGCCTCCTTTGTCATAGATTAGTTGACCATAGGTGTGTGGGTTTATCTCTGGGCTTTCCATCCTATTCCATTGATCTATGTTTCTGTTTTTGTGCCAGTATCATATTGTCTTGATTACTGTAGCTTTGTAGTATAGTCTGAAGTCAAGGAGTCTGATTCCTCCAGCTCTGTTTTTTTCCCTCAAAACTGCTTTGGCTATTCGGGGTCTTTTGTATCTCCATACAAATTTTAAGTTTTTTTGTTCTAGTTCTGAAAAAATGCCGTTGGTAATTTGATAGGGATTGCATTGAATCTGTAGATTGCTTTGCGTAGTATAGTCATTTTCACAATATTGATTCTTTCAATCCAAGAACATGGTATATCTCTCCATCTGTTGGTGTCATCTTTAATTTCTTTCATCAGTGTCTTATAGTTTTCTGAGTACAGGTCTTTTACCTCCTTAGGTAGGTTTATTCCTCGGTACTTTACTCTTTTTGTTGCAATGGTGAATGGTATTGTTTCCTTAATTTCTCTTTCGAATCTTTCATTGTTAGTGTATAGGAATGCAAGAGATTTCTGTGCATTAATTTTGTATCCTGCAAGTTTAGCAAATTCTTTGATTAGCTCTAGTAGTTTTCGGGTGGCATTCTGAGGATTCCCTATGTGTAGTATCATGTCATCTGCAAACAGTGACTGTTTTACTTCTTCCTTTCCAATTTGTATTCCTTTTATTTCTTTTTCTTCTCTGATTGCCATGGCTAGGACTTCGAAAACTATGTTGAATAATAGTGGCGAGAGTGGACATCCTTGTCTCAGTCCTCATCTTAGAGGAAATGCTTTCAGTTTTTCACTATTAAGAATGATGTTTGTTGGGCTTCCCTGGTGGCGCAGTGGTTGAGAATCTGCCTGCTAATGCAGGGGACAGGGGTTGGAGCCCTGGTCTGGGAAGATCCCACATGCCACGGAGCAACTAGGCCCGTGAGCCACAACTACTGAGCCTGTGCGTCTGGAGCCTGTGCTCCGCAACAAGAGAGGCCGCGACAGTGAGAGGACCGTGCACCGTGATGAAGAGTGGCCCCCGCTTGCTGCAACTAGAGAAAGCCCACGCACAGAAACGAAGACCCAACACAGCCAAAAATAAATAAATAAAATTAAAAAAAAAAAAAGAATCATGTTTGCTGTGAGTTTGTCGTATATGGCCTTTATTATGTTGAGGTAGGTTCCCTCTATGCCCACTTTCTGGAGAGTTTTTATCATAAATGGGTGTGGAATTTTGTCAAAGGCTTTTCTGCATCTATTGAGATGATCATATGGTTTTTATACTTCAGTTTGTTAATATGGTATATCACATTGATTGATTTGAGTATATTGAAGAATCCTTGCATCCCTGGGATAAATCCCACTTGATCATGGTGTACGATCCTTTTAATGTGTTGTTGGATTCTGTTTGCTAGTATTTTGTTGAGGATGTTTGCATCTATATTCATCAGTGATATTGGTCTGTAATTTTCTTTTTTTATAGTATCTTTGTCTGTTTTTGGTATCAGGGTTATGGTGTCCTCATAGAATGAGTTTGGGAGTGTTCCTTCCTCTGCAATTTTTTGGAAGAGTTTGAGAAGGATGGGTGTTAGCTCTGCTCTAAATGTTTGATAGAATTCACCTGTGAAGCCCTCTGGTCCTGGACTTTTGTTTGTTGGAAGATTTTTAATCACAGTTTCAATTTCATTACCTGTGATTGGTCTGTTCATATTTTCTATTTCTTCCTGGTTCAGTCTTGGAAGGTTATACCTTTCTAAGAATTTGTCCATTTCTTCCAGGTTCATTTTATTGGCATAGAGTTGCTTGTAGTAGTCTCTTAGGATGCTTTGTATTTCTGCAGTGTCTGTTGTAACTTCTCCTTTTTCATTTCTAAGTTTATTGATTTGAGTCCTCTCTCTCTTTTTCTTGGTGAGTCTGGCTAATAGTTTTTACAATTTTGTGTATCTTCTCAAAGAACCAGCTTTTAGTTTTATTGATCTTTGTTATTGTTTTCTTTGTTTCTATTTCATTTATTTCTGCTCTGATCTTTATGATTTCTTTCCTTCTGCTAACTTTGTTTTGTTTGTTCTTCTTTCTCTAGTTCCCTTAGGTGAAAGGTTAGATTGTTTATTTGAGATTTTTCTTGTTTCTTGAGGTAGGCTTGTATAGCTATAAACTTCCCTCTTAGAACTGATTTTGCAGCATCCCATAAGTTTTGGATTGTCCTGTTTTCATTGTCATTTGTCTCTAGGTATTTTTGATTTCCTCTTTGATTTCTTCAGTCATCTCTTGGTTATTTAGTAATGTATTGTTCAGCCTCCTTGTGTTTGTGTTTTTTACGTTTTTTCCCCCTGTATTTCATTTCTAATCTCATAGCGTTGTGGTAAGAAAAGATGCTTGATATGATTTCAATTTTCTTAAATTTACTGTGGCTTGATTTGTGACCCAAGATGTGATCCATGCTGGAGAATGTTCCCTGCGCACTTGAGAAGAAAGTGTAATCTGCTGTTTTGGGATGGAATGTCCTATAAATATCAATTAAATCTACTTGGTCTCTTGTGTCATTTAAAGCTTCTGTTTCCTTGTTTATTTTCATTTCGGATGATCTGTCCTTGCTGTAAGTGAGGTGTTAAAGTCACCCACTCTTATTGTGTTACTGCCTATTTCCTCTTTTATAGCTGTCAGCAGTTGCCTTATGTATTGAGGTGCTCCTATGTTGGGTGTATATATATTTATAATTGTTATATCTTCTTCTTGGATTGATCCCTTGATCATTATGTAGTGTCCTTCCTTGTCTCTTGTAACATTCTTTATTTTAAAGTCTATTTTACCTGATATGAGTATTGCTACTCCAGCTTTCTTTTGATTTCCATTTGCATGGAATATCTTTTTCCATCCCCTCACTTTCAGTCTGTATGTGTCCCTAGGTCTGAATTGGGTTTCTTGTAGACAGCATATAGATGGGTCTTGTTTTTGTATCCATTCAGAAAGCCTGTGTCTTTTGGTTGGGGCATTTAATCCATTCACGCTTAAGGTAATTATCGATATGTATGTTCCTATGACCATTTTCTTAATTGTTTTGGGGTTTTTTTGGTAGGTCCTTTTCTTCTCTTGTGTTTCCCACTTAGAGAAATTCCTTTAGCATTTGTTGTAGAGCTGGTCTGGTGGTGATGAATTCTCTTAGCTTTTGCTTGTCTGTAAAGCTTTTGATTTGTCCATCGAATCTGAATGAGATCCTTGCCGTGTAGAGTAATCTTGGCTGTAGATTCTTCCCTAGCATCACTTTAAGTATGTCATATCACTCCCTTCTGGCTTGTAGAGTTTCTGCTGAAAAATCAGCTGTTAACCTTATGGGAGTTCCCTTGTATGCTATTTGTCATTTTTCCCTTGCTGCTTTCAATAATTTTTCTTTGCCCTAAATTTTTGCCAGTATGATTACTATGTGTCTTGGCATGGTTCTCCTTGGGTTTATCCTGTATGGGACTCTCTGCGCTTCCTGGACTTGGGTAGCTATTTCCTTTCCCATGTTAGGGAAGTTTTCGACTATAATCTCTTCAAATATTTTCTCGGGTCCCTTCTCTCTGTCTTCTCCTTCTGGGACCCCTATAATGCGAATGTTGTTGCGTTTAATGTTGTCCCAGAGGCTTCTTAGGCTGTCTTCATTTCTTTTCATTCTTTTTTCTTTATTGTGTTCCACAGCAGTGAATTCGACCATTCTGTCTTCCAGATCACTTATCCGTTCTTCTGCTTCAGTTATTCTGCTATTGATTCCTTCTAGTGTAGTTTTCATTTCAGTTATTGTATTGGTCATCTCTGTTTGTTTGTTCTTTAATTCTTCTAGGTCTTTGTTAAACATTTCTTACATCTTCTCAATCTTTTCCTCCATTCTTTTCCGAGGTCCTGGATCATCTTCACTATCATTATTCTTCTTTTTCTGGAAGGTTGCCTATCTCCACTTCATTTAGTTGTTTTTCTGGGGTTTTTCTGGGGTTTTATCTGGTTCCTTCTTCTGGTACATAGCCCTCTGCCTTTTCATCTTGTCTATCTTTCTGTGAATGTGTTTTTTGTTCCACAGGCTGCAGGATTGTAGTTCTTCTTGCTTCTGCTCTCTGCAGGTGGATGAGGCTATCTAAAAGGCTTGTATAACTTTCCTGATGGGAGGGACTGGTGGTGGGTAGAGCTGACTTTTGCTCTGGTGGGCAGAGCTCAGTGAAACTTTAATCCACTTGACTGCTGATGGGTGGGGCTGGGCTCCCTCCTTGTTGGTTGTTTGGCCTAAGGCAACCCAACACTGGAGCCTACCTGGGCTCTTTGGTGGGACTAATGGCGGACTCTTGGGGGGCTCACGCCAAGGAGTACTTCCCAGAACTTCTGCTGCCAGTGTCCTTCCCCTCACCATGAGCCACAGCCACCCCTCGCCTCTGCAGGAGACCCTCCAACACTAGCAGGTAGATCTGGTTCAGTCTCCCCTGGGATCCCTGCTCCTTCCCCTGGGTCCTGATGCGCACAGTACTTTGTGTGTGCTCTCCAAGAGTGGAGTCTCTGTTTCCCCCAGTTCTGTCAAAGTCCTGCAATAAATCTCACTAGTCTTCAAAGTCTGATTCTCTAGGAATTCCTCCTCCCCTTGCCGGACCCCCAGGTTGGGAACCTTACGTGGAGCTCAGAACCTTCACTCCAGTGGGTGGACTTCTGTGGTATAAGTGTTCTCCAGTCTGTGAGTCACCCACCCAGCAATTATGGGGTTTGATTTTACTGTGATTGCGCCCCTGCTACCATCTCATTCTAGCTTCTCCTTTGTCTTTAGATGTGGGGTATCTTTTTTGGTGAGTTGCCGTGTCTTCTTGTCGATGATTGTTCAGCAGCTAGTTGTGATTCTGGTGTTCTCACAAGAGGGAGTGAGAGCACGTCCTTCTACTCTGCCATCTTGATTCCTGAAAAGCTATATTTCTTATATTTACATAAAAGTATGAGGAATTCACAAGAAAAGTTAAGTTTTATGCATGATGAACTTAATTACACATGCAGCAGGATAATCTTTTGCAAGTTAACAGATGTGTTTTTGTGAGATTTTCTAAACCTTTTGATCCTATACCTTTTCAAGCAGAAACCATGACATTCCTGGACTCAAAGGAGCATTCCTGTGACCACCTAGAGGGGTGGGTTAGGGAGGGTGGGAGGGAGATGCAAGAGGGAGGAGATATGGGGATATATGTGTATGTATAGCTGATTCACTTTGTTATAAAGCAGAAACTAAGACACCATTGTAAAGTAATTATACTCCAATAAAGATGTTTAAAAACTAAATAAATAAAAATAAACTAAGAAAATGCCAAAAAAAAAAAAAAAGGGAAAAGTGTTTTTTCATCAGATTTAACCTTAACTTGGAATGAATGGCTAGCCTACTGTGGATGATAAAAGTTAGAGGTAGTTGTGTCTTCCTTTCTGGCTAAAGCCCGAGGTCTTAATGTGATGCCAGAAAGGACTTGTGTTACATGTCTAGACAGAAAGCCTGAGACATCTGTGACTTTTTCAAACCAAATATTATGGTACCATCTAAAATGGTAATAAAAATGACTAAGATAAAACAAGACCAAAAAATTGGAGCCAAAGATGGGAACAAGAAATAACAAATCACAGACCTCTGTGGAATCAGCAAGTGAGGACTGGTGGGCTGGTAGATGTCCCATCAGATGCCAGTGTGTAGACAGATGATGCCCGAGATGATAACCCTCCTCCTCCACACCTGAATACTTGGTAGAACCTAGAACATCAATGGACACCAGAGGGAAGGGGCAGCGAGACCTAAATTAACTCAAATTAAAGTTTTTGCCACCCAACATAATGAAGGTCAAATTAGACACTAAAATAACATAAGATAAAGAAATTACATCTCTTGTACATCCAAGGTTGAGACCTAAGACAGCCTCCACCTTTTTTTCCTCCTTTTTTCAAAAAATCTAGAAGTGACTTCTGCTTCAAGATGAAAGACTAAACAAATAGATTAATCTGTCCCCCTGGTAAACCAAAAATTCATTAAAACGATAGTAAAAATGCATGCTTGACTAAATATATGTACTCATACATACACACATGAATGAATGAACACGTTAATAGATACATAAATAAAGCCATAATGATGGTGAATATAAGAAGTGTGCAAAATGAAATCTCATAATAAAATATTGAAATACTTCTAAAGCCAGCATAAAGCACAAGTCAGAACACAACCGGGTTACTCTTGCAGAGGTAACACCATTCCCCAGAGGAGCTCAAATCTCAGAGTGAGACAGTATAAAATGTGGAACTGGATTCTGGGGTAGTCATCATCATCAAAGATGTCTCCACACCTGCTGAGACAATGACCCTGACCTAACATAAGCAGAGGCTACCAGAAATATTTACTCTTAGGCAGTTTTTTTTTTTTTCCGTTAACATAAACTAACACAGTATTGTGAACCATTTATACTCCAATAAATATGTATTAAAAAATAATAAATTACATGTGATATTCAACACTTTATTGTAAAACAGGCTTTGAGTTAGATGATTTTGCCCAACTGTAGGCTGATGTAAGTGTTCTGAGCACACCTAACGTAGTCTAGGCTAAGCTATGGTGTTCCATAGTTTAGGTGTATCAAATGCATTTCAAATTATGATATTTTCAACTTCTAATGGGTTTATTGGGAGGTAATCACATTGTAAGTTGAAGAGGTTCTGTAGTATCTTTTTATTAGACAATAGTACTTGGAAAATGTAGTAGCATCTTACTTTTCAGTATAAGTTTGTTAAGTCTAAATTGATTTTCTCTATAACAGTCAAGAGAGTTATGACTATTTCTCAAACTAAATTACTTTGATTATTCTTTATTTATTTATAGAACATTTTCCCTCCAAAAGATGAAGACCATTTACAGATTTTTATCCTGTAATTTTCTGTTTAAAGTTTAAAATTGTTGGTTGTGAACTATGATGTATTTCCTCTTTGCTCTCCCAACACACACTTATGAAAATTTAGCATTATACATTTTGCAGAAAATATATTTTGCATTCTGGCTGAGTACATTGTAGTTTCTAGATTCTAGCTGAGCATCTTAGAATGAAGGGAAAATAGCACGCAAAGGTCACTACTACTCTGTAAGGAATTTTTTTAATGCTAAATAATTAAATCAAAACTTCCCTGGGAAATCAAGAGGAGATCAGCATAAAAGCAATAATCCTGCAATTCATTTTACCATAAATAATAATTATTAATAACCATGTCTCTAAAAAAACTAAAACTAAGCAATTCACTATCTGTAATTTTGCCATAAATAATTATTGTCAATTTTCTTCTCAATGACTACATCTCTGAGGAAAAACTAACTAAAATTACCTATTTGACATTATGCATATTAAAGAAATAACTAATTTTTAATATTGTTTTCAGTTGGTTGTTTAGATTTATATATATATTTGCCAACAGACAAGGTGAGAATACAACCATTTTTTCACTGTTAAATATAAGTGCTCAAATCTTATTCATCATCCCTTACATTTCTGTGTTTAAATTGCTAAATCAGTTTATTCATTTATTTTTTTGCAAGACCTATAGTTGATTTTGGCACATTTTCTTCAATCATGGTTCTTCTCCAATGTGTGCAAAAACATCTGGAAAACTAAAAAACCCACAGACTTCTGAGGACTTTTTGGTTTGTGAAATTAAGAATGTCCACAGAGAAAAATTTTAAGTCAACTTTCTGAGTCAAAATTTCAACTCTCTGCCCATTTGCTTAATTTTTATTTATTTGCCAGCCAACTGCCTATTTACATATATTGTTCATTCCAATTACTTAGATGTGTTAGAAAAATTGATATAGCAAAGGAGAATGTATCATAATTGTGAAAATAAATTATTGATATAATAAAATAATATTTAATTTCTTCATAAACAGTCTCCAGGTAACCAGCGACTTCATGAGATTTTTCTAACACATGTCAAAATTGAATTTCTCACCTTTCCACTCACACAATTGCTTCCTCCTATATTATTAACTATGTTCTATCCTCGAAAGGATATCTGACTTTTCCTTTTATTTTTCTTGTTCTCTAAATCTAAACACTAGTTAAGGCCTATCAGATCTAAGTTCAAACATTCAAATAATTGTTACACTTCTCCTGTTGTCACCACCTAATCTTAAGTATCCACGGCACATGACCGATCATTATTATAAAGGTAGACTCCAGTCTCCTCTCTCCCTACTCGCATGTCTTATCCTTGCAAGCCATTCTACATTTCTACATTTTTCTCCAGATCACCTTTCTTCCCAACAGTCAAACACCTTCAATGGCAATCAGGAACTAGACTTTGAAGTGACCACACATTTCGCTGTAGCTTGTGTATATATAATTAAACAGAATATTTTGAGGCAGCCTAAGGCACTAAAATCACCACATAAACTTCATTCAGACAAATTGGTTCACTTCTCCTGGCATCAATCTCCAAATACTCACTGTCATATCTCTTTCTGAGTCACAATTATTAACCCTGGATTTATCTTAGATTTACTTGTGGAGCTTTTGAGAACATGTGTCCCTATATCAAGCCTTGGATATCATGGATCTGTCACTCTTGGATGGGCCTAGATTTGAGTGTTTCTGACTAAACACCATAAATTTCTATATTTCTTTTTTACATGGAATCTTCTCCTTCTTATCACCAAATGTCCAAATTCCACTACCCCTCAAGCCATATCTCAAATGTTAAAGGTTATAATTTCTATGAAGTCTTCCATTATAAATCTCCTACCTCAGTTTGGAGAAAACTTTTCAGTCCTCTGAAATGCTATAGTATTTGATATAGTGTGAACATCTCTTTCAGTCCATAACACCTTATGTTTATGTGCCAGATGCCTTAGCTATTTTACTCACTACACATTTTTTAAAAGGCAACCTCTGTTCTGTTTTATCTTTGTATTGTCTAAAGCTCCTTACATTTAGAAGATGCTAAATAGTTATTTTCTGGGATGAATTTATCCCACAAAGGGCAATGTGTTACTGGCAAAAATTGTTGCTGAGGGAAATAATGTGACAGACTGAATCAAACAATTTCAAAATATTGATTAAGTAAAAATACAGTGTACCCACTCATGCTCTGCAGTATCTATTCTTGAGTCAGTGTCAGCATTACATCCACTAGAAAAGTCGATACCTTTCCCTCCGTTTTCAGAGAGCTACTTCATTTTGGTGAGGCAGCATATTCTCCCTATATAGCCCTCCCCTTCTTCCTCCATACCTCCCTCCAACCAATTCCTAGAAAATACAGTAGAAAATAAATATCTTCACTAATGATGAAGTGCTACTGATCTGGAAGAAAAAAGAAAAAAAAGATTTAAGGAAGGACACTTGAGAAAATAATAATGTTCAGATGAGATTAAATGATTCCACCTCAGATCATGATCCATGTACATCACCCACAAAATGAAAACGTGATAAACCAGTCATCAGATCCATCCTATGTATCATGTTTTGATGTTAATGGTTTCTTGTTAGTATTTGAGCCATTGAAGTAGTTGACATTCTCAGTCCATGAGTCTTCAGCTGCTCAATTAGTGTCTTCATTGACTGTAAGACGATGCTAAGGAAGATGACTTATTTCCAAACACTCTGAAAATGTAAGATGATGTTGATTACTTCTCTATTGTGGTATCTGTACTTGACACAGCAATACCTTTCATCTTAATTTGACCACTTCTCATGTCTCTGCCCCCTGCCTTTGAATCACAGAAAATTTATTGGAAGGTTTTTCTCCACTTTGTGGAGAAATGTGCCATTTCCCATTCAACCCTGCACTTGGAAAAGCTCCAATTTTTAAAACATTATTTATTTTTTTCCACCATCATACATTTAATAAGAGGTAAATCGGTGTGGGGGTTGGGGAGGGAGTTTAAACAAACATCTTAGAGTGAGTCGTGGTTAAAGTAAGGAGAGTTCCATGCCTGGGGAGGTAGAAGATGAATGGGTAAAACTGAGCACCAGCTCCCCATAGCTCAGGCAGAATCATGTTATTTGATGTACAGAACAGGTATTGCCAAGATACCCCTGAAACTGATATGTTGGTTTGGTGGTTCCAGAGAATGTTTGTTGTTTGCAACAGGGGAAATTTATGGAATGTTAAAATAAATTCATTTACACCCTCTAAGCATATCTATATGGTATATTTGTGTATTTTGGTATAAAATGAGTGAAATGGTCAAACATTCTTAAAAGAAAAACAACTCAATTTAATTTTTAGTAATTAACAGCTCATTTCCAAAGACATCATTCACATTTTTAAAAATCAGGGTTATATCCTTTACCCTCATTTTGATAACATCTATGTAGATATAACCATTGATATTTTACTTGAAGATAGAATAAATACTTCCTTTTATTGCATAAAAATTGTTTTAAAGAATAGATTGCAGCAACATAATTTTAATTCATTTGAAACAGACTTAAAAACTGTCTCAGCTCAAATAATATGAAATAAGAACAAAAAGCAAAAATATTTGAGCCAATTGTCTCCATAATTTTTTAGGGTCTGTTTATATAACCAAGTGACCTCTAAAAAACAAATACAGTGAACATTCAGGGCACACACACACTTTCAGGACATCCACAGCAGATTTTCTGAAGGTTCTTACTGTGAATACACACTACCAAAAAGTAATTGCAACTCAATACCTAATTTATTCACTTTCGGTGACTAGGATTGTTATGGACTGAATGTTTGTGTCCTTAAAATTCATATTGTTTAATTCCTAACTCCCAGTGTGATGATGTTAGGAGGTGAGGTCTGTGGGAGGTAATTAGGTCACAAGGATGATCTCTCATGAATCAGATTAGTGCCCTTTCAAGAAGAAATGGGAGAGTTTGCTCCTCCTTCTCTCTCTCTCTGCTCTCCACCATGTAAGAATACAACCAAAAGACAGTCATCTGTAAACCAGAAAGAGAACCTTAATCATGACAGACCATGCTGGCATGCTGATTTCAGACATCCAGCCTCCAGAAGTGTGAGAAATAAATGTTTATTGTTTACACCACCCAGCACATCGTGTTCTGTGATAGCAACTCACACTGACTAAAACAGCATATTCATTTTATTTGCCTATTTTTCTATTGAATTCTTCTACTCTGTATTGTTTATTGGTAACAGCACTTTATATGGTCAGATAATAAAGAATCTAATCCAGGTATTAAAGAAGCAAGTCTAGGTATTAACAAATCTCTACTCTCATTCAATTTTATACTTTTCCAATATACCAAGTGGTGCAGATGCTTCTGCAACTTACTTCAAAATAGAAGAGGGACGAGGAGGAGGGGAAGGGGAAGAAAAGATCTCACTTGACAGGCAAAATTGTAATCTGTCATTGTTACACTGAATGCAGTAGATATCTAAACGTCAAGTCTTTCTCTCATGAAATGCTTTTTAAGTTACTCAGAGAAAAGTCTCTATTAGGCATTTCAGTAGCAGGTATCTAATGGGGGTAATGGCACCTCCTGGTCTCTGTTGACCCTTCACCTTTGTTTATACATTTTAAATTTTGCACCCAGCATGTGTCATGCATAGCTCACGTCTTGGGCTGCAGAATCTACTTCCCAGATCACTTTTTCACTCACATATCTGGTTCCTTCCTGTGGCCGCTATAACAGCAAGGACTCAGGACAGTTGAACCTCTTACATTACTGTTCCAAGGTCAAATATTCTTAGCAAACAAGGCATAATCTGGAGACCATTTTTCTTGATGCCACATATTTTAAAAAGATTCTGTCCTTGGCCCTTCTTGTTCTGTTGTGAGCTGCTGCCAAAGTCCTGAGATGTGAAGAATTCCATTTTAACACCCTGTAACCGTGTATTCTTTAAAGTGCTCTGTCTCCACTGTTATAATCTACAAAATCAATATAGGTATATTCAATTATAATGGTTGATTGTTTCTTCCACCATTTATATATTCTCTACAACTCTTGTAGAGCAGAGTTTTCAACCTGGGCTGCCCACTGGAATCATCTGGGAGGATTTTAAAAATCCCAGTGCCCAGGGCATACTGACCCCAACCAATTAAATAAAAAACCTGGGGAACAGACTCTGGCCTTGGTATTTTTTTTAAGTTCCCTAAATGATTCAAATGTGTAGCCACGACTGACAGCCAGTGCTATGGAACCAGTCCATTCTCATCACTGTCCTTGGTGGTAATCCTCCTGGTTATATTCTCATGTCTTCTAACTGAAACTCATACCCAGTCATATTGTCAACTTTCAAAAAATAAATCTTTGGAATGTCAATTGTAATGCTTTAAATACATGAAATATTTTGGAGGAGAACTGTCACCTTTGCAAGATTAAAATGTTCCATCCAAGGACAGCCTATTTTTCTTTGATTATTTTTGTATCTTTTTACGTTATTTTATTATGTTGAGTCTTTATTTAAATAATATTTATTACTTAAGTTGATTCCCAGTCATTTAGTTTTAATATTTTTAGATGTTATGAATGGGATTTTCCCAATTTATGTTTTAATTGCTTGTTTGGGGTCTATATTTAGACTACAGATTTTTAAACCTTTTTGTACCTGAAAACAATTGTACATTTTGTTATAGTTGACATTTCACTGATTATCTTGGCTGTTCCTCGTAAAAATTATATGGTCTGCAAATAATTAAAAAATGTTATTTTGTTTTCAATATTTACACTTTTTTTAGGTTCTTACCTTATATCATTGGTTCAAAATATAAATGTTAAATACTCATGTCAAAAATGGCAAATAACTTATCACTTAATGTGATGAATTTTGGAGTTGCCTTTTTAGGTGATATCTAAAGGAAGTTAGTTAAATGATAAGTTCACTGTAATAGTTGTGCTTTTCTGAACGATCTATAATTACTGGCTTCACCATTAACCTGATGAAGAGATTAGAGACAGGGAGACTTGGGACTGCCAAGAAAAAAGCTACCAGGGGATGGAAGGTATGAAAACTTGGAAAATACTCAATGATAAAACAAATGACATTGAGAATAAGTTGTCTGGAAATGTATTCCAAAGCAGCTGAGGTATAACACAGATGAGTATGGAATAGATAAATATCTAGAATCTTCTGGACACACTGCCATATGCTGGTCATTTTCTGACTACTTTTACAAAAACAGGTTGCTCAGGACAGAAATTTCCAAACTTGAGCACAAGCCACCATAAGGAGGTCTTACTAAAATGTGTATTTCTGAGTCTTTCCCCGAAAGTTTCTGATCCAGTAGGTTTGAATATTCCTCATGTGCAGGTCTTAGACTTTAGTGACAAATGGTTGAGAAAAAGGGAACTCTTAGCAATTTCTCTATGACTGAGTGAAGCTCTGCTGTCATGCTGAGAATGTGTTGTTCTCTAGACTGTGAGTCCCAAAGTCTATCCACACACACAAAATCCATTTTTACATATGTTCACAGACCTGTTTCCTTTTCCTATCCTTCAGTTAAATTAGAATTAAGCAATATATAATGACATGATAATTTTCAGTGAAGGCATATGGAATCTATAGTCGGGGACATAAATGATGAAGAGGATAGAATTTATTTAAAGAGAACATGATTGGCAAACAGCCACCACCAAAATGTGTGTGTGTACATATACTAACTTTATTGTAATTAATAGGAAAACTTATTTTTCCATTCACAAGATGTACCTGGATTGAAAGGCTAATTTAAAAGTTTTTACTCATAGGAAAAGTTTATCTATGAATCCAAATTGGCAAGTTGAATTGAGCAATGAAGTGTAATTTAGAAAGAGCCGAGAGTGCACTGATGTTTATTTTCATTGGAGGATGACTATCAGGTCCCAAATTTTAATGTATGTTCTCTAATCTATTACTGTTCACACATAGTTTTTCTTAATCATCTATATAGTATCATCTGGTTCCCATTCAGCTAAAGATGACTTGAAATATGTCACAACTGTGTTAGAACTGCCAATGAAAAATTATACTTACTCTTTGACTTTTAGCTCTTATATATGCTCTGACTTAAGTAAGGTTTACAAATATTCTGGAAGACAGCTTTTATACTCTACTTCTTGAGCAGATAGTTATGTATGGTATTTTATTTCCTGATGTTTATCAACAGCTTTCCATTATATGTCCTTTACTGGCATACTTAGGAGATAAGTGATTGGTAGATTGGAGTTACACTAGCATCACTGGAAAAGGAAAAGTCAAACAACTTTAACTTGTTTCATGTGAATTCCAACAGCAAAACTGCATATGCATTTAGCAAACCTTCCAGTTTATATTGTTAAAATGCCTCTGAGCTCCTTTCTTTACCTTATTCTGCAGGAGGACACTCCTAAATTCCTGCTACAAGCATATATCTAGCAGTTTGTTCTGTCAATAATATTCATAACAGATTAAAAGAAACACACAAATAAAGTTCTCATAAACATTACCTCAGAACTCATTCTGCATTTATCCTTCCAATGAGTGACACTCAAGCCTTGTTAAAAGAAAGAAGGGATTTTTTACTTTTATAACCATGATTAGTACAGAATGAATATGTATAATATGTATACTGAATGAATATATATATGTGTACATATATATATATATACACACACACATTCTCTTTTGGCTCTTTCTAACACGCAATAAAAAGAATAAGAAAAAATAGGTAAAATTTTATTTAAAAAATGTGCAATTATCTAAACTCCAGTTATACATGTTTAGTGGTATTACACATGTTTAATAATACTACACATGTTTAAATGTCCCATATTTTAAAAGCAAACAAAAATAAGAAGTAGGAAAGTAAACAATTTTAAAATGGCTTTCAAAAGTGCTTCAGGTGTATTTCATTTACTGTTTAGATAATAGTCATTTAAGATTTTTATTTTTCTCTTCTGATGTTATTTTTTGCAAAAAGACCTTGTGTTGTATTACTTTATTTATGTACAGAGAAGAAACAGCATAAGCGTGGGTGAGAGACTGATTTCTTGATGTTATAAATTGTTCTATAATTGCTATAGGTTTCATTTACCTTTCTTTAAATATATTATATTTGACAATAGAGTAAGAACACTTATTTTCTTCCTTCACTGAAAGCAGACTATCCTTTCTTGCTTATAAAAATTAAACAAGAAAACACTTAGCTTCCATTTCTGAACCTGATTATTTCATCAATATAAATTGAAGAGTGGCTTTGTAAACATTCATTCTGCTGTTGGATTTAATATATATCTACTTAAAACTTTTTTCTTTGCTTTCTTTTTGGTATGTTGACATTCAATTCATTTGCCAATTTAAATTTTGGAATCACTTAGCTACTTAGCATGTGATGTTTTTACATTTTTGCTGCGTGTGTGGGTGGGGGCATATGTGCATCCATTGACAATCAATAGTACTGCATTCTTTCTTATACACGTGTTTAATTTTATAAAATTAATTATGCAGTTTGCATTTTCAATCAACACTGCTTTCTATCCTTCTACCTATTAGTAATAAATACAAGCATGAATATGGTTCATTCATTTTAACTACTGTAGCTTATTACCTTATATGATGGATCTTATTTTGAAGATGTGTTCTGGTGAGAATATATGGAAATTTCTCCGTGGCACACCCACACGATCAGAATTCTAGGCCTTTTCATCTTCAGTAAACATTGCTGAATGACTATTCCATGTGGCTGTACAAATTTACACTTCCACTCCCTGGTTCCAAGTTCTTTCTTTCCTTACCTCCTCTCAATCTGTGATATTAACAGACGGTAGTAATTTAAAAAATAAAGCAGATCAATATACTATAATGACTTGGGAAAAAGCCCAGGATATACTTTATTTTTTAAAAAAGGGATAGAACAAATGCAAAATTAGAACGTGCAATGTGCCTGATTTTGGTCAAACTATATAATAAACGTGTGCTAACAAATTACAAGATCTAAGGTGATGCATATCAAATGGCTAGAATTATTACCTCAGGAACTTGAACTCGAAGTGCAAGAGAGAAGGACTAAACTTTTACTGGTGATACTTTGTATTTCCTGAATTGTTATAGCCAGCAAGTAATACTTAGTCATTACAAAGTAATTGTTTATTGTCAGTTAAAAAATAAAGAAAAGAGAACATAAAGAACACGCTAATATCCTTGCATGTGAAATATTCCCAGGGGCAGCCCATTAATTTAAAGAACAATCATGCTTCTAAGAGAATAGTGAGGGTTTCCAGAGCCATAATGTAGATGTGTGTAAGTTGTACACTGTACAATTCTTGGGACACGATTCATGTAGGCTACTCCTTGAATGACACCTCCTAAAGCTGTGTAGTACATAACCAGTCTACTGGTGAGTGACATTCCTAATAACAGAAAAAGACTCTGGAATCTCCAAGAAATTATTTCACTTGCTACAGATAAAATTGGTAAAATAGTGTCAGAACTGGAGTTTCTGAGACACCAGGTCTTTCCTCATACTGGTTGAGATCTAGGGATGGTATTCCTGAAATAAAAAAAGTCACCAAATGGCATTCCAGTGCTCAGTTGGGTGCCCTTCAGATTCTTATCCCAGCTATAGATTCACAGTCAAGTTCCTCGGCCCTAGATGTCTGGGAAGCTACTGTCTGACAACTTGTTGTGGTTGTGGTATTATACCAGGTTCTGTAGAGAATAAAATGCAACTTTTAGAGCTGCATCTCAGGCAGAAATTGATGCTTTAATGGGCAAACTACCAATGGCCTTCATCAAGGGACTTCAGTTTGGCTGGTTGGTGGCCAGGTTTTTGTGCCTGGAGAGGCTATGCTTAGATTTGCTGTGTGGTTGCCAGATATTTTCACATATGCCTAATTTCTTTTTAAATTAACTAAATTTTGATTGAAATGGTTTTGTTTTAGGTCTGGGATTAAATAGCTTTTCTATAAATGGAAGCTACTTTATAAAGTGGTGGTGCTAACTTCAAAGCATAAGACATAATCTTTCAGTATTAAGCATAGAATGTACTTTTTTTTTTAACATCTTTATTGCAGTATAATTGCTTTACAATGGTGTGTTAGTTTCTGCTTTATAACAAAGTGAATCCGTTATACATATACATATGTTCCCATATCTCTTCCCTCTTGCGTCTCCCTCCCTCCCACCCTCCCTATCCCACCCCTCTAGGTGGTCACAAACCACCGAGCTGATCTCCCTGTGCTATGCGGCTACTTCCCACTAGCTATCTATATTACATTTGGTAGTGTATATATGTCCATGCCACTCTCTCACTTTGTCACAGCTTACCCTTCCCCCTCCCCATATCCTCAAGTCCATTCTCTAGTAGGTCTGTGTCTTTATTCCTGTCTTGCCACTAGGTTCTTCATGAGCTTTTTTTTTTTTTTTTCCCCTTAGATTCCATATATATGTGTTAGCATACTGTATTTGTTTTTCTCTTTCTGACTTACTTCACTCTGTATGACAGACTCTAACTTCATCCACTTCACTACAAATAACTCCATTTCATTTCTTTTTATGGCTGAGTAATATTCCATTGTATATAGGGCCACATCTTTTTTATCCATTCATCCGATAATGGACATTTAGGTTGCTTCCATGTCCTGGCTACTGTAAATAGAGCTGCAATGAACATTTTGGTACATGACTCTTTTTGAATTATGGTTTTCTCAGGGTATATGTCCAAGAGTGGGATTGCTGGGTCGTATGGTAGTTCTATTTGTAGTTTTTTAAGGAACCTCCATAATGTTCTCCATAGTGGCTGTATCAATTTACATTCCCACCAACAGTGCAAGAGTGTTCCCTTTTCTCCACACCCTCTCCAGCATTTATTGTTTCTACATTTTTTGATGATGGCTCTTCTGACTGGTGTAAGATGATATCTCATTGTAGTTTTGATTTGCATTTCTCTAATGATTAATGATGTTGAGCATTCTTTCATGTGTTTGTTGGCAATCTGTATGTCTACTTTGGAGAAATGTCTATTTAGGTCTTCTGCCCATTTTTGGATTGGGTTGTTTGTTTTTTTGATATTGAGCTGCATGAGCTACTTGTAAATCTTGGAGATTAATCCTTTGTCAGTTGCTTCATTTGCAAATATTTTCTCCCATTCTGAGGGTTGTCTTTTGGTCTTATTTATGGTTTCTTTTGCTGTGCAAAAGCTTTTAAGTTTCATTAGGTCCCATTTGTTTATTTTTGTTTTTACTTCCATTTCTCTAGGAGCTGGGTCAAAAAGGATCTTGCTGTGATTTATGTCATACAGTGTTCTGCCTATGTTTTCCTCTAAGAGTTTGATAGTGTCTGGCCTTACAGTTAGGTCTTTAATCCATTTTGAGTTTATTTTTGTGTATGGTGTTAGGGAGTGTTCTAATTTCATACTTTTACATGTACCTGTCCACTTTTCCCAGCACCACTTATTGAAGAGGCTGTCTTTTCTCCACTGTATATGCTTGCTTCCTTTATCAAAGATAAGTTGACCATATGTCTGTGGGTTTATCTCTGGGCTTTCTATCCTGTTCCATTGATCTATGTTTCTGTTTTTGTGCCAGTACCATAATGTCTTGATTACTGTAGCTTTGTAATATAGTCTGAAGTCAGGGAGCCTGATTCCTCCAGCTCCATTTTTCGTTCTCAAGATTCCTTTGGCTATTCAGGGTCTTCTGTATTTCCACACAAATTGTGAAATTTTTTGTTCTAGTTCTGTGAAAAATGCCAGTGGTAGTTTGATAGGGATTGCATTGAATCTGTAGATTGCTTTGGGTAGTAGAGTCATTTTCACAATGTTGATTCTTCCAATCCAAGAACATGGTATAACTCTCCATCTATTTGTATCATCTTTAAATTCTTTCATCAGTGTCTTATAATTTTCTGCATACAGGTCTTTTGTCTCCTTAGGTAGGTTTATTCCTAGATATTTTTTTCTTTTTGTTGCAATGGTAAATGGGAGTGTTTTCTTAGTTTCCCTTTCAGATTTTTCATCATTAGTGTATAGGAATGCAAGAGATTTCTGTGCATTAATTTTGTATCCTGCTACTTTACCAAATTCATTGATTAGCTCTAGGAGTTTTCTGGTAGCATCTTTAGGAATCTCTATGTATAGTATCATGTCATCTGAAAACAGTGACTGTTTTACTTCTTCTTTTCCTATTTGGATTCCTTTTATTTTTTTTCTTTTCTGATTGCTGTGGCTAGAAATTCCAAAACTATGTTGAATAATAGTGGTGAGAGTGGGCAACCTTGTCTTGTTCCTGATCTTAGTGGAAATGGTTTCAGTTTTTCACCACTGAGGATGATGTTGGCTGTGGGTTTGTCATATATGGCCTTTATTATGTTGAGGAAAGTTCCCTCTCTGCCTACTGCAGGGCTTTTATCATAAATGGGTGTTGAATTTTGTCGAAAGCTTTCTCTGCATCTATTGAGATAATCATATGTTTTTTCTCCTTCAATTTGTTAATATGGTGTATCACGTTGATTGATTTGTGTATATTGAAGAATCCTTGCATTCCTGGAATAAACCCCACTTGATCATGGTGTATGATCCTTTTAGTGTGCTGTTGGATTCTGTTTGCTAGTATTTTGTTGAGGATTTTTGCATCTATGTTCATCAGTGATATTGGCCTGTAGATTTCTTTCTTTGTGACATCGTTGTCTGGTTTTGGTATCAGGGTGATGGTGGCCTTGTAGAATGAGTTGGGGAGTGTTCCTCCCTCTGTAATATTTTGGAAGAGTTTGAGAAGGACAGATGTTGGCTCTTCTCTAAATGTTTGAAAGAATTTGCCTGTGAAGCCATCTGGTCCTGGGCTTTTGTTTGTTGGAAGATTTTTAATCACAGTTTCAATTTCAGTGCTGTGATTGGTCTGTTCCAATTTTCTATTTCTTCCTGGTTCAGTCTCAGCAGGTTGTGCATTTCTAAGAATTATTTGAGTCTTCTCCTTTTTTTTCTTGATGAGTCTGGTTAATGGTTTATCAATTTTGTTTGTCTTCTCAAAGGACCAGCTTTTAGTTTTGTTGATCTTTGCTATTGTTTCCTTCATTTCTTTTTCATTTATTTCTGATCTGATCTTTATGATTTTTTTCCTTCTGCTAACTTTGGGGTTTTTTTCTTCTTCTTTCTCTAATTGCGTTGGGTGCAAGGTTAGGTTGTTTATTTGAGATGTTTCCTGTTTCTTGAGGTAGGCTTGTATTGCTATAAACTTCCCTCTTAGAACTGCTTTTGCTGCATCCCATAGGTTTTGGGTCGTCGTGTCTCCATTGTCATTTGTTTCTAGGTATTTTTTGACTTCCCCTTTGATTTCTTCAGTGATCATTTCGTTATTAAGTAGTGTATTGTGTAGCCTCCATGTGTTTGTATTTTTTACAGATCTTTTCCCGTAATTGATATCTAGTCTCATAGCGTTGTGGTCAGAAAAGATACTTGATACTATTTCAATTTTCTTAAATTTACCAAGGCTTGATTTGTGACCCAAGATATGATCTATCCTGGAAAATGTTCCATGAGCACTTGAGAAAAATGTGTATTCTTTTGTTTTTTGGGGGAATGTCCTATAAATATCAATTAAGTCCATCTTGTTTAATGTATCATTTAAAGCTTGTGTTTCCTTATTTATTTTCATTTTGGATGATCTGTCCATTGGTGACAGTGGGGTGTTAAAGTCCCCTACTATGATTGTGTTACTGTCAATTTCCCCTTTTATGGCTGGTAGTATTTGCCTTATGTATTGAGGTGCTCCTATGTTAGGGTGCATAAATATTTACAGTTGTTATATCTTCTTCTTGAATCGATCCCTTGATCATTATATAGTGTCATTCTTTGTCTCTTGTAATAGTCTTTATTTTAAAATCTATTTTGTCTGATATGAGAATTTCTACTCCAGCTTTCTTTTGATTTCCATTTGCCTGGAATATCTTTTTCCATCCCCTCACTTTCAGTCTGTATGTGTCCCTAAGTCTGAAGTGGGTCTCTTGTAGACAGCATATATATGGGTCTTGTTTTTGTATCCATTCAGCCAGTCTGTGTCTTTTGGTGGGAGCATTTAATCCATTCACACTTAAGGTAATTATCGACATGTATATTCCCATTCCCATTTTCTTAAATGTTTTTGGTTTGTTATTGTAGGTGTTTTCCTTCTCTTGTGTTTCTTGCCTAGAGAAGTTCCTTTAGCATTTGTTGTAAAGCTGGTTTGGTGGTGCTGCACTCTCTCAGCTTTTGCTGGTTTGTATAGGTTTTAATTTCTCCATCAAATCTGAATGAGGTCCTTGCTGGGTAGAGTAATTTTGGTTGTAGGTTTTTCTCCTTCATCACTTTAAATATGTTCTGCCACTCCCTTCTGGCTTGCAGAGTTTCTGCTGAAAGATCAGCTGTTAACCTTATGGGGATTCCCTTGTGTGTTATTTTTTGTTTTTCCCTTGCTGCTTTTAATATGGTTTCTTTATATTTAATTTTTGGTAGTTTGATTAATATGTGTCTTGGCATGTTTCTCCTTGGATTTATCCTGTATGGGACTCTCTGTGCTTCCAGGACTTGATTAACTATTTCCTTTCCCATATTAGGGAAGTTTTCAACTATAATCTCTTCAAATATTTTCTCAGTCCCTTTCTTTTTCTCCTCTTCTTCTGGGACCCCTATAATTCGAATGTTGGTGCGTTTAATGTTGTCCCAGGGGTCCCTGAGACTGTCCTCAGTTCTTTTCATTCTATTTTCTTTATTCTGCTCTGCAGTAGTTATTTCCACTATTTTATCTTCCAGGTCACTTATCCCTTCTTCTGCCTCAATTATTCTGCTATTGATCCTGTCTAGAGTATTTTTAATTTCATTTATTGTGTTTTTCATCATTGCTTGGTTCCTCTTTAGTTCTTCTACGTCCTTGTTAAATGTTTCTTGCATTTTGTCTATTCTATTTCCAAGATTTTGGATCATCTTTACTATTATTATTCTGAATTCTTTTTCAGGTAGACTGCCTATTTCCTCTTCATTTGTTAGATCTGGTGTGTTTTGACCCTGCTCCTTCACCTGCTGTGTGTTTTTTTGTCTTCTCATTTTGCTTATCTTACTGTGTTTGGGGTCTCCTTTTTGCAGGCTGCAGGTTCATAGTTCCTGTTGTTTTTGGTATCTGTCCCCAGTGGCTAAGGTTGGTTCAGTGGGTTGTGTAGGCTTCCTGGTGGAGGGGACTAGTGCCTGTGTTCTGGTGGATGAGGCTGGATCTTGTCTTTCTGGTAGGCAGGTCCACGTCTGGTAGTGTGTTTTGGGGTGTCTGTGGCCTTATTATGATTTTAGGCAGCCTCTCTGCTAATGGATGAGGCTGTGTTCCTGTCTTACTATTTGTTTGGCATAGGGTGTCCACCACTATAGCTTGCTGGTCATTGAGTGAAGCTGGGTCTTGGTGTTGAGATAGAGATCTCTGGGAGATTTTCATCATTTGGTAGTACATGGAGCTGGGAGGTCTCTTGTGGACCAGTGTCCTAAAGTTGGCTCTCCCACCTCAGAGACACAGCCCTCATGGCTGGCTGGAGCACCAAGAGCCTTTCATCCACACAGCTCAGAATAAAAGGGAGATAAAATAGAAAGAAAAAAGAAGGAAATATGATAAAATAAAATAAAGGAAGACAAAATAAAATAAAATTATTAAAATAAAAAAAATAATAATTATTAAGAAAAAAAGAAAAAAAAAATTTTTTTAAGTAAAAAAAAAAAAAAAAAACAAAAAAAAACCAGACGGACAGACCTCTAGGACAAATGGTGAAAGCAAAGCTATACAGACAAAATCTCACACAGAAGCATACACATACACACTCACAAAAAGAGGAAAAGGGGAAAAAATAATATATCTTGCTCCCAAAGTCCACCTCCTGAATTTGGGATGATTCGTTGTCTATAAAGGTATTCCACAGATGCAGGTACATCAAGTTGTTTGTGCAGCTTTAATCTGCTGCTTCTGAGGCTGCTGGGAGAAATTTCCCTTTCTCTTCTTTGTTCCTACAGCTCCTGGGGTTCAGCTTTGGATTTGGACCCGCCTCTGCCTGTAGGTCGCCTGAGGGCATCTGTTCCCCGCCCAGACAGGACGGGGTTAAAGGAGCAGCTGCTTCGGGGGCTCTGGCTCGCTCAGGCCGGGGGGGGGGGGTGGGAGCGGTACGTAGGGGGCGGGGCGAGCCTGCGGCGGCAGCGCCGGCGTAACGTTGCACCAGCCTGAGGCGCGCCATGCATTCTCCCAGGGAAGTTGTCCCCAGATCATGGGAGCCTGGCCATGGCAGGCTGCACCAGCTCCCGGGAGGGGCGGTGTGGAGAGTGACCTGTGCTCACACACAGGCTTCTTGGTGGCGGCAGCAGCAGCCTTAGCGTCTCATGCCCGTCTCTGGGGTCCACGCTGATAGCCGCGGCTCGTGCCCATCTCTGGAGCTCCTTTAAGCGGCGCTCTGAATCCCCTCTCCTCGCACACCAGGAAACAAAGAGGCAGGAAAAGTCTCTTGCCTGTTCGGCAGCTGCAGACTTTTTTCTGGACTCCCTCCCGGCTAGTTGTGGTGCGCTAACCCCTTCAGGCTATGTTCACACCACCAACCCCAGTCCTCTCCCTGTGATCGGACTGAAGCTGAGCCTCAGCTCCCAGCCCCGCCCGCCCCGGCGGCTGAGCAGACAAGCCTCTCAGGCTGGTGAGTGCTGCTCGGCGCCGAGCCTCCGTGCGGGAATCTCTCCGCTTTGCCCTCCGCACCCCTGTGGCTGCACTCTCCTCCGCGGCTCTGAAGCTTCCCTCCTCCGACCCCCGCAGTCTCCGCCCACGAAGGGGCTCCTAGTGTGTGGAAACCTTTCCTCCTTCACAGCTCCCTCCCACTGGTGCAGGTCCCGTCCCTATTCTTTTGTCTCTGTTATTTCTTTTTTCTTTTGCCCTACCCAAGTACGTGGGGAGTTTCTTGCCTTTTGGGAGGTCTGACGTCTTCTGCCAGCGTCAGTGGGTGTTCTATTGGAGCAGTTGCATGTGTAGATGTATTTCTGATGTATCTGTGGGGAGGAAGGTGATCTCTGTGTCTTACTCTTCTGCCATCTTCTCCTCTCTCCAAATACAATTTTTTAACATGAAAATTTGTCGGTTCTTTGTGAAAAGATCAAACTTCCTTTTTTGTCTTTACAAATGGTAATGCAATATTAACACAAATTGTCTTATCATTGATATATATGGTATTTGCTTTTAAAATTTCTGTGAATGTTATATCAATCTTGAGCATCTTAAGTCTTGCTAATTTTTAGACCATGAGTGATTTCACAAATACATTCTAAAATATATGATAACATGTCATTCATTTTTATTTTAATTCAAATATTTATTTGTAGTGGCCTTAAAATTGGCAGAAACAATTAGTGAATAGTTATTTACTAGTGGTAAGCACTGAGCTGTATATACACATACTTGTAATGTATATGGATTTTATGTAGGGAGTATAGAGAAAGCACATGAATATGCCTTTAGTACATGAATTGTATTTACATAGTTAAAACATAATGTCATTTGCCAGAATCTTATTGATCATAGGCAGGTGGAACTTCCTTCATATTAAATTTAAGACAACGCATGATATATGACTTTTTGTAGGGAAAGCTACTACCAAAGAGATAGGAGAAAAAGAGAAACTTTTATTTAAGGTAAATTTCTTAAACAGTCTATTCAGGAATCTAGAAAAACAACCATTTACAGCAATATATTAGCTTCTAAATCTATTGTCATTCTTATTGTAATGCATGCATAATATCAGTGTTTGGGTATAAATGTAATATACATATATGTTAAAATATATTCAGTACACGATGATCAATTTTACTATTTATGCAATTTTTCCTAAGTTTGAGAGTTCAAAATGAAATTTAAACATATATATTTATATCTACATATATATTTTCTATATATATTTGCTAATGATTAGTAGTTTTTTTTACCCACTTTAATGTGATTTTAAAGTTTGAAAAAGGATTACAACTGCTAGTTGCTTACAATGTGTAAAATACTAACCTAATGACATGTGTAGTTAATACATCTTCACCTGACATATGAGAGAAAAATTTTGAAAAGTTTACAAAGAACAAATTTGAGCTAGACTTGACTGGTACTCTGAATGAACGACTGGAGGAAGAATGGTATTTGATAGTGATATAGAACCTAATCTTATCTAGAAGAAGGGAGTGAGTCTTAAATTTGACATCAAGGGGATTTGATATGTTGTGGAAAGGAAGTCAAAACCACTGATATGACACTGAGATGATAAAACATGGGAAAAGGAAATGCTTTCCTTAGGGTCTTGCAAATGAGTTTTCAGTGGCTCATTAAATTGAGATTAGCTTTTCACAAAAGAGTTTCTGTCACTGCCCACTCTGTCTGATCCTGTTATTAGTATCTCCATCAATAAATTTTAAAACATACATGTAAACCTGCATTTGACACCCTTAGAATCCTCCCAATAAATGCAGATTCCCATGAAAAGTAACTCAGAAGGAATTAAAAGAATAGGAATTCCTCACAAAACCAGTTGCCTGATTTTTGTTAGACCCACCCGGATTATTCTTAGGTCCTGGGAAGAAGGAGTGTTGCTCATTTTCATGGATAGAGTACATTGTAGTTTGTGTGCATCACATGTTTCTCCTTGATTAAGAAGGGTTAACATTCATTTGGAAAAAGTGACCTTGAATTTGATCACATAGTTCAGTTGACTTCCTGATTGCTTTCAGCTTGTGTATAGCATAGGAGTCCAATTTCCTTTCATCTGGGTCAATTTATCTTCCTGAAACACAAAATAATTGGTTTTCTGCTAAAGCCTCAAAAGTGGTGTGCTAATGTGTTTGTTTTCTGCTTTGCAGCTGTAATTAATTTAAACCACAGAAAATTATTATAGTGTTTATATTATAAATGACGTTACTCATGTGTTATCTCTATTTTTTAAAGAAAAAGGATTAAATCTATTTTAGTTGATCTGATGGCTTTCTCATTCTAAATCTCTGAAGTTTATGATGAATTGCCAATTAAATTGCATTCTATAAATTAAATTATATCAATTCAATCCAAGTTTTGCTCCCCCCACATACTTTATCTAATTTGGTATTAAGTTGAATTTTGCTAATTTTTTCTATTTTATTTAAGTACATAGAGTTAGTTAAGGCAATAATTTAAGAACATTTTTCTGTTTATATTAATTAATCCAATGTGTTACTTAATTCTATGTGGATGTCCATAAACTATTTCTAAACACATTTCTTAATATTTTTGGAAATACTAAGTACCACATTGTTTTTCCTGTGGAAAATATTTTCTCCTGGGAGATTTTACTTACTTTGAGAAATCTTCCAGATATTAAAAATGTTCCAAACTCAAAGTAAATTTTGCTCTGATCTGAAATAGTTTTGGTCACTCATAATTAATTATATGTAGAAAGAGTATCATTAACTATAGTTTAAAAGTAAATTAAAATGAAAAAAATTATATTCACACTTTGTTCATTTCATCATCAGCCACACCTGTTTTTCTGCATCATTATCTAGATCTGTCTCTTCACCATTTTACCTAGACCAGAGGATCTCAGATATTGTGATTCAGAATTCCATGGGGGCTTGCAAATGCATATTTCCAGGCCCACTCTCAGATATTGGAAATCAGAAGCTCCAGGGTGTGTGTTGGAAATATGTCATTTTAATGAGTATTATGGATGATGTTAATGCAAATTGTATGCAGATTATACATGAGGAGTTGCTAATAAGGGCCATTATTTTTTGGAGTATATCTTAGGTAGAATTATAACATAAATATAAGTTTATCACCCACTTCAATATAAGCTCCATGGGTTGTGTGGTAGAGGAGAATTTTTATTCAGGTTTGCTGCTCTATCCTCAAAACCTATGACCTGGTCTATTTTAGGTCCTTAATAAATCATTGTTGAAGAAAAACTAATTTGAGTGGCAAATAAAATATGACTATTTCTGTTTCTCACTCTTCTATTGACAACTGCTTAAGATAGTGTCCTACTTGTATAAACTCCATGAAGTAAAGGAACTTCTTTGTAGAAAACCTCCCCAAACAGTTGCTTGATTTATGAATGTGTTTGTAACTATTGGATAATGTCTAAGCAGTGCTGCCACTAGTATCATGAGACCTCCGTGGCACACTTAAAAATACTCTTTTGAAGTTCAAGCGATCTTGGATAGATCCCTTTCTCACAGGGAAATAGTCCCAGACTTGTTTTTCCCTGCATATCCTTCATTCATAGAATCTATGGAGGAGGTAGTACCTTTAAGGAGATATAGTAAAAGACTGCTGTAGATGGGAGGACCTTAAAGATGGCAGAGGAGTAAGACGTGGAGATCACCTTCCTCACCACAAATACATCTACATGTGGAACAACTCCTACAGAACACCTATTAAATGCTAGCAGAAGACCTCAGACCTCCCAAAAGGTAAGAAACTCCTCACGTACCTGACCATGGGGCTGACAGGGTCTCGATGCTCTGGACAGGTGTTGGGCCTAAACCTCTGAGGTGGGAGAGCCGAGTTCAGGACACTGGACCACCAGAGAAATCCTGGCGCCATGTAATATCAATTGGCAAGACCTCTCCCAAAGATCTCTGTCTCAACAGTAAGACCCAGCTCCACTCAAAGACCAGCAAGCTCCAGTGCTGGGCACCCCATTCTAAACAACTAGCAAGACAGGAACACAACACCACCCATTAGTGAAGAGGCTGTCTAAAAAATACTAAGTTCACAGACACCCCAAAACACACCACCGGACACGGTCCTGCCCACTAGAAAGACAAGATCCAGCCTCATCCACCAGAACACAGTCACAAGCCCCCTCCAAGAGGAAGCCTACACAACCCACTGAACAAACCTTACCCACTGGGGGCAGACACAAAAACAAATGGTACTATGAACCTGCAGCCTGTGAGAAAGACACCCCACATGCAGTAAGTTAAGCAAAATGGGAAGACAGAGAAATATGCAGCATATGAAGGAGGAAGGTAAAAATCCACAAGACTAAACAAATGAAGAGACAATAGGAAGTCTACCTGAAAAAGAATTCAGAGTAATGATAGTAAAGATGATACAAAATCTAGGAAATAGAATGGAGAAAATATAAGAAACGTTTAACAAGAACCTAGAAGAAATAAAGAGCAAACAAACAATGATGAACAACACAATAAATGAACTTAAAAATTCTCTAGAAGGAATCAATAACAGAATAACTGAGGCAGAAGAAGGGATAAGTGACCTGGAAGATAAAATAGTGGAAATGACAGCAGAGCAGAATAAAGAAAAAAGAATGAAAAGAATTGAGGACAGTCTCAGAGACCTTTGGGACAACATTAAACGTGTCAACATTCGAATTATAAGGGTTCCAGAAGAAGAGGAGAAAAAGAAAGTGACTGAGAAAATATTTGAAGAGATTATAGTTGAAAACTTCCTAATATGGGAAAGGAAATAATCAAGTCCAGGAAGTGCAGAGAGTCCCATACAGGACAAAGCCAAGGAGAAACATGCCAAGATACATATTAATCAAACTATCAAAAATTAAATACAAAGAAAAAATATTAAAAGCAGCAAGGGAAAAACAGCAAATAACATACAAGGGAATCCCCATAAGTTTGACAGCTGATCTTTCAGCAGGAACTCTGCAAGCCAGAAGGGAGTTGCAGGACATATTTAAAGTGATGAAAGGGAAAACCTACAAAAAAGATTACTCTACCCAGCAAGGATCTCATTCAGTTTCGATGGAGAAAGCAAAACCTTTACAGACTAGCAAAAGCTAGGAGAATTCAGCATCACCAAACCAGCTTTACAACAAATGCTAAAGGAACTTCTCTATGCAGGAAACACAAGAGAACGAAAAGACCTACAATAACAACTCAAAACAATTAAGAAAATAGTAATAGGAACACACATATCAATAACTACCTTAGATGTAAAAGGACTAAATACTCCAACCAAAAGACATAGACTGGCTGAATGGACACAAAAACAAGATCCATATATATGTTGTCTACAAGAGACACACTTCAGACCTAAGGACACATACAGACTGAAAATGAAGGGATGGAAAAAGATATTCCATGCAAATGGAAATCAAAAGAAAGCTGGAGTAACAATTCTCATATCAGACAAATTAGACTTTAAAACAAAGAGTATTATAAGAGACAAAGAAGGACACTACATAATGATCAAGGGATCAATACAAGAAGAACATATAACAATTGTAAATATTTATGCACCCAATGTAGGAGCACCTCAATACATAAGGCAAATGCTAACAGCCATAAAAGGGGAAATCAACAGTAACACAATAATAGTAGGGGACCTTAACACCCCACTTTCACAGATGGAGAGATCAACCAAAATCAATAAGGAAACACAAGCTTTAAATGACACATTAAACAAGATGGACTTAATTGATATTTATAGGATATTCCATCCAAAAACAACAGAATACACTTTCTTCTCAAGTGCTCATGGAACATTCTCCAGGATAGATCATATCTTCGGTCACAAATCAAGCCTTGCTAAATTAAAGAAAATTGAAATTGTATCAAGTATCTTTTCTGACCACAATGCTATGAGACTAGATATCAATTACAGGGAAAAAATCTGTAAAAATTACAAACACATGGAGGCTAAACAATACACTACTTAATAACCAAGAGATCACTGAAGAAATCAAAGAGGAAATCAAAAAATACCTTGAAACAAATGACAATGAAAACACGACCACCCAAAACCTACGGGATGCAGCAAAAGCAGTTCTAAGAGGGAAGTTTATAGCAATACAATCGTACCTCAAGAAACAAGAAACATCTCAAATAAACAACCTAACCTTACACCTAACACAATTAGAGAAAGAAGAACAAAAAATCCCAAAGTTAGCAGATGGAAAGGAATCATAAAAATCAGATCAGAAATAAATGAAAAAGAAGTGAAGAAAACAATAGCAAAGATCAATGAAACTAAAGGCTGGTTCTTTGAGAAGATAAACAAAATTGATAAACCATTAGCCAGACTCATCAAGAAAAAAAGGGAGAAGACTCAAGTCAACAGAATTACAAATGAAAAAGAAGTAACAACTGACACTGCAGAAATACAAAGGATCATGAGAGATTACTGCAAACAACTATATGTCAATAAAATGGACAACCTGGAAGAAATGGACAAATTCTTAGGAAAACACAATTGTCCGAGACTGAACCAGGAAGAAATAGAAAATATAAAGAGACCAATCACAAGCACTGAAATTGAAACTGTGATTAAAAATCTTCCAGCAAACAAAAGCCCAGGACCAGATGGCTTCATAGCAAATTCTACCAAACATTTAGAGAAGAGTTAACACCTATCCTTCTCATACTCTTCCAAAATACAACAGAAGTAGGAACACTCCCAAACTCATTCTACGAGGTCACCATCACCCTGATACCAAAACCAGACAAAGATGTCACAAAGAAAAAATCTAGAGGCCAATATCACTGATGAACATAGATGCAAAAATCCTCAACAAAATACTAGCAAACAAAATCCAACAGCACATTAAAAGTATCATACACCAAGATGAAGTAGGGTTTATCCCAGGAATGAAGAATTCTTCAATATACGCAACTCAATCAATGTGATACACCATATTGAGAAATTGAAGTAAAAAATCCATTTGATAAGCTCAATAGATGCAGAAAAAGCTTTCAACAAAATTCATCACCGATTCATGATAAAAACTCTCCAGAAAGTATACATAACTTAGCTCAACAAACTAAAGGCCGTATATGGCAAACCCATAGCCAACATCATTCTCAATGGTGAAAACCTGAAAGCATTTCTCCTAAGCTCAGGAACAAGACAAGGTTGCCTACTCTCACCACAATTATTCAACATAGTTTTGGAAGTTTTAACCACAGCAATCAGAGACAAAAAAAAAAAAAAAAAAGGAATCCAAATTGGAAAAGAAAAAGTAAAACTGTCACTGTTTGCAGATGACATGATACTATACATAGAGAATACTAAAGATGCTACCAGGAAACTACTAGCGCTAATCAATGAATTTGGTAAAGTAGCGGGATACAAAATTAATGCACAGAAATCTCTTGCGTTCCTAAACATAATGATGATGTATCTGAAAGAGAAATTAAGGAAACACTCCCATTTACCATTGCAACAAAAAGAATAAAATATCTAGGAATAAACCTACCTAAGGAGCCAAAAGACCTGTATGCAGAAAACTATGACACTGATGAAAGAAATTAAAGATGATACAAACAGATGGAGAGATATACCATGTTCTTGGAAGAATCAACATTTTGAAAACGACTATACTACCCAAAACAATTTACAGAATCAATGCATTCCCTATCAGAGTACCACTGGCATTTTTCACAGAAGTAGAACAAAAAATTTCACAATTTATATTGATACACAAAAGACTTTGAATAGCCAAAGCAATCTTGAGAAAGAAAAATGGAGCTGGAGGAATCAGGCTCCCAGACTTCAGACTATACTACAAAGCTACAGTAATCAAGACAGTATGGTACTGGCACTAAAACAGAAATATAGATCAATGGAACAGGATAGAAAGCCTAGAGATAAATCTATGCACATATGGTCATGGATTTTGATAAAGGAGGCAAGAATATACAATGGAGGAAAGACAGCCTCTTCAATAAGTGGCACTGGGAAAACTGGACAGCTACATATAAAAGAATGAAATTCGAACACTCCCTAACACAATACACAAAAATAAACTCAAAATGGATTAAAGACCTAAATGTATGGCCAGACACTATAAAACTCTTAGAGGAAAACACAGGCAGAACACTCTATGACATAAATCACAGCAAGATCCTTTTTGACCCACCTCCTAGAGAAATGGAAATAAAAACAAAAATAAACAAATGGGACCTAATGACACTTTAAAGATTTTGCATAGCATAGGAAACTGTCAACAAGACGAAAAGACAACCCTCAGAACTGGAGAAAGTATTTGCAAACGAAGCAACTAACAAAGGATTAATCTCCAAAATTTTCAAGCAGCTCATGCAGCTCAATATCAAAAAAGCAAACAACCCAATCCAAAAATGGGCAGACGACCTAAATAGACATTTCTCCAAAGAAGTTATACAGATTGCCAACGAACACATGAAAGGGTGCTCAATATCACTAATCATTAGAGAAATGCAAATCAAAAGTACAATGAGGTATCACCTCACACCTGTCAGAATGGCTATCATCAAAATATCTACAAACAATAAATGCTGGAGAGGGTTTGGAGAAAAGGGAACCATCTTGCACTCTTGGTGGGAATGTAAATTGATGCAGTCACTATGGAGAACAGTATGGAGGTTCCTTAAAAAACTAAAAATAGAACTACCATATGACCCAGCAATCCCACTACTGGGCATATACCCTGAGAAAACCATAATTCAAAAAGACACATGTACCACTGTGTTCATTGCAGTACTATTTACAATAGCCAGGACATGGAAACAACCTAAGTGTCTATCAACAGATGAATGGATAAAGAAGACGTGGCACATATATACAATGGAATATTACTCAGCCATAAAAAGAAATGAAACTGAATTATTTATAGTGAGGTGGATGGATCTAGAGACTGTCATACAGAGTGAAGTAAGTCATAAAGAGAAAAACAAATACAGTATGCTAACACATATATATTGAATCTAAAAAAACAAAAACAAAAACAACTTTTAAGAACCTACGGGCAGGAGAGGAATAAAGACATAGATGTAGAGAATGGAGTTTTGGACATGGGGAGGCGGAAGGGTAAGCTGAGATGAAGTGAGAGAGTGGCATGGACATATATACATTGCGAAACGTAAAATAGAAAGCTAGTGGGAAGCAGCTGCATAGCACAGGGAGATCAGCTCGGTGCTTTGTGACCACCTAGAGGGGTGGGATAGGGAGGGTGGGAGGGAGGGAGATGCAAGAGGGAGGAGATATGGGGTTATATGTATACGTATAGCTGATTCACTTTGTTATACAGCAGCAACTAACACAACAATGTAAAGCCATTATACTCCAATAAAGATACTAAAAAAAAAAATAGGAAAAAAAAAAAAAAAAGAAAGACTGAACTGATGGGGCTTCCCTGGTCGTCCAGTGGTAAAGAATCTGTCCTGCAATGCAGGGGATGCAGGTTCGATTCCTGGTTGGGGAACTAAGATCCCACATGCCACCGGCAAACTAAACCCACGTTCCTAAACTAGAGAGCCCCACGTGCAGCAAACTACAGAGCCCACGCACTCTGGATCTCGCCCACCACAACTGTAGAGAGAAAACCCACACGCCACAATTAGAGAGAATCCTGCATGCTGCAATGAATGATCCCGCATGCCACAACTAAAGACCTGACACAGCCAAAAATAAAAAAAAATAAATAAATTAAAAAAAATACTGAACTGAGAGAGCCTTGTCAACAGTCGTTTTAGAAGGGCTACAAGCTCTTCCTTCGGTGTGTGTTCCAAGAACACACCGCAGAGAGGTGGAAAGAAGCAGCACAATATGTGATCTGAGGCTCTAAGCCTTAAGGGAATGTTTCATTGTCCCATCAGATGTGACTTACAAAACAAAAATTCAAAGATAAAATTATTAAAAATTTTTCAGATATGCAACAACTTCAGAGCATCCAACCCCAAAGGTGTGGCTCTTGTTAGGACAATAATTTCTGTGCCAGCCATGGTCACACACCCCTGAGGGTTAAGATTTTCTACATTCTATTCGTGTACCTACGGGTGTCTTTTCACTGTTCAAAGAAACATTTCTACACAAGGTAGCTTGTATGCCCCATCAATGTACACTATTTTGTGGACAGCCCACAGGCGATAAGCAGGCAGCGGTTGATGTAAGGTCCATACTCCACAATGAACAGATGAACAGCTAATGTGGATCTTTGAAGTTTCCCTTGAATGGAGGTGAATGATCTGTAGATACAGACTAAAGTGTCCAGGTGTTGAGTAGGCTGCTACAGAACTGCTTGCCACTGTGCAAGAAAATAACCATGGGTCTCTGCGGACTGAATTCTCTCTTTTCGTAATCCCTCCCTCCTGAAAATCATTCATCATCTCTGGTCCCAGGGGGGCAGGTGACATGAAGTGGACTAATTCTTCCTTTCTTCTATTTCCAGCTCCACATTACAGTATAGAATTTTTACTCTGCTCCCATTTTGCCCTCCCTTCTCCTAAGCCTGTTTCAGAAGTAATAAAAACATAAATCCATGATTGTTGTCTTATTATTCTTGTCATAATAATCTTGCATCTCCTTGAGGCACTATGGCTTGCTCTGAATTGAAAAAATACATCTAATAAGGTAGTTGGAAAAATAGGCAAAGAGTAACATATCAAGACTTATTCATGTTAAACACATATGGTATGTGAAGAATATTCAATTTTGAAAAAGAAGATTTAAAGTAGCAGGAATCAGTCTGCCCAGTTTCATGACATATTATCTAGCTACAGTAATCAAGACTGGATGATACTAGTTAAAGTATAGACCTATAGGTCAATGGAAGAGAATAGACCCCTCAAATAGACCTACGCACTATTCCTAACTGATTTTTTTTTATAAAGGTGAAAAGCAATTCAATGGAGGAAAGGTAGCCTGTTCAAGAGATGATTATAGAGCAATTGGGTATCTATAGGCAAAACAAAAAACAAAATAAATAAAGTGAACCTTGACCTGAATCTCATACCTTATACAAAATAAACTCAAAATGAAACATGGATTTAAGTGTAAAACATAATGTTATAAAACTTATATTAAAATATAGGAGAAAATCTTGAGGATCTAGAGGTAAGAAGAATTTTTTTAATTGGATGTCTAAAATATAATACATAAAAGGAAAAGTTGATTTGGACTTTCTGAAAATTAAATAGCCTTTACTCTGAAAATGCTCTTGTTAAAGGGATAAAGAAAGAAGCTACAAACTAGGAGAAATATTTGCAAACCACATACCTGACAAAAGTCTAGTTTCTAGATTATATAAATCACAAAATCCAGCAGTAAAAAAAAAAAAAAATCTAATTAGAAAACAGGAAAAAGACATGAGCGACCATTTCCATGGGATATACAGGTGGCACATAAACGCATGGAAATTCAATTCAACACCTTTAGCCATTAGGAAAATTTATATTGAAATTACAATGAGTTATTGCTATATGCCTATCATAATGTTTAAAACAATACTTTTAAAAGTGAAAACAAATGCTAGTGAAAATACAGAGAAATTGGATGCACATACATTGCTGGTAGCAGTGTAAAATGGTACAGCAACTCAAGAAAACACTTTGGAATCTTCTTTAAAGAACTAAACATGAAACTACCATATGACCCAGCAACTGCACTCATGGGTATTTCTTCCAGAGAAATTAAAACTTACATTCACACGCAAACCTATACAAAATTTTTATAGCAGTTTTACTCATAACAGACAACTGGAAGCACCAACTATGGTACATCCATACCATGGAATACAATTCAGAATAAAAAAAAAAAAGGTCTGGACTATTGATATACATGATAACTTGTATGTATCTCCAGAGAATTATACTGTGTGAAAAAAAATCTCAAAATGTTGCATGCTACATGATTACATTTATATAACATTCTGAGAATGACAGAATTGTGGAAATCGAGACCTGATTCATGGTTGCCAGAGGTTAAGGATGGAGGGAAGGGAGTGAGGCATGATGGAAATGACTGTGATTGTAGAAAGGCAACATAAGGACTTCTTGTGATGATAAATTGTTCTGTATTTTTACTATATCCTATCAATATTCTAGTAGAGATATTTATATTATAGTTTTGCAAAATGTTATTTTTAAGGGAAACTGAGTAAAGAGTATATATAGGATCTCTCTGTATTACTTCTTACAATAGAATATAAATCTATAATTATCTCAGAATAAAATTTAATTAAAAAATTATGCTGTCTTGCATGAAAAAGTAATATGACTTTGGATAATACACTATAGCTTATGTTAAAGTCCTAGAAAGAAATAAATGGAGTTTACAGAGATTTGGAAAATACCCTAGTGCACCACTGTGTCAGAGGAGTTAGCTACACTCTGCGTATACTTTTCCATTACAAGAAGAAGGTGTGCCTTTCACCATATTTTTTGTAGTTAGACTATTTTTATATCATTATTAAATTCAATTTCTTTGGATAATTTCTTTGGACTTCAACATGAAAGGTATTTTAAGCTTACATATATACAACCAAACAACATCTGATTTCATAAAACAGAATATTTTGTAATCCTTAAACTCTGAAATGAATTTTTCTCTTTTAAATCTGACTATACACTGAAAAAGATTAAAATACTTCAACCAAGTTAAGGGTAAAGCCTGATTTTCTTATAATTATGTGAAGTAGTTTTTAACTTAGTTTAGCATTTTGCTTTTCTATCACCATTTTAGCATAATAGATCAAAGATAATCTTCGCCAAAGAGGTGGCTAGTTCCTGTTTTGCAAACTTGGGACCCTTCTTCCCATCTAATGTTCACACCTGTATTAGGTCTTACTTAATGAGATGAATTATAACCAGAAGAGTAGAAAACAAAAAACAAACAAATGAAAAAACACCAAGCAAGACAAATATTTATACAATAAAAGCATTCATAAAGATGGTGAAGCTCACTTAACTTCTCATTATTTTCAGGGAAGCCTACTATATTATATATACTGATCTTTGTTTTTATAGGATTTGGATCAGGATTAAGAATTTTTCAATATTGTGTTGTTGTTACACATAAGCAACTGTAATCAAAATATTATGGAGTGCTAGTTTTTTTAGTGAAAATATTTATGAAATTTACAATAATTTTGTTGGTTGAAAACTCTGAAGAGGGCAAACAAACTTTTCAAACAATTTGTGTGCCGTCAAATGGAGGTCTTAGGGCACCTTCAAAGAATCTAAATGAAGACTAACATTAGGAAATTTTTGATTGAATAAAATTAGAGTTTCTGAAATAGTTATGCTTTATATTGATGTATCTTCTTCATGGTTACTTTGAGTTCAAGATGTGACAATTATTTTTTCAAGTGTGTATTAACTCATTTTAAATGATAAAAGTACATATTTTCACTTGTCTTACTCCAGAAAATTAAACCTATAATTACAACCTCAAGGAACTGAAATGTGTAATTATATTACCAAAATGAATTTCAAAGGATATTAGTATTTTAGTGTAAAAATGCCTCTGAATGCAGAAAAAAAAGTATTGGGACAGCAAAACATAGCTCACTTGAAATATCTTGACTAATTAAATTGAACTATACATCTATTTTTAAAAAGTGATGGTTAAAATAAAAAAAATATCTGTGTCATCTCATTCAGTGATATAACCTTAAAGGAAGCTCAGCACATATGCTGCAGCATAAATTACAGGTTTGGCATCAGAATCCCACTTCTACACTTATCAATACTGTTACTTCATGATATTACTTAACATCTCTAAGCTTCAATTTCTTCAGCTGTAAATTTGTAGTAGTTACCTCACTGAGTTACTAGAAGATAGACTAAGTTGATTCATTTAAAGCACTTACCACTGCCTGGCTTTAAGTAGGTGCTCCAAAACAATATGTAATATAAGAGTATAAATATAAAGGGAATATGTCTGGTCTCTCTATTCAGATAAATCTGCCTTCTTTCCCATCAGTTGGCATAGGGAACAGTCATTTTATTTTTGATTCATCAATAGAACCACTTTTGTAGCTGGTCAAGAAACAGGATCCCTGTGGCAAACCCATTTTGGGTTTAGAAAAGAGGCAAAGAAGTATATGCTAAGGAAAAGGTATAAAAATATTCAGTGCAATTTAACATCAAAACACTAAGGCATATTTTTCATTCCTTGCAATAATGCTACAAAGAATTAACTACGGTGACATAATACATGTGCTAGAGTCAGTCTCATTTGTTAAACATAAATTTGTTAATTTGTGACCATCTGCTAGACTCTTTACTATAGAGTTGTTTAAGGGGGATCACTTTGAATGTACTGAAAATTATGTTCTTTTCATAACTGTTCTCTGTGAATAAAACCCTTTTAAATTCTGGAATCCTTTCCTTCCTGCCAATTAGTGCCAACTCTAGGTAGAACCACCTACACATAGAATCATTAGCCAGCTATGCATAACTCTTTGCCCTTAGCCATCAAAAAGACCAAGCCTCTGAACAAATGAGTTCAGGACTTACCTTAAGAGACAGCTATTGAAACTTGGATGTACACCAAACCCCAAGTATGCTAGCTATGGACTTTGCTTTATTTACCAAGAATGCATCATCTTGATCCAATCATTTTCCAAAGGGATTCTGGGGTGAAACTCAGAGGCAGGAAAATGTTTTCTTCCCAAAATAAACAAATGGATTTGACACTGAGGGAGAAATATTGCAAGTTTAAGCCTTTCCCAAGTAAGAAGTCACAAGTTCAGAGAATATGATTTGCTATCCATTCTGACTGTGCTATTTAAACTAGAAGATGACCCAGTGACTTATTTTTGTTCCTATCTTCCCAAACTAAGTTCAAGAAGTTATTGTGAAAGGAAAACTTGAACCAGTGTCATTGTGCCACCTGTGGAATAATTAACCTATCAACTTTCATTCACACTGAATTTGTATGGACTCCACATATTTTGAGATGTGAAATATAAACAAACTATACACATATGTAACATGCCTGATAGCAATTACCAAGAGAAAAATGACTTAACTTCTGAAGCATTTTTAATTTCTTTCCATTTGACATAGTATACATAAATCTTAGAAAACCTCTGATGTTGTGAACTAGATGGCTTAATTGTGTACATGAATGGGAAATAAGGAGTCAATAGAAATAGGCTGGAAGTAAAAATAGTTTTTAGGATCAAAAGAAAAAATTTTGCTTAAAGGAAAGAAAGTGGGAAAGAAGAAGATGAGACTGGAAACAGAAAACTGAAACTAGCCAATAAACAAAGTGCTAGTTGTAAATCACTGTGAGTTTTAGGATTTGGCAAGAAATGTAAGCAATGGAAGTTGAAATTGGGAATTGGGAGCACAATTAAAATATTTTAGCTAAAGTAGTCCAAGCTCATAAATGTCAAAATCATTCATTCAGTATATATATATATATATATATATATATATATATATATATATATATATACACACACACACATATATATATACACACACACATATATATGTAATATATATACATAAAATAAGGAATAAACATATATTTTGGTAGAACTGCTTTGAGTTATATGTTTAAAATTTTAATATTGATATTATGTTTTCAGTAAACAAAATAAATAAATAGACAAAAATCTTGAAAAAGTGTAATAATTATATTCAAATAAAGAATTTGTTTATCTGGGTTTAAGATAGTGGCACAAGAAGAACCTGAACTCACCTCCTCCCATGGACATACCAAATCTAGAGCTACATACAGAATAATTCTCTCTGAAACAGATCTGAAAATTAGCTGAGCAGCTTCTCCACAACAAAAAATAAAAAGTCACATCAAGATGGGTAAGAAAGGCAGAGAAGTGGTGTTGCCAAAAACTCCACCTCCAGCTCAGCAACCCACAAACGAGAGAGATCTCACAAATACAAATCATACCTCTGAGGAGCAAGAAGGTTGAGCCCCACGTCAGGCATCTCAACCCCTGGGACATGCACCAGAGAGAAGCCCTCAAATGCCTGGCTTTGAAAACCAAAAGTGCTTATGTCCAGGAGCCCCAAAAGGCTGTAGGAAACTGAGATCTTGATCTTACAATGCTTGTGTACAGACTCACTCACCCTATGACCCAGTGCAAAAGCAGCAAGTTGAAAAGCACCTAGACAATATGTGAAAGAGATTCATCAGCTAATCTTAAAGCATCTGCCAGAGGGTCAGGGGTCTGTTGGAACTCTTTCTGGGGATGGAGGCATAGGTGAGTGCCAGGTTTGGACTGTTCTTCCACCTTGTTAGTGTTGGTGCTGGCAGGCACCATTTTTTTCTTTCTTCTTCTACTTTGCTGGTAGCACTTGCCTTACCCTGGTGCCCTCCTGCATCTCTGCCCCACTAAATCCAGCTGAAAGTTATGCCTCACCTGGTGCACCCCTAAGGCCCCACAAAAGCCAGTGGGTGCAGGCAGCCCACCCAGGGGATGCTCCACAAATGCTTGGCTCTGATGGCCAGAGGGGCTTACCTTTCTGGGTCCCATTCCACTGAAACAGTAAGAGAGACAGTTCTTGGCAGGCTACCACCCCCAGAACACTGAACAGGCAGCAGACAAACATACTCCCCCAGTCTTTCTGTTACCACTGTTTCAAAATTGGAAGAGATTATTGTTTAGCCCAATACATAGAAACAAAGAGTCAAGCAAAATGAGGGAACAGAGGAATATGTTACAAATGAAAGAACATGATAAAATACCCTCCCCTTGAAAAAACTGAATTAAACAGAGATAAGTAACTTACCTGATAAAGAGTTCAAAGTAATGGTTATAAAGATGCTTACTGAAGATGCTCAGGAGAAGAATGGATGATCACAGACAGAACTTCAACAAAGAGATCGAAAATGTAAGGACCAAGCAGAAGTCAAAACGCTGAAGAATACAATAACTGAACTGAAAAATACACTAGAGTGGCTCAACAGCAGACTACATGAAGCAGAAGAAATGATCAGTGACCAGAATAAAGGGCAGTGGAGCTCACCCAAACAAAGTAGCAAAAAGAAAAAGTATTTTTAAAAAGTGAATGTAACTTAAGGGACCTATGGGACATCAAGTGGAACAACATTTAAATAATAAGGGTCCCAGAAGAAGAAAAGAAAGAGAAAGGGACAGAAATTTATTTCAAAAAGTAATGGCTGCAAACTTCCTTAAGTTGGGGAAGGAAACAGACATCTAGATCCAGGAAACTCAGAGAGTGCCAAATAAGATGAACCTAAAAATATCCAAACCAAGACACACTGTAATTAATATGTCAAAACTTAAAAATAGAATCTTAAAAACAACAACTGAAAAGCAACTTGTTATATACCAGAGAACCCCCATAAGATTATCTACAGATTTTTAGCAGAAACTTTGTAGGCCAGAAGTGAGTGGCATGATATATACAAAGGACTTAAAGCAAAAAACTTCCAACCCAAAATACTCTACCCGGAAAGGCTATCATTCAGAATTAAAGGAGCGATAAAGAGTTTTCTAGATAAGCAAAAACTAATGGATTTCACCACCACTAAACCACCTTACAAGAAATGCTAAAGGACCTCCTTTAACCTGAAAAGATAGGGCATTAATTAGAAACAAGAAAACATATGAAAGTAAAAATCTTACTGGTAATGGTTAATATATAGGAAACATAGTGGATTAACCACTTATAAAGCTAGCAGGAAGGTTAAAAGTCAAAAGAAGTAGAAATAACTATAGCTACACCAATAGTTGAGATACACAAAATATAAACATGTAAAATGTGACATCAAAAACAAAAAATGAGGGGAGTAAAAATATAGAGTTTTAGAATACTATCAACTTAAAATAGACTGACATATATATAGGGTGATATATGTAAACTTCTTGAGAACCACAAAGCAAAAACTTGCAATAGATATATAAAAGATAATGAGCACGGAATCTAAACATGATGCTAGAGAAAGCCATCAAACCACAAGAAGAAGAGAAAGCAAAGGAAGACGAAAAGATCCGAGAGGAACTACAAAAAAGAGAAAGCAGTTTTAAAAATAGTAATAAGTACATATGTATCTATAATTACTTAAAATGTAAGTGTCCAAAAGTCTCCAATTAAAAGACACAGAGTGGCTGAATGGGTTAAAAAAAAAAAAAGACCCAGCTAGAATTTTCCTACAAGAGAACTCACCTCAGATGTAAGGAAAAACACAGACTGAAAGTGAAGGGATGGAAAAATATGTCTCATGCAAAAAGAAACAAAGTGAAAGCTGGGTAGCTACACTTATATCGTATAAAATAGACTTTAAAACAAAAGCTGTAATAAAAGACAGAGACGGGTATTACATAATAAAAAGGGGCTCAATCCACCAAGAAGATATAACATTTGTAAATATTTATACACCCAGCATAGGATCACCTAAATGTATAGATATTAATATGTAAACATATAAATATAGAGAAGCAAATACTAACAGGCCTAAAGAGAGAAATCAAAGCAATAAATTCCATATAGGAGCACCAGAATACACATTCATATGAAGTGTGCATGGAGCATTCTCCAAGATGGGTCATATATTAGACTAAAAAACAAGTCTCCATACATTTAAGAAGTTTGAAATCATATCAAGCATCTTTTCTGATGACAATGATATGGATCTGGAATTCAATCATAAAAGGAAAACTGGAAAAATCACAAATATGTGAAGATTAAACAACATACAACTAAACAACAAATATATCAAAGGAGAAATCAACAAGTACCTTGGGACAAGTGAAAATAAAAATACAACATACCTAAATCTATGAGATGCAGCAAAGGCAATTCTAAGAGAAATGTTCATAGTGATACAAGCTTACCACAAAGAACAAGAAACATCTCAAATTAAAAATTTAACTCTACACCTAAAGGAACTAGAAAAAGAAACAAACCAAGCCCAAAGTTAGTAGAAAGAGAAAATAATAAAGATCACAGTGGAAATAAATAAAATAGAGAATAAAAAGACAACAGATGAGATCAATGAAATTGAGTTGTTTTTTCAAAAGATAAGCAAAATTAATAAACTTTTAGCTAGATTCACTAAGAAAAATGAAGAAGGCTCAAACAAATAAAATCGAGATAAAAGAGGAGAACTTACAACTGATACCACAGAAATACAAAAGACCATAAGAGACTATTATGAACAATTATATGCTACTACTTTGGACTACTTAGAAGAAATGAATAAATTCCTAGAAACATACACTCTTTCAAGACTGAATCATGAAGAACTAGAAAATCTGAATAGACTGATCACTGGCATGGTGATTCAATCTGTAATCAAAAACCTACCAATAAACAAATGTTCAGGATCTAATGGCTTCACTGGTGAATTCTACCGAACATTCAAAGATTTAATACCTGTACTTCTCAGACTCTTTCAAAATATTAACGAAGAGAGAATGCTTCCAAACTCATTTTATGAGGTCAGCATTACCCTCATACAAACACCAGATAAGGACTTCATGAAAAAGGAAAATTACAGGCCAATAACCTTGATGAACAGAGATACAAAAATTCTCAACAAAATGCTAACAAACCTAATTCAAAAATACATTAAAAAGATCATACACCATGATCAAGTGAGCTTTATTTCAGGGATGCAAGAATGGTTCAACATCTGCAAATCAATTAAAGTGAAACACCATATTAACAAAATGAAGAATAAAGATCATATGGTCATCTCAATAGATGCAGCAAAAACATCTAAAAAATTATCATCCACTTATAAAAACTCTCAACCAAGCAGGGAATGTACCTCAACAAAATAAAGGCCTCATATCACAAGCCAACAGTTAATATCACACTCTGAAAAGCTGAAAAGCTCTTCTGCTAAGATTAAGAACAAGAAAAGGATGCTCACTCTCACCACTTTTATTCAACATAGTATTTGAAGTAATACTATGTTGGAGCAATTAGGCAGGAACAATAAATAAAATTACCCAAATTAGAAAGGAGGAAGTAAAACTGTCACTATTTGTAGACCAACATGGTTTTATGTATAGAAAACTCTAAAAACACCACCAAAAAATTGTTAGAACAAACAAATTCAGTAAAGTTTCAGGATTTAAAATCAATATACAAAAATCTGTTGTGTTTTTATACACTAAAAACCAACTATCACAATGAGAATTTTTTTTTAATTCCATTTACCATTGCATGAAAAAGAGTAAAATACTTAGGAATAAATTTAACCAAGGAGGCAAGATCTGTTCACTGAAAACTATAAAATATTGAAGAAGTATGAAGAAGACACAAATAAATGGAAAGATATTTTATGCTCATGGATAGGAAGAATTAATATTGTTAAAATGTCCCTATTACTCAAAGCAATCTATAGATTCAATGCAATCTCTATCAAAATCCCAATGGCATTCTTTCACAGAAATAGAAAAAACAATTCTAAAAATTTGTATATAACCCCAAAAGACCCTGAATGACCTCAAGCAATCTTGAGAAGGAACTAAGCTGGAGGCATCCCACTCCCTGATTTCAAACTATATTGCAAAGCTATAATAATCAAAACAGTCTGGTACTGGTATAAAAATAGACACATGGACAAATGGAACAGAAAAGAGAGCTCAGAAATAAAGTCATGCATACATGGTCAATTAATTTACAACAAAAAAAGGCAGGAATATACAATAAAGAACAATCTTCTTAATAAATGATGTTGGGAAAACTGAAAAGCCACATGCAAAAAAATGAAACTGTATCACTATCCTACACCATACATATAAATTAACTCAAAACGGATTAAAGACTTGAATATAAGATCAGAAACCATAAATCTCCTAGAAGACAATACAGGCAGTAAACTCCCTGACTGCTACCTTTTTTTTTGATCTAACACCAAAGGCCATGACGACAAAAGCAAAAATACACAAAGGGGATGACATCAAACTGAAAAGCTTTTGCACAGCTAAGTAGATCATCAACAAAACAAAAAGGCAACCTACTGAATGGGAGAGGATATTTGCAAGTCATGTAGCTGATAAGAGGTCAATATCCAAAATTTATAAAGAACACATGCAACTCAATAGCAAAAATACAAATGATCCAATTAAAAAATGGGTAGAGGATCTGAATATACATTTTTTCCAAAGAAAATGTCAACAGGTGGCCAAGAGGCACATGAAAAGATGCTCAGCATTACTAATCATCAGGGAAATGCAAACCAGTACCACAATGTGAAATTACCTCACACCTGTCAGAATGTCTATTATCAAAAAGATAAGAAATAGCAAGTGTGGACAACTATGTGGATGAAAGGGAACCCTCCTGCACAGTGGTTAGGAATGAAAATTGGTGCAACCACTATGAAAAAGAGTATGGAGTTTCCTCAAAATACTGAAAAATAGAACTACCATATGATCTAGCAATTCCCCTTCTGGGTATTTACTTGAAGAAAATAAACACTAATTTGAAAAGATACTTGCACTCCTATGTTCATTGCAGCATTATTTACAATAGCCAAGATATGGAAACAACCAAAGTGTCCAACAATGGATGAATGGATAAAGAAGATGTGATATATATATATATATATATATATATATATATATATATATATATATATATATATATCTCATATATATAGAATAGAATATTACTAAGCTATATAAAAGAATGAAATCTTGCCATTTGTGACAACATGAATAAATTTAGAGTGTATTACACTCAGTGAAATATTATACAGAGAAAGACAAATACTGTATGATTTCACTTATATGTGGAATCTAAAATACAAAACAAAACCAAACAATAAATAAATCAAAACTCATAGATGCAGAGAAGAGATTGGTGATTGTCAGAGGGAAAGGAGGCTAGGGATAGGCAAAATGAGAGAAGGTATTCAAGAGGTAGAAAATTCCAGTGGTAAAATAAACAAGTCATTGGGATATAATGTAGAGCATGGCTATAGTCAGCAATATTGTGTTGCATATTATGTAACTTTATATGGTGACAGGGGAATCTAGACTTATTGTGGTGATCATTTCACAGTATGTACAAATCATTATGTTGTACACCTGAAACAGACATAACACTATATGTCGATTATACATCAATAAAGAAAAAATTACTTATGATAATTTTTTTGTTATTTTATCATACAAAGTATGCTGACATGAAAAAACAATGTTAAAAATACACTTAAATGCTTAATAATTGTTTTATTGTTGAATAGACCAAAGAAAAAATAATTCATTTAAGTCTATGAAAAGTAAATTTCTGATTTCCAGCTTGAAAGATGATTTTCACTGATGAATAGATGTTTATCACCAACACTATCTCACCAAAAAGGATTATATGGTTTGCTATGCTCTGTTGTCTGTTCAAAGTACGTTTTGGAAACTCCTCAACTAGGATTTGAAAATTCTACCCCTTTAGGATGACCTACCTCAGTTTTAAGTTGTGCTTCTCTGTTATTTTGATTTTTATTTATTTTCATGGATAAATTTTTCCTCTATTCCCAATAGTGTTTGTTTCCCCAGTGACTTTCACAACTTCTTGATAGCATTGATTCTTCTCCATCTTCCCAGGGGCCATCAGATACTGTTAGGTGTATGTTAGATCCTGACTGGATAAAGTAAATCAGGGCTTGCTTCAGAAACAAAGATTAACAAGGAGCTGTGAACCATGGGTTGAAGCATAACTTAATATCTCTCAGGTGATCTAAATGTACATTAAATACTACTATTAATTGTTAGTCATTAATCTTGGGTAATTGTTTGAAGATTTAAAACATGAAGTCCTAACATGTCCAAATTAGTTACTGCATGATGAGCAATAATCTGAAATCTTTTTATAAACAGAGGGTTTTTTTTTTTTAATTTCAAAGAGGCAGAGTCACAAAATACTAAATATAAATTAAAGCATCTTAAGGATTTTATTATTTTATGATTTTTTTCTTTGAAAACTACATAAATACAAATAATATATGATCAAAAGCAAATTATATTTAATAGTTCTGTTGTTAAAGGTTTTAATTAAAGAAATTTGTGAATATTTGTGAAGAAATTTGAATATAATTTCATAGATTTTCAACCAATCCTAGTATTGACCTAAATTTGGCATATTCATTTTTTATGACCTGTTTTCTTGTGATTGGTGGTGGTGTTGTTATTTTTAGCAGCCTTAACAGGAATGAAAAGATATGAGACATTATTATTGATAATAAATGAAACATTTGATTGGTGGAACAAGTGTTGTTCAGGATTAGCATGTCTGAGATACATGAGGTTACACTCATGCCTTGGGGGTTTCCTGATCAAAGTCTCTGCAACCAGTGGAGAAGTTGTAAAGATGAGACACTTCCAGGAGATTTAATTCTAAACAGCTCAAATGACTTCACTCTTCTGCCTCACACCACCATCAAAACATTTATTAGATTTAGAATATGACTGATTGGATTTCTATGAAAAATTAATAGTTTTCTAAATTATTTTAGAACAGAACTCTTGATGGAAAAAGAATATAGCTGCAAAAATAAGTTTGCAAATTCACCACTTTTACACATAAACAGTTTTTCCAAGGTTCAACTGCAGTAAGAAAATTGCTTTGTGTTTATAACTACTGAATAAATGTAAAAATTTATTTTTTTGCAAGATGAATATCAACTGTAGAGGATATTAAACCCTGTTTTACTTAAGTAGTGTTAATCTCTGTTATATCAGTTCTTACATATTTTCCTTCTTAGAAACACAACACAAAAATCTAGAAACAAAAATTTCAGTGTAATATAAGAAAATGGTACTACGTATGTCTATACTCTTACTGATTTAATAGTCTGGTATCCAAGTGGTAAAATGAAGCAAATCCTAAGGGAAAGCCAGAAGGGGAATTCCACACAGAGCTAATGCTCTCTTTCAGTAGTCATTTAACACACACACACACACACACACACACACACTCTCTCTCTCTCTCTTTCTCATATAGTCCAAATATAATCCTAGCCAGTGGAAGAAGGAATGAATGGTGCAGTGGAAATAGTATTGGTTTTAATCTTAAAATACCCAAGTTGCTTCTGTTACTAACTAGTACCATGACTTGGTCATACTTCTCTGAGCCTTGGATTCCTCAAATGAGAAGGGAGAAATTGGATTTATGGGATTTCCTTTATTTTTCTTGTCTTATAAACTTGAGTTATCTGATAATGAACAGCAATATATGCCAAACATGCGGCTGGAAAATGGTTAGGCTTCACAAACGAGCATACTAGGGAGACTCTACTTGGGATTTGAGAAAAATATATTTTTTCCACAACTCTATAAAAGCTTTAAGAACAACAATGTGTTGTTAAATACTAAGAAAGTACCCATTTAAGTGTTTTTTTGGTTACTGAAGGAGGAATTTTTACTTTACAGAACTTCAACAGTTGCAATGGGCTCATCATTTTATTCATTTTATCTTGCTTTATGATTAAATGTTGGAATACCATATCAGACACTGGGAATCACAAGGTTAGCTCAGGTGGCTAGTGGGTGCATCAATCATGGTGAAGAATGAAAACCAAATAGCACATATTACAGGATGATAGGTAAAGATTTGTGTGCAAGTCAGTTTTAGTGACTTAGAAATATTTGAAGTTTTTTTTTTTTTCTGCAGAAGATAGTGACTTGCTTTCAAGTCCCTATGTCACATTGCAGTTCTCCATTTCAAAAAAGAGATCAGCTTATGACATCATTCTTTAAGAAATGTACTAGTGCATGCTACAAACCTAGAGAGAATTTACAAAGATACCTTTTTTACAATAAGAGATAGAGAATTTTAACTGAAGGAAAAAAAATCATTCAAACCATTTATATAAGCAGACTGTTACTGCTAGTGTGTTTTAGTTTGCTCAGGCTGCCACAACAAAATGCCATTGACTGAGTGGCTTAAACAACAGAATTTTATATTCTCACAGTTCTGGAGGCTGGGAAGTCCCAGATCAATGAGCCAGTTGATTCCATTCCCAGTGAGAGCTCTTTTCCTGGCTTTTAGATGTCTACCTTCTAGCTGTGTCATCACATGTTGGGGAAGGAGAAAGTGAGCTCTCTGCTATCTCTTCTTAAAAGGACTCTAATCATACAGGATCAGGATCCTACCCTTATGACCTCTTTTAACCACAATTACTTCCTTACTCTAAATATAGTCACACTGAGGATTATGGCTTCAACTTATGAATTTTGGGGAGACACACATCAGCCTATAGCATCATGCTTTCTTATTCAGACATGACCTTAGTGTTTTATTTGTGGTTTGTCTATAAGCACGGAGTTGTCATTATCACTACCACTTGGAGCAACAGGTTGCTTAATCCCACAGGACACTCTGATGTGTATCTCAGAACTATCAACCAAGGGAGAAGAAAGCTGGACGCTTCTATTGACCCCTATCCCAAACTGACTTGCTGCAGTGTGTTAATTCTCCTGCATGTCCATGCTAAACATGGGTTCATTCTGAGTGGGGTTCTCATGAGCCTTCCACAAAATAGTACCACAAAAGCCCAGGGAAGGAAGTGAGAGGTTCACAGCAAGATGTTGTCAGGTTGTGCCTGTGAAAAACTAGATTTGTTCCCGTCTGGAACAAATCAGCACATCGGTGTCTGGAATAGGAAGTGAACTGGAGCATCTCCGAATTGGAAACAAAAATGTTTGATTCAGGATGTTGTAGGTTAGACACGGCCACAAATCCTTTCACATGCCCCACTCCCCATTGAAAGGAAGGGGTCTATATGCCCCTGCCTTGAATCTGGGAAGCTCCCTGATAGAATATGGGAGAAGGGAAGCTGTGCCAGTCTGCACAGTTTCAGAGACTGGCAGCTTCCATAGGCTCTGACTGTTGGAATACTAGTTCTTGGAAACTAACCGTCATACCATGAGAAGTCCCCGTGATGTGGAGAAAGTACATGTAGACACTCTGATCTGTAGTCTGAGCTAAACTCCCAGCCAAAGCCAACATCAGCTGGCAGCCAAGTGAGTATGCCATCTTGGACATTCAGCCCAATTCCAGCTGCCATCTGATATCAGCCACATGAGAGAGACTCCAAGTGCAAATAAATACCCATCTGAGTCCACTCAACACACAGGTTGTGAGAGAAAAAAACAAGTCATTGTCTTAAGTCAAAATATAAGGGCAAAGAATTGACATGGTATTAATCATTCTACATTATGTTTAAATGTGGAAGTTCTTTGGTAAGCAAATTAAAAAAAAATTCTACTTATGATTAATATTTTTATGTTACTCTTATTGCAGCAGTTTTATACAATTTTTAAAGAGTACACCCCATTTACAGTTATTACAAAATATTGGCTATATTCCCTGTGTTGTACAATACAGCCTTGTAAGCTATCTTACATCCAATAGTTTGTATCTCTCACTACCCCACCACTCTATTGCCCCTCCCCCATTCCCCACTGGTAACCACTAGTTTCTTCTCTATATCAGCGGTCCCTAACTTTTTGGCACCAAGGACCAGTTTCGTGGAAGACAAACTTTCCATGGGCAGGTCAGGTGGGAGGGATGGTTCAGCCGGTAATGCGAGCAATGGGGAGCGGCAGATGAAGCTTCGCTTGCTTGCCCACTTCTCGCCTCTGCTGTGCGGCCTGGTTCCTAACAGGCCAAAGACCAATAGAGGTCCACGGCCGGGAGGTTGGAGATCCCTGCTCTATATCTATGAGTCTGCTTCTTTTTTGTTATATTCACTAGCTTGTTTTATTTTTTTAGATTCCACATATAAGTGATATCATACAGTATTTGTCTTTCTCTGTCTGACTTATTTCACTTAGAATAATGCTCTCCAAGTCCATCCATGTTGCTGCAAATGGAAACATTTTGTTCTTTTTTATAGATGAATAGTATTCTACTGTGTGTATATACATATATATATATATATATATATATATATATATATATATACACAACATCTTCTTAATCCATTAGTCTGTTGATGGACACTTAAGTTGCTTCCATATCTTGACAGATGTAAATAATGCTGTTGAGTCATGTTTTGAGAGAAATGCCAGTGTATTCTGAGTTCTTGATGACAGAGATTTTGCCTAATTTTTTCTTTCCTTTGTATGTCCGTATTACCTCTCACCAATATTGGCATATATTAGACATTTAAGATGCACTACTTAAAGCAACTGACAAAGAATTAATCTCCAAAATATACAAGCAGCTCATGCAGCTCAATACCAAAAAACAAACAATCCAATCTAAAAATGGGCAGAAGGCCTAAATAGACATTTTTCCAAAGAAGATATACAGATTGCCAACAAACACATGAAAGGATGCTCAACATCACTAACCATTAGAGAAATGCAAATCAAAACTACAATGAGGTATCACCTCACACCAGTCAGAATGGCCATCATCAAAAAGTCTACAAACAATAAATGCTGGAGATGGTGTGGAGAAAAGGGAACCCTCTTGCATTGTTGGTGGGAATGTAAATTGATACAGCCATAATGGAGAACAGTATGGAGGTTCCCTAAAAAACTAAAAATAGAACTACCATATGACCTAGCAATCCCACTACTGGGCATGTACCTTGAGAAAACCATAATTCAAAAAGAGTCATATACCACAATGTTCATTGCAGCTTTATTTACAATAGCCAGGACATGGAAGCAAACTAAGTGTCCATCGACAGATGAATGGATAAAGATGTGACACATATATACAATCGAATATTACTCAGCCATAAAAAGAAACAAAATTGAGTTATTTGTAGTGAGGTGGATGGACCTAGAGACTGTCATACAGAGTGAAGTAAGTCAGAAAGACAAAAGCAAATACCATATGCTAACACATATATATGGAATCTAAAAAAAGAAAAAAACCAAAACTGTTTCTGAAGAACCTAGGGGCAGGACAGAAATAAAGACACAGACATAGAGAATGGACTTGAGGACACAGGGAGGGGGAAGGGTAAGCTGGGACAAAGTGAGAGAGTGGCATGGACATATATACACTACCAAATGTAAAATAGATAGCTTGTGGGAAGCAGCCACATAGCACAGGGAGATCAGCTCTGTGCTTTGTGACCACCTAGAAAGGTGGGATAGGGAGGGTGGGAGGGAGATGCAAGAGGGAGGAGATATGGGGATATATGTATATGTATAGCTGATTCACTTTGTTATACAACAGAAACTAACACACCATTGTAAAGCAATTATGCTCCAATAAAGATGTTAAAAAAAAAAAAACAGGTACTATCAAGGAAAAAATAAATAAATAAATAAATAAATAAATAAATAAAAGATGCACTACTTAAAAACTGTAAAAGTTCACCACTATGTATTAGTGTTTGAAGTGAAATTGCAGAAGACCAGCAAGTAGGACTGCCATGGAAAAATTCAAATCATATTTATCCAAACTTTGCTTATAAAAATTGGTGATTTTTTTTCTCTTAAATTTTCCCATGATTTGAAGTAGTCTTTGTAATTTCCTGATCTTAATCAGTAATTAAAAGTCTACTCAGTGAATTACAGATTGTTCAGAAAAACTATCTGATTTGCCCACATTTCTCTAAACATGACTAAATTAGGGGGCATTCCCATTGCAAACCAACTTTATCCTGACTACCCATAATATGACCATTGTTTTGCTGGTAGCTTTAACAATAAGATGCTTTATACAAATATTTTTACATTTTTATTATGCAATGCGTTATTATTGCTTTGGGCTACATTTAAATAGTGTGGGTAGGAAACTAGGATATGGTCTACAAAATGACCTGAGGCATTCTGTGGAAGTTAGAATAGTTGTCAATTAACATTGCTTTCCAAACTGAGTAAGACAATATCTGTAAGAAAATACTTATCTGTAAGAATAAGCTTCTGAGTCCTCGAGTTTTATACATAGAAGCATGCCTCTATTTTGTTAAATGTTTGTATTTTGTTATGATTAAGCACACCATATTTTTATTTTATATTTCAGGATGGCTCACAGAGGGAATTACCATATTACTTATATACAATCATGCCGTTTAATGGTTTATTCTACAGAAGGAAACTAGTACCATATTCACACCAAAGCACTCCATAAAACCATTTCTATTTTAGGAATTATAAGAATGGTGATTATGGCATTCTTTTAAAGGAAAAAAAAGTTACATTGTAGGATATGCATTACTATGGAATTAACTCATTTATAGATCATGGAAGTATGTACTGCTAATTTCACAACAAATAAAGCCTCTATTCACTGACACTCACATTAACAATCATTTTTCTTTTACTAAGATTTTTCTATTTACTAATCAATTTCTAGTTACTAAGACATTTGTGCACTGTAGAATCCAGTACATCACACATGCTCTGCAGATACTGACCATGCAAATGGTATACTTTTATAGTTCCCTCGCTGGTTCTGATCCTATGCAAGTAGATGGACCAATGGGGATTGTCTTCTACTTTAAGAAACAGGGTCCTGTTTCTGGTTGCCCTTCTGTCCCCAGTATTTGTCAGGGCCCTGGAAATCAAGGCTTCTCAGAGCATTTATGCCCCCCGTGGCAAACCTCACTGTTAGATGACCAATGTCTGCTGTTAGAAAGGGTATGCTAGTGCTACCTCAGAGCCTAATACTGGTAGATAAAATGGACAATTATAAGATAAAATCAGAAAATGATTGTCATAGTGTAATTGCCGAATTTTGCATGTTGTACTGCCTAATAATATTTTGATATTATGATGTGGTTAGACTAGACGTCTTATTTTTTTCAGGAATATTTTGCTGCAGCATTTTCATCACTGAGAAAAAGAAAATTAAAGGGAAGATAATAGTTATTAAGAAAAGAAACTCTGCAGATACGGATCTAGGCATAATTGAGAATTATAATCATAAGGAACACAAAAATTAAATGCTATGCATGTTTGAGAAAAAATATATTTGCTCATTATAATACCTGGTACATCATGTTATAATTAAGATTGTGTCACTTTTTCCATTATAAATCACTATTTTAAAGACTCATAAAACAGCTGTAAAAATGAGCTCTGGGCTCTACTTGGCATGTAAAATATTAGCTCAAGAGAATTTATGTTATTTTATGGTTTTTTTATTTTTTATTTTTATTTTTTACAAAACTGTCTTTCAGGTCTTTGTAAAAAGAAACAAAATTTCAAGTAGATATTTTTTTCAGGTGCCTTTTTTGCACTTCATAAATCAAAACCAGTCTTGCTTTTTAAAAACGTAATCTTGCCAGTGCTTGGTGAATTAGGAGATGTAATCATTTGGAGTGCTTCAAATAGCTCCTTTAAATATGCCTTAAATATTTTAAACATTACATGTGATCACTAAATATCTTAAGAGTTTTATAAGCCACCTACTAGGAAACCTTTTGCTCCTTTCCTTTCCAGATGGTATTAAGGACTTCAATGATGCCAAAGTACAGTGTAAGGCACTTGCTGATTATAGGTGTGATTCACTATTTCAAAAATTCGGGTTCCATAGACAGTTCCCAATGGCAAGCTCTGCCGGCCTATTTGTGGAGTCTTTTCCACTTTTGCCCACCAGGTATGCACAGTCTCAACCAGGCTGATCTACATTTGCTAAATTCACCCTGTAAACTTCAACCAACTGAATATTTGGAGTGAAGACTTTACAATATGTTAACTATTATAAAGAAAATACTCGGCCACTGATTCCTGTAGACCAAATGCATATTAAGAAGCTATTTGACCCAGCAAGACTCAATCACAGAGGCAAATGAAGAGTAAACATGTAAAAATCACACTTTAAGTAGAGCCAATAGCTAAGACATTCCATGAGCCCAGACTTTGTTCTCAATGATATTGGAATTTGTTTTGTTTCAAATAAAAGTCTAACCAAATTTTAGGTGAGAGAACTGTTTTTCTGTAGGCTATTTTCTGCATAGATACCTTTCTTTCAAATCTGAAGAGAGAATGTGCAAGGTTGGCTGAATTCTAGTATTTATCTGTGCTCATTAATAGAATTCCTCTTGCTAAGGGAATCATATTGTTGACCCAGGAAATGCCCCTATTGATTGTGCTCTTTACAAGTACAAGGTGCTGTGTTAAGTGCCTTTAATACTATCTCATTTAATCCTCACAGAAACCCTGCATTTAGTACTAATTTGGCTTCCAACATAATGGTGAGGAAATTGAAGAACAAAGAAGTTAACTTTTCCAAGTTATTTTCCAAGCTGATATTTAAACTCAGAGAGTTTGACCCCAAATAAATAGCCACTATACTATGGTTATTCCATCTTTGTAGACAGCTCCCAAAACACCTTCAGGCCAAGTAATCTGGCTATTTATTTTTGTTGCACAGATAGATGTCAAGAGAAAGTAAACATTTTTCAACTTTGACAGAAAAACAACTCATGTGGTGGACAGCACAAACACATACCACAGCATAAAAATTTACATTATTCCAGCTCTGGAGGGCTAATCAGTTTCACAAATAACATATTCTGCAAGTGTTGAATAGAAAGAGTATGTATGTTTCACAGCATGGCCAGAAATTGACACTCTTCCTATCTAGAGGTGGGTTTTATGTCCTCTCCCCTTGGATCTGGCTAGGCTTATAAAACTTCAACCAATAAAGTATGGCTGAAGTGACATTATTTGACTTCCTAGGCTGGGCAAAGGCCATTCAGCTCTATCTTATTTACTTGCACACTCACTTTTTGAGCCTAGGTCATGATATGCAAAATCCAAATAACTTAAGGCTGCCATGCTGGGAGGAGACTATAAGCAAAGACCACATATGGGTGTTATGGTAAAGAGTTCCAGTTGAGCTTAGCCTTCAAAGTATTCCAACTCAGTCAGTTGACATGTGAGTGAAAAAACTTCTAGATCATTCAGCCTCCAGCTTTTTCAGTCACATCCGGGTATCTGAGTCTTCTGTGTTAAGGCCCCAATCATTATGGAGCAGACAAAATCCTATCTTCTTCCAGACAAAGTCCTGCCTGTCTTCTATGAATTCTTGACCCATACAATCTATAGGCAAAATACCATTATTTTTAATACCATTTAGTTATGGGGTGATTTGTTACACAGCAATAGGTAACCAGAGCCATTATTCAACCCTTTGTAAATCAAAATTATTCAACAGTGTTTAGAAATTAAGTTTTGCTTTTGATCAGACATTAAAATATTAATTCATTTTGGGCATCAAGCTTCCTCAAAACTGTGCAACTGTTGGAGTGTGGATTTCTGAGTATGAGAAATTCAAATATACAGGCTTTGTGTTTAAAATCACACAGAACTTGGTCTACTGAAGACATTTCCATGTGTAAGCTCCTTGAGGGAAAAAATCAAATATTTCTTTTTATTCTCTTTTAAAACTGCAGTCCTCTAGCACAGTGCTAAGTATATCTCAGTAAAATCTTAATACAGGAACAAATAATAATAGTACTGATTATACACACACTGTGGTAAAAATTAAAATCAAAATCTTTCCTTTAAGCTATATATATTGATTGTAGTTCCTAAAATCATACAGTCTAAGAGTTGAGCAAAATAATATAACAATTTCCTCTACAATTTAAGGAACATTTTAAATTTAGCTCATTATCTTAGGCTTTAAAAATAATGTGAACTTTGAGATCCATGCAAATGAACAACTTTTTATGTGAGATCGACTTATACTGAGGTATACTGGTACACTAATAATTAAATACTTTGATCTAGGTCCATGACATTGACAGAGACTGATTTTTTTCACATGCATCTTAGATATATAAATCCACTTTACTCTGGGAATAGTATAAACACTTTGCCTACTCTCATGCAAGTATAATTTTCTGTACAGAGGCAGTTTGGATGCTAAAAAACAATAATTATTTTTAATAATTTGAAAATTAAAATAACAGCCTGAGCTGTTTATAATGTTTTTCTTCTTGGTCTTCTACATTTCTGATTATCTAGATCAGAAATACATCTTTATTTACTTATATCAATAATATTTTTTAAAATGCCTAGCTAGGAAGAAATATACACAACAATTTAAGTTAATGTCTTTTCATTGTTAAAATGATTTATGCATAGTTTTTTTTTTCTTTTAATATTTCTGAACTAAAATGTGATTTCTCACATGAATTCTGCTTTGGGACAATAAATGCAGAGTGGAGAAACATTTCTTCAATTTAAAATATAACAACTCTTTTCAAATACACTTGAACTAGTAAATAAAATATTTTAACAGTACAACTAAAGTATTAAATACAAATGAAAAGGTTTTAAAAAGTATTCGCTGCTATACAAAATCAAGACTTTTTATAATCAAAGCAATATAATATCATAAAAATGACTCCTTACCTACACAGACTTTCCAGCAAACTTTTCTGTTTAATAATAAAGACCAATTAATTCTCTCTTAATTGTTGCTAAGTTGGTTTATTTATTTATTCATTACAAATATTTATTAAGTACTTTGAAAAATGTCTTAGGCTTTTTAAAATGCTTCCATTAAAAACAGAACATGGTCTTTAACTTTGGGAAAACAACAATCTTATTGGCGACCCCTGGTCTCTGGCCATTATCTTTTCTTATTATTAGCAGTTTCCCTGGAGAGTCTAGCTGCTTCCGTATCCACTTGTTTATTAATATTTTTCAAATCTCTAAATAGAGTTTTTAGTTCTTAATTCCATATACATATGTCTGACTCAAAATGTTCTCAGCTAGATTTTCAAAACAGACTTAAAATTCAACAAGCTTACATCTCTCCCACCAATTTATTCTTGCCCTGTGCAGACCTATATTGGTTGATGGTTCTATTATGCATTTAGCCCAGGGCTTTTGACACAGTAGTTTAAGACTTATCTGAATCAGTTTGTTTGTGCACATCTCTTAGGTTTTATATGGAAGATAATGACATTCCCCAAAGACTTTGGAGATGAGAGAGAGATTACCACAATCTTACTAGAAGGTTATAAGGAAAGAACCTTGAAGACCATATTCTGCCTCATGTGAAGACTAATACACAAACTAGTTCAGAATATGTGTTTTGTGAGCTCTATGAAGTTACAGGTCTTTGTCCTTCTGTGGGGCTCCATTCATATCCTTATATTAAAGGTTCACAAGAGACAGTATTTTATTACCCTTATTCTCTGCATCAGGCATCCAGAAATCCTCGTAATTCAATGACTTGGGGAAATAAACAAAACAAAACTTAGAGACATAACCCTAATGTTCTAGCTACACATCTCATTGGAGATTGCTACCCTGTTCATGCAAGAGTAGAAAATGCCTTTAAGATATTTTAACTAAAATTCATAGTTTTAATACATTTTTAACCAACAATAAAAGCTCTTTTTAAATGTACTTCCTGTAAAATGTGAAGTATTATGTGAATATGGTAGCTGAAGCTTCATGTGTGTTGGGTTTCTGATATAATACTAATTGTCCATTCTGAGATTGGGAACACCCAATTAGACAACTAATTACTTTAGCATTGAAGTTTCAATTAATGAGCACAGATTAAAATCACTGTGTCTATGCCAAAGCATTTTAAAATAAAGACACCATGACCAATTAGTGTTTGAGGTGGAATCACACATTAACTAGCTTAGAAATTTAGTCAGGTAGTTCTGGATATAATTCCTAGTTCCACTATGTATAGCTACATAACTTTGGGTAAGTCACCTAGAATCCCCAAACCTCCTATTCTTTCTGCATAGTGATTCTGTTCATTTTTATTAGGTGCTTTATATGTGACCATCATTGTGCTTGGTGCTTGGGTTATAGGAAATCACGAAAATCAGACAGAGACCCTGCCCTCATGGACTTATAGTCCTTTGAGATGATTAGCTCTTAATCAATATTTTTTTTTAACTTAACGACAACTGTGATAAATAATATGAAGGTAAAAATAATGGCATAAAATTGAGAACACTGCCCTAATCTAATGAGTCAGAAAAAGCTTTCTTGGAAAGTGACATTTGAACTAAAATTTGAAGGTTTAATACAAATGAACTGTGGATGAGTGTGAAGTAGAGGCCAGTGTACTGAACCTTCAGAGATGAAGGCAAAGTAGGTGCCAATTTGAGTTTAGAGATTTGAGCAGGAATCAGAACATGTATGTATGTCAGGAATTTTAACTCTTATCCTGAAGGCCATGAAGAGCTATAAAAGGAGTTTGCCAGAACTGTCACATGATCAGATTTTTCTCTCTTATAAAGATCACTCAGGCTGCATGGAGAGAACATGTGGCGAGACTGCAAAAATAGGTGATAGGAGGCCACTTACGAGGAAATAATTTAGGCACAGTAGAGGGGTGGATAAGTCCTTCAAGGGAGAATTGTTCTACTCCTCATTCCACTAGGGTGATCGTTTTAAAAGTTTCCAGTATCAGTCATATAATTAGAAATGATTAAATAGCAGTTGGTTCTTCATAAGAAATCATCAGGATGTTTTTTCTTTAAAGACAACAAAATATTCTACCTGTTGTTTAGATATATTTGATTAAAGTGCACACACAATATGTAGAAAAAAATTAATTAAAAATATTGTCTCAATGGTAACAGAGAGAAATGGCCAATGAGTATAACATTATTAAGTTATACACTTGGAACAAACCTTAGAGTCAGTCTACATAAAGAATCATGTTTTATTAAATTCTAAAACCACAGCCCACCATTCTTTTCAGTAAGAGAAAGTTTGGCTATTAATTATTTGTTTACTGTTTTGTTCCTAGGATTCATTCTGAAATCTCAGGAACTTCACGATATTTTAAATTAAGAAACGTGTAATTTCAATGACTTTAGTATATTTCATTATCTAATTTCCATCCCGTACTAAAAAACATGCTGATACAAGTAAATGAGTGGAACAACTTCATGCCATGTGTTACTAGTTTATAAACACTTGGAAAAGTTTGCTTTACTCATACTGTCTTTAACATTGAACAAAAACAAGAGTCAGTTGCGTCCATTTCAATACACTGTAAATCTATGATGTCTATACAATGCTACATGGGAATACAAGAAGCTCTTCTGTCAGAATATAACCACCAGATGCACCTGACTTTCAGAAAACATAAAATCAAACTTGGGAAGCAGAGCACACTCAATCTGTATCTGGCATGATAAAGTGTTTTCAATTAGGAACAGATAACATATGGCTCTAGTGATCTTTGAGGGTGATGTCATTTTGGATACTTCCTGCCAGCACCTCTGATGTTATAAACTTGGGGGACAAGAAATTGTACCAAAGTAGTAAAGAAAATAAATATGTTGTGTCAGTCAAAGTGAATGAAACATAATTTTAGATTGTCTTAGTGTGAGTTGAAATGCCCCCCAGAAGATAAATTGAAATTAAAAAAACTCTAAATTTAGAGGATCCAGGTCCAAGACATTGAGAACACAGCAGGCACATAATAAAACAAATATAAAAGAAGAAAAGCAAAAAATTATCACATTCAGTGAACTTTATATGCAGCCAAATATAGAGCCATCTGATGTTTTTCCTTCTTTTGTAGGAGGACAGATTGCATTGCTGGCAATGTCAGTCACCCCTAAAAGAAGAAAAAAACACAGTTAATTCTCTATTTTCATACTAAACAGTAAGAACACAATGATTTATACCTACAAATTGTGCAAATTGAACTTTGTTTTGTTTTAGCAAGAGTATATATAACATTTGGGCAACCTAAGCTATGGAGTGGAGACTGATGCAGTCCCAACCCTTTGCTACTCCTCAGTGACTGCCACTTTGGTTTTATTTTTCCCACTCTATTTTAAGGATGTCCTTTTACTTTAAAATGCTGCTATCAATCTAAAATATGTAAAAAGGAACAGAGTGAGTTAGATTAACCATTTGGTGCTTCAACTTCTTGACGAACTGGAAATGTCCTTGGAATATAGATTTTCCTGTGGAGTCAGTCTCATACAGATTCAAATATTATGTGTGTATATATACTTTAATAAGAAGGGTAGAGAACGCTTCTAATTTTTATTTCTGCTCTTAAGAGACAGTTGTTTCAAGCTTGATCATCCAGGAGGCAATACAGTATGGTAGTTGAAGGAAGACTGAGTTTGAATCCCAGCTCTATCTTTTCATCTTGGACAAGTTATTAACCAACACCCCACTCCCCCCCCAAATCTTTAAAGTGGGGGAAATGGTAGTTGTTACCTTATAGAGATATATGATGTATGATGATTAAATTAACTAATATTTATAAGGTTTAGAACAGTATTTGTTCTACATAAGTGTTTATTTCAATTTTAAAACTTGAGAGCATTTTTCCTATTATATATCATAATGGTTAATTTTATGTGTCAATTTTGCTTGGTCATTGTGCCCAATTTTTTTTTTTAATCAAATATCAGTGTCGATGTTTCTGTGATAAAAATTTTTTAGATGTAATTAATATTTAAATTAGTGGACTTTGAGTAAATCAAATTACCCTCCATAATGTGGGCAGGCCTTGTCTAATCAGTTGAATCCTTTAAGAGCAAAGACTGAGGTCCTAGAGACTGCAACGTAGGACCCTTACCTGATTTTTTAGCCTTTTCGGTCTGCCCTGGGTAATTCTGTCTCAAGAATGCATTGCCAGCAGGTTCATGAAAAAGTGCTCAACATCAGTAAGCATCAGGGAAAATCAAATCAAAACCACAATTAAATATTACCTCACACCTCTTAGAATGGCTATTATCAAAAAGACAAAAGAAAACAAGTGCTGGAGAGGATATAGAAAGAAGAGAACACTTGTGCACTATTGGAGGGAATGTAAATTGGTACAGTCACTGTGAAAAACAATACAGAGGCCGCCTCAAAGAATTAAAAATAGAACTACCATATTATCCAGCAATTCCACTTCTGGGTATATATCTGAAGGAAATGAAATCTCAATCTTGAAGAGATATCTGCACTCCCATGTTTGTTACAGAATTATTCACAATAGCCAAGACATGAAAACAAAGTGTCTGTGGATGGATGAATGGATAAAACACACACACACACACACACACATAAATATATTCTTGTCTATTATATATATATTATATCCATATATATAGCTATGTTATATATAATAGAAATTGTATATACATATATTTATATAAAATAATACAGAGCCATAAGAAAGAAGGAAATCCTGCCATTTTTGACAACATGGATAAACTTGGCATTAAGCTAAGTGAAATAAGTCACAAATACTGTATGATCTCACTTATGTGTGGAATCTAAAAGAGCTGAATTCATAGAAACAGAGAGTTAATTGGTGGTTGCCAGGGGTGGGATAGCGGTTTTGTGGGGAAATTAGAAGATGTTGGTCAAAGGGTACAAACTTCCAGTTTTAAGTTGAATAAGTTCTGGGGATCTAATACAGTATGATGACTATAGTTAGCAATATTGTGGTTTATACTTGAAAGTTGCTCAGAGTGATCTTAAATGTTCTCACCACAATAATCAAAATGAAAATTATGTGAGGTGATGGATATGCTAACTAACATTATTGCGGTAATCATTTTGCAATATATACATGTATAAAATCATCACGTTGTACGCCTCAAACTTACATAATGTTGTACGTCAACTATATCTCAATAAAACTGGGGTATAAAGAATGTGTTATCAACTCTTACCTGAATTTCCAGCCTGCTCCTGGCTTACCTTACATATTTTGAACTTGACAATTCCCACAGTTGTGTGAATCACTTCCTTTAATGTAAATAATCTCTCTCTCTCTCTCTCTCTATATATATATAATGTATATATGTACAAGATATTATCTTTAAAGTAAATAATCGATATATTATATAAATAAATATATATATAATCTCTATTTGTATATACCATACTATGCCATGCATATATAGAATTTTCCAATTGACATAATTTTTTCACTCAATAAAACCTTATTGAGAGCCTACTATTTACCAGAGAAACTGCTCTATGTGTTGAAGACCCACAATGGATGAAGTTTCCACTGTCAGAAAGTTTTAATTTTTAAGAAAAATTTCACAATAAATATATGAGTAAATAATAAACCAAAGAAAATATTAGATAGTTATGAGAGCAAAGAAGGAAATTATTAAAAGAGTGACATGATAATTTGGCCATGCATAGCCTCAAAATATATATGATAGGAATTAACCACTGCCTGTTGCATGTTTTCATTCTTTTCCACTCTTAACTGTATTATATGCTTATCACAAGTGTGGCATTTATTAATATACATACTCATCTACAGTTATTAATTTCTTAAGAGCATGATTTCTGCTTATGTAAATTTGTATTTCCAGCACTGATTTATTGCCTTATATATGGAATATGTATGCACTAAATATTTATTTACTAAATATTGATTTATTAATTTAATAGAGGACTCTTTCGCACTCTGTCAACCTCTGGGAAAATCCAAAGTAAAACACTCATCTGCCAAAATCTACCTCTATAACATTTTTTTAAAATAGATTTTTATGGGAGTATAATTGCTTCACAATACTGTGTTAGTTTCTGTTGTACAACAAAGTGAATCAGCCATATGCATACATATATCCCCATATCCCCTCCCTCTTGAGCTTCCCTCTCACCCTCCCTATCCCACCACTCTAGGTTGTCACAAAGCACCGAACTGATATTCCTGTGCTATGTGTGTGTGCCTGTGTGTAAATGTTTGTGTACGAAATCAAAACACACACAAAATTTCAAAAATATCCAATAATACAAAATGGCTTGTAAGCAAATCAATAGTTTCCTAATGCTTATTCCTGTTCTACAAAACCATCCATACTTCACTTTTGTTGTTGTTTATATCCATCTAGCTAAAAAATATGTTGTTATCACTGTGTATGATTTATCAGTTTTTGCCATCTTCTATTGCCCTATCACATAGGCATCTATATTCATATTTTAGACTTGTGCGACTACCTTTGAAAAGTTAATACTATATGTAAATATTTTTCTATCAATTATAGACAGAATCTAGAGTAGATCTGTAAGATGAAAATAACAGGTCCTTTAATTCTGTTTCCACTTCTTCCCACATTTTCTTTCCAACTTCTATGAAGTAGACATTTTGTTGTTGTAATATTGTGATTTATAAGAAATATATATTTGGTCATTCAGATGACCAAAATATATTCCTCATATGTGTTTGATCTTCATCCATGGTTCCTGGCTCTTGACTTTCAAAACCCTTGGAATTCCCTAAGTGCTGAGGTTGATAAAGTTGTCTTTTGTTATATGAATGAGGTGACTTTTGGAAACCTTTTAAGAATGGAAGCTGGTTGCCAATGGAGCCAACCATGTGATTAGAACTGAAAGTTCCAACCCCTGACCTCTGAGGAGGAAAAAGGCACTGGAGATTGAGTTCAATCACCAATGGCCAAAGATTTAATGAGTTATGCCTATGTAATAAAACCTCCATAAAAACCCAAAGGGATGGTGTTTGGAGAGCTTTGGGCTTAGTAAACACATGGAGATTCAGGGAGAGGGGTGCACCTGGAGAGGGCATGTAGGCTATGAGCCCTTTGCCACACTGCTTGCTCTATGAATCTCTTCCATCTGTCTGTTCCTGAGTATATCCTTTTATAGTTAATTGGTAATCTAGTAAGTAAAATGTTTCTCTGAGTTCTGTGAGCTGCACTAGCAAATTAATTAAACCCAAGGAGGGGGACTTGGGAAGATCTGATTTATAGCCAATGGGTCAGAAGTACGGGTAACAACCTGGGATTGTGACTGGCATCTGAAGTGGCGGAGGGGGGCAGTCTTGTGGCTCTGAGCCCTTAACCTATAAAACTTGGTTCTATCTCCAGGTAGATGGGGTCAGAAGTGAGTTAAATTCTTAGACACCCTGCTGGTGTTCAACTCCTAACACTGGAATTGGGTCTAGGAACCTAATTTATTTTTCAAGTTTGATAACAATTCATTTACACTGTGTTCTGTAAGCATAATTAAATCTTCCATGCTTTCTTTAAAGAAGATTCCAAAAATTGAAAACTAATCATCTTCAGCATTGCATAAAGGTACTAAAAAAAAAAAAAAAAAAAAAAAAAAGAAAGAAACAAAAATTCCAAGAAGTCAAATGAGAAAGTTATGATACAAAAATTAAAGAATCAGTCAAATTGTCAAGGAAGCCCATTGGTCTATAAATTCCAAAGAAAAGATGGAATGGTTAGGAGATGGAAAGAATTGATGTTAAGATGAAATAATATTAAGAATTTGGTTAAGAAAGCAAGCATTCCTCCTCCCAATATGGCAAAGAAAATCAATTAGAAATCTTGAGAGCAAGAAAAATACAAAATATTGTAGAATAGACCAGATATATAGTTAAATTAATTGTCAGTGATTCTGAGCAACTGGTGGATTTTAAGAGATAAACTACTCAGTTTCAACATTGTCTTTTAAGTGGGAAAGTCATTCTAAAATTTGAACCGTATGGAAGAAAATGTACATTTATCCAGAGTTTGTTCTAAAGTGTGTATTTATGGAGTCATGATAATATGAGAGCTCTTTTTTCCCCCATCCTACCAAACACATTTTTTTTTTTTTTCGTTTAGGAGCAATGATTCTGAAATTTCGAATCAGTTAATATCTTCTGTTTAAATTGAATTAAATTGTAATCTTAATAACCGTGCCATCTTAAGCATGGGTATTTTTAAACTGTAATTTAGAATGTTGTGTTGGTAAAAAAAAGGATGAAGGATTTTATTGAAATCATTTGCAAGACTTTATTTACATAGTTTTTATACCAATGATTCTTATTACTTAATCCCAATTAAAGAAAGAGTGGATTGAATTAACAGTTGGGCAGAGTATTTATGACTTTATTTTCAGTGAAGTGGGATACCATTTAAATTGGCTCGGTGGCAAATTAATTTCATATGAGCTCTTGCTGATTCTCAGCATCCAATTTATTGACATGTTTTTCTTATTTTATCCTCACTCAAAGCACTTCCACTCTTCTGAAACTTCTACCCCTTATCCACACCAATTCTGAGCATGTGCCCATGCTATACAACTTCTTTACATAACTAGCTAGATATCTTCTGCCTAGAATATTCTTCCCTGAATTTTTATATAACTGAGATCTTGTCCTTCAGATTTCAGCTTAAATGTTGCCACCTCAGTGAAGACTTTCATGTTTATTCAAATTAAATTTTATTGGAGTATATCCTCAAATATCTTCCAATGAAAATGCATGGGGGAAACTTTCATATTCCATCCCTGCACTTGATTGATGGTTTATGGAATTCTTAACTGAAAACAATTTAGTTTTAGAAATCTGAAGGCAAAGCTCAGTGGAATTATAGCATCCAGTTTGATGATAAGAAATTTTACACTAATCTGTTTCTCATTTCTTTGTAGCTGACTTGTTTTCTCTCCAAAAAATGTTTAGGGGTTTTTCCTTAATTAATTTGTTTATTGATTCTAACAATAAATCTGTAGAATATTTATGTTTGAAGATTCATGGTGCTGTAGGAGGTTTTCTTATTTCATTTAATAATATTCCCTTTTTTCCTCTTATCTCTTTAGATTTCCTGTTATTTGGATTTCTAAAACTATTAGTTAATCTTTAGAGATATACTATTATTTGATCTTTCTAAAATTACAGGTTTACAATATGGAATTATTAGATGGCATTTCTAAAAATCTTATTAGTTGGATTAATCTTTAAAGAACTTCTATTCATTAGAATGTCTATTTTTAATTAAATTATAATTTTTTCCCTATGTCTTATTCCTTTATTTCTTAGTTCCATGCCCAGAACTATTTTGATGTACTTATCTTTAACTTTTCAATTTAATTTTTCTTTAATCAATTATATTTTAAATGTATGTATTCTTTTCTATTCTCTGATAGTTCCTTTTCATCTTGTTATGATCTTATATTTACCTTCACAAGTGTAATTAGTTGAAAACTCATGTTCAGCTGGAAATTCAGAATGATCAGAATATTATTTGGAAATATAGTGTTTATAGACATAATTAGTTAAATTAAGATGAGGTTACAAAGTATTAAAATTGTCTTTAGGTCCAATGACTGGTGTTCTTATGAGAAGGGGAGAGGACAAACAGATATATACACAGATAAAATGTCCATGTAAAGACAGAAGCAAAGAATAGAATGATGCAGTCATAGGCCAAGGATCACCAAGGATTGCTGGGAATGTTCCGAAGCTAGGAAAAGGCAAGGAAGGATTATTCCCTACAGCCTTCATAGGGAGCATGTCCTAATGATACCTTGAAATTGGATTTCTAGCCTTCTGAACTGTGATGAAATAAATTTCTGTTGTCTGAAGCCACTCAGTTTGTGGTAACTGGTTATAGCAGCCCTGAGAAACTAATATGGGAAGCCTTTATTGGATATTATTTGCAGGTATCTTGAGTTATTTTCTTTTGTCTTATTTATTTTTTCACTGGGGTCGTTATTTTCATGTTAGGTTATTTTGGTCTCTGAGGACAGTCTAACACATATATCTAAGAATTGTTTTTTTTCCTTTCAGACTAAAGGATGAGATGGTGTAAAGGTTAAACAGGGTTCTAATTATATGGCAAGAGTTTGTCGAATGTCAAAATTCATTTTTATGGGCAGGAGAGCATATGGGCAGGACAAATGCCATATGATGGCTGGCTGTGATCTGGGCACTGATATCTATAATAGTTTTCTTTGTGTATCCCAGTGAATTCCTCCAATTTCTTTGGAGAGAAGACCTCCAGTTTTCCCCATCAATAACATCATTGTCTCCCCAAGCATTTTACTGCAGAATCAAGGACCCTTCCTTGAACCCTCTTGTGTCCTTTTATTCTCCAAAACTAATTTGCATTTACTTTTCCTTTACAATTTTTCTCACCACTATTGGTGCATTTAATTTCTCAATTTTTCCACTTAAAATTTTAAGTCTGTATTACTTGATGTCTGAATATTATTAGTGCATCTAACATCTTCGTATAACATATTATTTATGTATTTTTCCTTCTTATCACTTATTTCAACCTGACATATATATGTATTTTGTTGTTGTTTAGTATCTGTCTTTACTAACTAGAATTCAAACCTCAAAAAAGGAGTGTCTGTTTTGTTAATGAATGGATCCTCACTGCTTATAACAGTACTTATTTCTTACATACTAAGATCTTAAGAAATATATGTTAAAGTAAATCTATGTAAAATTAGTTGAACTAATTAATACTGACCAATAGAACTTCTTGGACAATCTGAGAAGAGGGATTCCATCATAAAAAGTAAGAAATATGCAAGAGCTCATTTCCCTCCTACATTTAGATATTGGTTTTTGAGGGCATGATGCTTAGAAACCCTGTAGCTTTTTAAAAACCATATGCAGAGGCATTAAGGATACCTTAAGAATGGGAGCCTCCAAAGCTCCAGAAAACCTGGTTACTTGTTGTCATTATTGCACTGCTAACCAACACAATAGTCTTTACTAGTCATCAAATAGAGTTTTCATGCCACTCATATCAGTATGATGTTAGTTGCAGCCCAAATCATCCTGGGTATAACTAAGGCAAACTGGATCCTAATGTCTGATAGAGTGAGATGAGAAACAACCTCAATGGAGCCAAAAGGAATGAGAGAAAACATGTGAAAATCATGAATAGGAATGGTTGCTAAAATTTTGTCAATGGGAAATAGAACAGTATGAATAAAGGCACAGAAGCTCACCCTGATGAAACTAAACCAGACAAAATCTGGATTCTAAACTAGCTGTGTCTCTCACTAAGTTTATGATTAACTAAGTTTCCTAATCTATTTGGGACTCAGATTCCTGAAAAATGGGAATAACAAGAGTATCTGCCTCAGTGTGTTGCTGGGAAGATCAAATGTGGTGATACCCATAAGGCACTGGCTACACTGCATCCTCTGGCAGTTACTTGTCGTTTAGGACCTTAAACGTTAAGATGGTGGTGGAAGAGGTGGGGACATGCATTTTATTTGCCAGGCAAATAGAAGTCATTAACAGAGAGACATTATATAAAAGCAGTGTAGGATTAGAGCTATCAAACTTTTTCTCTTCCTCCCCTTCAAGGGGAGCTAAGTAGCAGTACATTAAAAACACATTGTTCAATATGGATATTATTTGAAACCATGAGGTGGTCTTTTTTGCTTACTGCATAGACAGTTCTCAATAGAAAAGAGGTGTGAGAGGAAAGGAAGAGATCTTCCTTTTACAGCCAAGATAGATAATTCCTCATACATGATCTAATGCCGTAAGTGTCAGAAGCTTATAAGGGGAATTAGTATAACAGTTATACTTCATTGTGTTTATAAACTTAGTTTACATCTCTCAATGTACCACATATATAATCATATTTATAGTGAAACCAAATTATTATTAAAATTTTAAATATGGAAAAAATATGTCATATGTTGTAAATGCTCAACAGCATTTAAAACTATTTATCCTTTACTTACACTCTGGGATTATAACTCTTACCTCATCTAGTGTCTCTATTAGTGACAGTTAATGTAGCAACTATGCTCATTTCTTCCTAAAATTGTTTGATGGCTGAACACTTTGAGGCTTTCTCAAGACTGCACAGAGATTTTTCAAGTTCAGAAGTGTTAGAAAGCCATTGGTTCCATTACTCTTCTGAACTTGAAAAAGTTAAGGTTGATGTGTGAATGTATTTAGTTGACCCATTCCATATAAAAATATCCAGCTCCAAGGAGCTAATCTGCTTTTCAGAAGCAATTTTTATAAAAATAAAACTGAGTACAATGATTTACTACCTTGAGTTTGTTATAACTGAGTCTTTGATAATCTAAGAAGTAAGGCGTCATGAATTTCCTTAGATATTCATTTATAATCCTTTAAACAATTTACAATAGTACATGTTTTCAGTGATAAAATAACACTATAGAGTCTAAACTTCCCTCTGCCTTCCATATTGTAAAAGTTTGATTCCATTGAATGTATATTTATTTATCTTTTCTGTAGTCTAAAGAATTTCAGAACTTGATCAAAATCAGCACTTTTTGCTGTTGGTGTTCTGATTAAATATGCATAGTTTACTATAAAAGGGTAATTTCAGAATAGTTCAGAGAAAATATTAACATATTTTATAAACACAGAGAACAATCACAAAAACTTTCCCTGCTTGATAAGATCTGTCCATTCCCTTCAGTTTATTAATAGCTAGTAGTTGGAGCTAGTCTCATGTGGCTACTTTCATGAAGTGGTGTTATTGGCAATTACCATTTAATCAAGATTTAATCACTACCTCGAAAGGTAACTGAGGCTAAAATAGAGTAAAATTCCATATAGTATTTGCATTCCTTTGGAATGATATAAACCTACTCATGAAGAAAGTTAACTGAAATGAAAGTTAAACAAAGCAGGTCAAACTCATTTAGGATAAAAATTTGATGATTATTTGTGGCATATATTTTATTAAAGAGAAAGAAATCAGAAAAAAAAAAAAAAAACAAACCCAAAGGTCATTCATTTAATAATGATCTTGGAAAATGTCTTTGAGACTTCCCTGGTGGCGCAGTGGTTAAGAATCTGCCTGCCAGTGCAGGGGACGTGGGTTCGAGCTCTGGTCCGGGAAGATCCCACATGCCGCAGAGCAACTAAGCCCATGTGCCACTACTGAGCCTGTGATCTAAAGCCTGCGAGTCACAACTACTGAGATTGCGTGCCCCAACTGCTTAAGCCGGTGTGCCTAGAGCCTGTGCTCTGCAACAAGAGAAGTCACCGCAATGAGAAGCCCACACACCACAACGAAGAGTAGCCCCACTCACTGCAACTAGAGAAAGCCTTCTCACAGCAACGAAGACCCAACGCAGCCAAAAAAAAAAATCAATTAAATTTAAAAAAAAGAAAATGTCTTTACTGAAAATATTCAAAAAATTTAGATAATAGTTGCTGAAGCCCCATTTTGCTTATTAAAACTCTGCTTTCTGGTCTTACTTCCTTGCCCTCAATCAACCTCAGTTTCTATTCAGGTGCATTTATGGCAGCGACCTCAGAGAAAAAAATGCATATCCTTTACACAGTCTAAAAGATCATTTAAAGGAATGTTTTCCCTAAAATTCTATTCACATTCATCCAGCTCTCTATTTCCCAAGTGTTCATGCATCTCACTCTTAAGAACTGTTGGCTTAGTTAATAAATCTCTTGCACTGTTCCAAAGACCATGTATTTTGTCCCTCAAATATTTTAAGGTCTAAAAATGCTGAAAGCCAGAGTTCTAAAGATATTATCTACCATTCTGTGTCAGTCCTTGGTCAGATTATTTTGTACATAATATAACAATTCATGTGTCTACTTCTTATCATCTATTATTGACATTCTCCAGCTTACAGTCCAGCTCTAATTGCAAACTTCCCATCAGATTTTTAACAAATGCATAGATTTCTGTATATCTTCAATCCTGAGTTTAATACCACTTAATATTTTTCTCCTTTTCCCCTGTTTTTTTTTCTTTTATTTCTGTCATTTTCCTGTAGAGCTTTTTGTACTGCCATTTAAACCATTAGGAAGTCATTACTTCAGTAAAATAGACTGTGATTAGTATAAAAAATAAAATAGAATCAAAATAGAATACAGAGCACATGGTAAGAGTATCATTGCTTTGTGAAGAGTGTGTGTGTGTGTGTGTGTGTGTGTGTGTGTGTGTGTTCTATTGTGTGGTGTTTGTATGTGTACTGGCTGTGAAAGGAAAACCAAAATTGAGTAAGTATTGCTAAGATAGCTCACTAAAATAGAGCCAAGAAGCTATTAAGGAAGAGTGACTTATGGACTTCTCAGCCTGAATAGAAGCTGACCTTTTGACATGATGAAGTTATCCAGAATATCTGCCAGAAACTCATGATAGTTTACCTACTTATCAGACCCCTACCCTGAAACAACTTGTGATTCCTTAAGGACAAATATTTCCAACTTGCATCAGAGTCAATCACAGTTCTCACTAGGCAACTTTTAACAACCTTGTGGTTTTTTGTCTTTATAAGCTCTTGACTTTTTCTCTTCCTTGAAACACTGTTTTGGGATTACCCAAGTCTTTGTCTCCCAAACTGCAATTCTTAAGACCACAAATAAACTCTTTTCTTATTTGCATCCTTCTGCATTAGTTTTTTGTTAACATTGTATAGTGTCAGAAGTGGGATACAGAGCATTCTGTGTACCGCTCCCCATCCCACCCCACCCCCTGCACTGGCACCACCTTAGATTCGTGTAAGGTACCTACAAGAGTTCACTGTGCTATATTGTCTCCTCAGTGGTCCCAGACTGTGCCACTTGAGTCCTCCTATTCTCAAACTTCCTGCTTTGGAAGAGGTTCTAGTTTATTTGGGTATACTCTGTTTCTGGCTACTGTACTCTGGAATCTAGCTTCCTGTTTTATTTAAAGGTCCTTTGGGTTGTCTGTTTTGTTTAAGTGGCTTCTGGGATTTCATTTCCCATTTTGTTTGCATGGCCTTTGAGATTTTACTTCCTGTTTTGTTTGTCTTGTTTAAGTGTCCTTCAGGATTTCACTTCCTGTTTTTATTTGAATGGCTTTCTGGATTTTGCTTTCCATTTTGTACATTTTGTTTAAGTGGCTTTTGGGATTTAGCTTCCAATTTTTGTAGGAGTGGCCTTCGAGATTTTTTTTCCCATTTAGTTTTTGTTGCCGACTTCTGTTCTCAGGATTTCATTTCTTGTTTTGTTTAGTTTTGTTTAGTTTTTTTCTCTTGAAATATGGGAAGTTCACTCTCTAGAGGCAAGGCTGCAGAGCAGCCTTCTTCTGGAACCTTCTGCTGGTTTTATGTATAAGAAACATGAGCCCCAGTCTTTAAGTATTTGTCTTGTTGGACTATGATTACTGGAATGATTTACAATTAAATTGGCTGACTTGGGGCTCCTTTGAAATTCCTAAATTAGTTTATCTGTGTAGTCAATTAGCAAAAGAATATTAGACAATAATGGAGACATATTTCAACTGGTATTTTGAGGCCCACACACATAATTATGAATCCACATTTTCTTCCCTCAGAAAAACTAACTCATAATTATCACAAAGGTTTCCAAATTGGAAAAATTCTCTGAGGTTTCTGAGACCTCTATCTCTCCCTGTCTTCCTCTGCTCTTTCCTGTTCCTCTGAAGGCTCTTCTCCTTGCCATCCATCTTTCTCTGAATTACCTTTATATAACATTAAGATTGATCTCCTGCAGAAGGTAACAGTATATCTGAGACTTGATGGAAATGTCTATGATTATTATAACCATTCTGAAAAAAATATTATTTTTTCACAATTATGACTCTAAGGGAAGAAAGTCCTTTGAGAAGGAGCTTGCATTTCTTTCTCTTTGCCTTTGAGATGTACATGTTCTACCTGGTCTTCTCTGGGAACTCTTACCTAGATCATTTCTAATTCCTAAGACTGAAAAAGGAAAAGTGGAAAAGAAGCCTTTTAAACTAAAACTGCTCAAAGAACTCTCTTGCCCAAACTGCCTCCTTAAAATTGCTTGTAAAGGGCAAATATAAATCTTAAATGGCTTCTCCATAAATAAGAAAAGACTTTAGCCATCTGAGCGAGTAGACTTAATTTATTACAACTGTTATTTATAAACTAGTGAGTTTTATATTGTACCTGATTTATAACTAAAGTTTCAAAATAAAAACTATGAGATTTCTGTCTGTGTCTATCTGCATGTATGTAAGTGCATTGTAGATGTGATATGTTTCAACCTTCAGACGGTATTAACAAAGTTAATTTGTAAAAGAGCTCTATTTAATTGGCGTAAAAAGTAAGTGCTTATATAAATTCTCAGAAATATAATAGAAACTAACAAAAATGAATTTCATGTTCACATGAAATGAGAAATATTAGGTATTAAATAGAATCCAGTATTAAAGCTAATTTAATTTGTTGGTTTAATTAATACAGGCATGTCTTTAGAAGCATTAATATTAAGTATAATACTTTTATTGTACCTAGGTTTACTAAAAGTCAAGTAAGTTCATGTTATCTCTGTTATAAAATTTGTCAGCAAGAAAAATGATAAGATATTTTTCTAAGTAAATTAAATAAATGTAAATGGATTAAGTAAATGTAAATGTAACAAATTTTTAAGTGAACTCTTTAAAAACAATTATGTTTTATTTAAAAATAATTTCCCCAAACCTTTTTGGTAAATTAAAACTTTAGAGTTTTGATAAATTAAGTTAAATGATGAAAATTTATTAAATATCCAGATCATTCCCAAGTAAAATAAGGTACTGAGAGATTAATTACTGAACATAAGCTCCATTTTACAGAGAACTAAAGATATTTGGGAATATTAGTAAATATGTTTGGTGCCACACTGAGAAATTTTCTATAAGAAACCCTGTTTTTAGAAATTATAAAAAGTATTTATAAGTTTGCCAGTCTATAGATTGCTCATGTAAAAGGCTTCATAATGGCTTACTTCTTAGTTTTCACTAGAAATTAAGGTTTCTAAGGGCTAAAATTTTTCATTAATATATGTCATTAATACTGCTAAAATTAATAAGAAAATCATTTTCATATGCAAGGAAATTTTTTTTTTAAAGTATAAGGAATGGAAATGCATTTTGTTAGTGGAAAATAAAGTAATTTTGTCCTAAAGCTGGTTATTTCTAAATGAGAAGCATAACAAGGGACACATTAAAATGGATATAGAAAGTTGAAAAAGGCTTGTGAGAAAAAGAAATCTTTAGAAAGGAACTGTATGTTTTGTCAGGATTGGTCAAGATTGGAATGAATTTAATTAAGTAAATGAATTTTAATGTGAAAAGTAAGCTAATGCAAAATTAAGTTTAGTGTTCATTTTTCTCTCTGTTAAAAGGACAAAGTTTTCTTACATTTTGTCTGGTCTTAACGAGAAATTGTAAACAAAGTTTTTTTTTTTTCTTTTGCCTTTAATGTAATCTGTCTAGAAAAACAGAGTCTATATTTTGTAGCTAGGGCTTTTACAACTACATAACCTTTTATATTTGCCCTATGAAGTCTTTAATCTTTACTTTGGTAAAATGGGAAACTAAGCATTGTTTTACAATGACCTATAATCCTATTTAACCAAGCATTTTCAAAAACTTTTTATACCCCTGAAATATCTCAAAGATTTGCTTCTGTCCTTATAAATAAACTAATCAGAGTTATTTGATAGGTTAAATTACATAGGAAGCATTACCAAATAAGAGGTAATACTAAGCCTTCTTTATGTTATATCTGTATAGGTATATAGTGTAAGTATTTCAGAAACTATGTGAAATTTCTGGAAATCTGATATGTCCCAGTATAATATTATCAGTCTTAATTATAGCTATCTCAAAACGTTGTATGTCACAGAAATAGCAATTTCCTTGTCAGTTGCATTGTAATCAGGTCTTTAACCATGCCATTTTAAGTCTTTTGTCATTTATAGACAG